>NC_092829.1:50861904-51192261 GCF_039878825.1 Excalfactoria chinensis
TGGCTAAAGTGGTGTAAGGTTTCAGCAGCTTTGAAGATAGTGTTCACGGGGCATGTTGAACCTAATCTCACAGTAAGATTTGAAGCCTACTTCACAGTGTAACAGTTGTCCCCTTTGCTTTTCCATCTCATTAAGAGGCAATGTCTACAATGTATCACCTTTACAGCTGTTCTGCTTACAACATTCGCCATCATGACAACAAACCCCTAGAAAACATACAGTAACACTGTTTGCTCTGATGCAGGTGGTATTGACACTTAACTGTAAGCTTCTCCCAGAATATAAAATACCTTCTAGATTAAATTCTAGATTAAAAGGATTTTAAGATATTGCACTGTTGTATTTTACTTTTGCCTCTCGATCTCATTCCACATACTTATGAAACTGTAAACAAGTCATTTTTTATGCAGTCTTCAGTATTGTACTCCTGCCTTCCAAGGAACTGGAAGTCAGTGACACCTTCGTTACAGATACAGTAGCCTAAGCACGGTGAAAGTTCTGTCCAGCTGCCCTCTTCGTACAATAACCAACAGGCCACATTCCTCCCACATTCATACTTGGAGCTTCTTCTTCTGATCAAAGTACACATCGAATCTGGATAATGCATACTCCTGGAGAAACAAGGAATCCATCAACCCAATGAATTTGTTCTATTTACTCGAGATAATCTCCCCAAAGGTTTTCTTGCCTCTAAAATTCCCTCCCATCTTTTATTTCAACCAACGCTGCTGGCTGCTGCCACCAGAACTCCAGGGAGGCAAAAAAACAGGAACTAAATAAGTCAAGATTTCACCAGGAATGGTTTGGTTTCTGCAATGCTTTCTGCAAGATATTCAGCATACCTTACAGTTATATCACCTGCCAGTACCCTAAACACCTTGCATCAGTTTATCTGGAAAGAAAAGCTAACGGGCCTTGATATTGTTGAACAATAAGAACACGTTATACGTATGCTTTGCAACTACTCGCTTTTCCAATTCACACTTACTGTCTCCCTCTTGCAGGGGATCTCTTATTGCAGTAGAATCACTTCACCACCAGGCAGTCACCCCACTGCAAGGTCTGACATGCACGGCTAGTCTGGCTATGGTACAATGAAAGTCATTTCTGCAGTTCTTAGAATCCAAGGAGTTACCATTACAATGGAGGAGAAAAAGCTGGTAAAACATGGGTGGGGTTTTTTAAAACTCCACTTGGAAGTTTCAAGTTGCACTGAGCAGCCATTTCACTTACTCTGATAAGGTAACACAGGTTACTTATGGCATGCATCTTTAATTCAATGAAACATTAATAATAAAGAACTTACCAGGTAACCAAATTCAATGGATGAGATCTTTGCTTGTATAATAGACCACAAACCCCAGAAGAAGTGTGACGCAAGGGCAAACCTGGAATGACAAGACTGTATTTACTACAACACCCAACCGAGTGCCAACCGAATTCAGCATCCTGATAGAATACAAGCTGTAGCTTGCAGGTGGTGGCACCTTTTCTTCTTAAAGCACGGTAGTGCACAAAATTCCATCAGCTTCCCTAATATTTTATTTACTTTGCTATATGCACACCACACATCTAAAGCTTGCAGCTGACAGGATTTTCTTCACCATATAGAAACTGCTTAGCATCATCTTGGCTGAAGTTTCTCTGAGGTACAGAGGCGAGTTATCAATGCAAGTTTCACGATGGAGCCAAGAAAGGAGCATTACCTATTAACTTCTAGCAACATTTCTTCTTCTAGTTTGGACTTCTCTTCATTGCTCAGATTTTCAAAGCCATCTTGGAATGCAGACAGGTAACTGGAGATAAAATGAAGCTAGAAAGCAAGTAATCAAAACAAGTTACAAACCTGTCTCAAAGCAGATCTGCTTCTTTCAGAATTAGGCAGGCTTTTGAGTATGCTGCTTTTTTTTCCCCAAACACTGACAGTGCCAGAGTTAGATTAAAGGCAGTTCTACTAATTGCTTGGAAGTCTGGTTTAGGAAAGGACAACAACTGACATTTTGCTACTGCCAACTAATTTCACAGCTGCACTCCACGACTACTGGACTTCATTTCTGTGGTGCATAGTGGAAAAAACACACAGTAGAAATTCTACTCCGAATGGCTGGTCATGGATTTTGTTCAGTTTTAAAGCAAAAGTAGTCAGGATTATAGGAACTACTATACCTGGGAAGTAATGGAAGAAAAATGTTTTGGAAAAAAGCAACTCTAAACTAGAACTGGAAAGGAGAGTCTGAAGATTGTAGACAGCGGCTTATTACTTATTCTGATGTGCCCACCTGTTGCTTCTTTGAAGGATACTTCAGAACACTAGCTTTGAAGAACGGATACTTCTCATATGTGTAGTCATACATCCATTCACAGAAGTGATTCCCAATGTCAAAGCCTCTGAAAAAGAGATAGTCTTTATTTGCACACCAGCCATTTGCTCTTATTTATATTATTAAGCTCTTGCTTAATCAAGTTTAGAAGCACAAGGCTACTTAGTAGAACACGCTGCAGTATTTGCTAAAGGAAGGAGTTCATCTGTCATTTCTCTTCCACTTCTTTGCAAGTCACTAAAACCAAGTAGATAAGATGGGCAGCTATCAATAAATTACCAGCTACATGTCGACAGATAAAATACTCAGATAAGCAATACACCTTAGCACTAAGTCAGATACATCTAGCATCAGCATTAGTATTACTTCTGTCTGCAGTAAGTGAACAAGCTCTCCAACCCAGCAAGCTCCAGCATCTGTGACCATGTTTTCTCTCTGCTAAGCCTACACCCAAAGCTGTCAGAACCAAAGCTGTTTTGACTAGTTACATCTGTTGGCCACCACTAAGGGCAGAACACAACTCATTGGGAACAGACATAACCAGCAGCTCAACACTTGCTCTCATTCTAGCCTTCAAAATGCAATACATCTTCCTGCCCAATAGAAAACAAGAAAATGACTTACCGGTAATTATAGCTGCTGTATTCAAAGTCAATCAGCATCAGCTTTTGTTTTTCTGAATTCTCTCTGCCTTCTAGAAGCAAGATATTACCTAAAAATGGTAGGAGAACATAAGGTAAGGTAATGTTAACGTATACAGCATACTCAGTCACAGCGAAATTACAGAAAAGCCACACTGTGTCTTAAAAAAATGCTGCTGGGATAATCTCAGTTATCCCTCACATCTACACAAAAGAGTGATAGGAACAGCCGAGTTGCAAAGTTAAGATAAATACTATAAGCCTTGAAAACGCAGAAAGCAAAACATTTTTCTTCTGTACAGGCAGGGAGGTAGGTCTGCTCCCCCAAGGCTCTTGCTTCTCCAAGACAGTGCTTAGCCAGCAGCTAAACCAGGTGACACCATTAGCCTTGCTGAATTGCTTATAACACTGGAGGTCTAAATTATGCAACACTTCTCATACCTGCACAGCACCATCATTGATCACACAACACCTGGGACAGGAATTGCTTTTCAGCAGCCTGAAAGCCGTGGACACGATCATTTTGCTCTTCTATGTGGCACAATAGGTACCTCAGAAAAGCTCAGCCTCTCCCTGTATAAGGGAGATTGTTTTATCTGCCTTTCTAATCTCTTTATCACAGTAACTTATCTAAAACATATAAGCTTGCCTGCAGTCAAATGATAGCAGTTTTACTACTGGTAAATCAATTTAGGTGTAATCCTAATTCCTGCTATATTCTGCCCACTACCCATGTGTTGATCTGTTTTCATGTCAAATCTAATTCACCTACATTTTCCCTATTGCTTCAAATACTCTCCCTAAGTCTTGAAAATTTAGCTTTCAAAGCTTGTCCGAACCCTCTAGTATTCCAAACTCCCCTAGTACTGCACCTGGCCACACCTGCAATGAGATCCTGAATTCTACTCCTATTGAGATAGCTCTTTATTCCTCATTTCAGTGCCTTTTTCCCCTTGTGCTCCCTATCCCTGTCCTTTGGGACAATCCTTTTCTAGGCCCATTCCTCAGCCTTTGTTAACAGTGCTGGGACACAACAGCCCCACATGTGGTCCTGGTATAATATCCTTCCAGCTCAGCCTAGCTTACCCTCTGCACAGGTAAAAGGACATCCACATGCAGAATGTAGCAAGCCAGCACACCTCAAGCCCTGCCTCTCTCTTGTCTCCACTTAGACCATTCACATACTTTTCCAGCATCTTTCTTTCAAAAGGGCTAAAGAACATCCTATCTCACTTGAGGCTGTTGAAATAGTGCTAATAGGAAACTCACACCTGTACTAACAGTGCTTACGTACACGCTTAGCTTGAGTTATGACACTACAATCATTCTCTTCATTAGCCCAGACAGTTAAGTCAATGCATTTTGCCCTGCTGCTGCTGCATACTGGACTTGCACAGGCTGTTCCCTTCAGGTCAGCTGCCAGGGCAGTACCTTAATAACACAACTACCTCCCAGAGAGCAAACAAGTGACTGGAAAAAGGCTCAATAACGCATCACTGAACAAGGCCAGCTTACCTTCCTGGCAGTCATTGTGGCAAAACACAACTGGTGATGAAGTAGCCTCAAGCATAGCTCTAGGAAACAGCAATAAAAGAGACAGTAAGTAATACAACACTAAGTTCAGTTACACTTCTAAGTAAAGGATGGGCTTCGTTGTAAGAATTTGAAGTGCTATTTATTTCTAGCAAGAGCCTAGCAGGTTTTCTTTATTATGAGCATAAGATCAGAACAGAAGTAGGACTTTATTGATCAGCATCTGATTTAAGCAAGTGATTTTATTAATTTGCAGTAATACTATGCACAGGTTGACTACAGAGCCACAAAATCTCCAGCTTGTAAAGTGAAATGAATGTAGGGTATTATGCTCTACAACGTACTTCAACAAATACACAAATTGATAATAGAATTGATAACTAGAAGATAGTTGTAGATAAGCCTACCTTAGATTTTTCATTTCCTGGGCTAGGTTGTAACTGAGGAGCTTGTTCAGTTTTCTAGTTTTGGATTCTCTAGTAAATTTTATCCTCAGCACTTGATTTAGATACCTATTAAAAAATAAAGATAACAGTACAGCGCTTATGGCCAGTAAACAAACATCTTTCCACATTAACATTAAACTTAACTAAAATCAAGGAAGTTTAAAAAATAAAGGCTGAAGAAGTATCTCCCCATCCCGCCAAAGTAATTTAAGATCATCAGATAACCGAGGAATGGCCTTTGAGTACTCAGTCAGGAAGAACATCCCAAATATCAAGTTTATGACAAGCCATCTTGTTCACGTACTTCAAATAGTGTATAACTTACTTTTCCATTGTCCCAAACAGCCACTTAGGTTCTTTATTAAATGGCATTTTCATGCCATGAAATACTGCCATCTTCTCGGCTATTTCAGCAGATATGTCAGGCAAGCTTAATTCTTCAGTACTTAGTTTCCTGCTCTGTAATAAAGTACAGTATTCTTTAAATACAGTTAAGTGAGAAAGATAAGCACAAGAAGGAGTCAGCACTTAAGCAATACACTTTTCCTCAGCCCCCCAGTATGAAATTAAATTGATAAACTGTATTTGAAGAGCTGAGTTAGCTAGCCCAGCTTACTTATGACTTAATCAATTCTGCTCTAGATCAAGACATGGGGAATATCAAATCTCACACCAAGAATACCCTCAAAGCAGACCAAGTATAAATATTTAAGGACATCAAAAGCATCTGCACTCACTGCTTTTAAAGGGAAGTGTTACTCTATAGCTTCCAGCGCTATGTTTGGTATCTAACAAGCTTTTTATCTTCGTTTATTAGTCTCTGCTACAGCTGAGGAATTTTTAGATATCTCTCCCTGGCAAGAGCCATAATTGGGCTCTCCAACACCCACTGTAACTGTATTGAATTACAGCTAGCACTTGCTGCAGACTGCCAAGTGTTCCATTCCCACATCCCTGCTTCTCTGAGCAGTTCAGAGACCTTCTTGTCACGATCAATTAAAACAACTACCAGCCCACTTACTAATCACAAACAGGACTTACGGGAATGAATTCCTCTAGTCTCCCCTGTGGAAAGATTCCATACAGCTTTGGGCCAAGAGCTCTCTCTGCAAGAATAGCAAACATAACACTTTCCAAAACCATGGCTTCTGCCCCCTGAAAAACAAAAATTAAATATATATATATTATATATATATCAAAACATGATGTGATGCCTCCAGAAAAGTTTAACAAGTCTCAAACTGGGGAGGAAACAAGTACAGTTTGCATACCCTTACACAGGCCAGCACAAAGGAAGACTGTGCAAGAACCAAACTATTCTCTCTTCCCAAAGCTGTGGGAACTCTGCAAATTTACTTCCTGAAGGAGTTTATCCTACTGAAATGCATCACAGGAACTATAAATATTATTCTTAGTGACTTTAACACAATTTGGAGCAGTATCTCATGAAAAGACAGTTTAATCATGCAAGCAAGTGAAGCGAGTGACCAAACTAACCAGCTTTTCATTCAGAAGAATGAATTAGGATTTGTTACTACTAAGCACGTTTTAGGCCTTCCTTCTTTATTTATTTATTAAAAGGAGAGAATAATTTAAACTCCCAGTAAGGAGGTGACCATGAATAAACACTCTTCCTTCACTACGTCCAAACATACCTCAGCCTTCATGAGGTTTCCTTTACATCAATAAACTCAGCCCATAACAATCATAGGCCAGCAGGTTTTTTATACAAAGTATGTCTCAAAAACACAGTTAAAGTCACTGAAGGATGGCTTTCTTGTTAGATTATTTCTACAACTGAAGCCATAAAATAGATCTAGCAATCAGGGATCCAGCTGCACTTTGCATTCAAGATGTTCATGAACTCTGCTGATATTTGAGCAGCTCACCTCAAAATCTGACCCATGATACTAACAAGTCTGAGTACAAAAGCCCAAAACAAGGAAAGCTTTCAGGCATTTTGGACTACAGAGCCTTTTGTATGACCATATTCACTGCAGTCTCAGACAGCAGATAACCCTTTTTATTCGGGTTCTACTCTTCAGCAATCTTCAAGCAGTTTCACAGCTAATTTTTTTTTAATTGCCATCCTGTAACTTGCTGCACTGATAAACTCTCAGGAACGTGCAGCAAAGACTAATAACCACATTCTGAAGTATTAACTTCAATAAAAAGTGAACAGCCCATCGAGGAAATCACTTAAGAGTTTCAGGTTTACTGCATTCATGTGAATGCAAAAAATCCATACCCTCCACTATTTTTCCACACCAGCTGAGGCAGAACTAATGTGCCAAAAAGACACATGATATCATTTCACGTGCACTTCACTTCATAGATGTGGAAGTTCTAAAGCCTAACACCAAGCATCAAAAAGAAAAGCAAATGATGTAGGTTACTAAACGTCTACCCCAACACCAACAGATACTGAACTTGTGTGTTGCTGGTGCAACACCAGGGTGTTTTTAAAGCCTCACCACAGCAATTTTGTTGGCTGTGCCCACTAAGATGTTACCTTCTTGATTTCACAGCTCATTAAAGGAGAATTCAGGATACTTGGATAACTGTGAGTGCCAAATAAAAAGAATGATTTTATAAGTGAAGAATAATTGAGATATTTGATCATCTGTGAAGATAACCTATAAATCCCCAGTCCTGCAGATGCACTTTCTGCAAGAGAAGTATGCTTCTTTCCCTGAATTCAAGCTTAAGCATTCCTTGAACACACCTACCTTTATCCCACCATTTTATCCTAAGTCAAAGAAACTTTTGTAGCCATCAACAAAATCAGCTCTAGAACAGCTGACAATCCTAGTGTTTTCCTATAGCCCTTTATCCACAGATTACAACCCCAAATCAAACTTTTAATAGCAGAGTTCAAAGGGGGGCATGTTTTTCACTCATCCTATTCCCCTTAAATGCATCAGGAGTGGCAATCAGAGAGATTACCATATACCTTTTTGGTTACTTTTGTTATGGGTCTGTCTCATCCTGATTATCTATGACAGTTGAAAATGCAGAATGTTAAACTAACCCACAGCTATGCTTGCAAGTTTCTAAACGTTGTTTCAGCAGTATTAATAAGAACAGCTGCACGTGTCCATCTGCCTCGAGATAGGAATATGGGTAAACATTACCCAAATGCAACAGGAGAACATTTGAGTTCAAACGCTCTCAGACATGGCACTTAAAAGACAAAGGTTTGAATGGAGTAGCAAAAGAACTCGTCCTGCCATAAGATCGGTCACTTGAGAACAAGGGCAGCTCCTCTGACTTCACTGAAATTTCACCTGGACTTCAAAAGTAGGCATTCAAAAACAAACACTTTGAAAGGAGTTTAAGTTGAGTTGAGTTCTACTCCCCAGGAAAACACTTGAGCCGTTTCAGATTCTCAGGAGGCAAAAACAACGCAAGAAAAAAAGCAGCATTTAAACTTGAGTAATACAGACTCCTCCTTAATCACCACCAAAACTGAAAGATGACAGTACAAATGATAACGTGTAAGAAGCAAACCATCTGGCTAACAAGCTGCAATATTACCCTTAGGAGAAACACTGCCAAGGTAAGAAGTCTGAGCTACCAAATTCTGTGCAGATGACTATAAAAAACTGCACTCTGCCAGACACTGTGCTGGATGAGCAGAAATGGTTCCAAACATGAGTAGTATAAAGTCTGCAGAATGCTGATGATCCAAGCACAATGCTAATCAAAACCACTCTGTGTTTAAAAGGAACTCCCCAGCTCCGTTTACTTTCCCCAGAAGAGTTAAGTTTGATTGATCATAGAGTAGGGATTAGGTAGAGTTCCGATTCTCCTCTAGCACAGAAAAAAGAGCCCTGCTTCAGTAGTTACACGGGCAAGAATCGGTACAAAATCATCTATATAGAAGTTGGAGAGTTAATGTAGAATACTTAAATATCTCCAAACTATGCACAGACGCTCCCATCACTGCATCACTTTTATGAGCAAATAGATGTGTTTTCTTCCTTACTTTCCACACTTTCTAACAGCACAGCCCAGGCAGCAGGCAGGCTGACTGCTGGTTCAGAGCAAGCAGACTCATGGTATTTCCCTATTTCTAAAGTTCTGTTAAGTAAGCAAATTTAATCACTTACTTGCAAGTCATTTTCCTTTTGGGACTGTTCTGATTCTCCTTTATTACAGGACCTCTATGAATGAGAAAAAGCAAACACAATGAGAAGATGAAATTTAACATGATTAACCTGCAACCACCAGAACAAAGGGAGTCGAAGTGCCTGCTACAGTTAACTAGATGTCTCAACAGTGTCTTGATCTGTGACAGCTACAGCACTAGCATCCACCTGACCTCTGACCACAGTATTTTTTCCACCAATTCCAAAACCTTTCAAAAAGGATGTGCCACTGAGACCAGCCCACTCCTGTCAACAGCCCAGGAGATGGGTTTCAGGTGTTTTTGTTTCCCACTATTTCAAAAGTGCATTTCAATGCATCACAAGCTTAAATATATGCTTTTAATTAAGAGAAAATTAAGTCCCTCTGAACGACATCTGGGATGACATTCGTCTTGCAGCTAAAACACTTAAGAGATCAACTATGTAAATTACATGAAAACTTTTGCAGGACTGTTGGTAAAGCTCACAAAGCACTTGTAATTACCCAATTTTAAATGTTTTTTTTCTTTTTTTTTTTCCCCTAAACTCTTTTGGCTGCAGTTTCCTTATTTACCATATACTGTCCAGGCTGTTAACATGCACATAGCACTCAGTATGCAAATCCAGGATTTATCTTCAAATGAAATGTCTGTGTAAGCTAAAGATGTATCAGCAAGAACTGCAATAGACAAGCAAAGCTTTAACCAACTCCGTGCAAAATGTATTGTGCTATGCTTGGTGACTGTCATTAGAAAGCAGCTTCAGAGTACCAAATCACACCCTCAGCAACCCCACCTTCAATGGCACATGCTTTTAATAGAGCCACACATTTCAAATTCAAGACATAATAAAAGCCTTGTCCTTTAAAAGTCTGAAGGTAAGGAGAAGAGAAAGCAAATATTTGCTTAGATTTAGCGACAGTTTGTGGCTGCTACTTATGTTGCAAATCCACCATAGACTGTTTAAACCAGACTGAGTTTAGAGGCCCATGAAGGCAGCCTGCATCTCCACCCTCTGAATGAAACGTGTGATTCACAAAACCGTGTGCGTACCTTTCTGTTCCAACCTTCTAACATGTCCAGAACGGGTGGAAATATGAACTTAACAGGATACAGTTAAGCAACACCAGCTGTCTTCAGTACAATACAACAAGCTAACGATTTACACAAGCTATGCAGTTACATTACTTCAGAAGCTATAGAAGAAGTATAGTTAACATGAATAGATGGTCTTTCAGCAAGTACCTCCCATTCCACTAAGATACTAAGCTTAAAACGAGACAATATGAAGACTACTATTAGTTTATATTCCTTTCAAGGAAATTATAATAAAGTCAAAACGCGTTCACTAAACGCTAAACGTGTAACTACACTTTAAAGCAATTTACAAAGAGCTTCTCTGAACAAGCATGGCCTACATCAATACCACTATTGCATCTTACAGATTTTTTCTTGAACAGTCAGAAAGTTACTCACCATCCAGGAGTCTTTCCTGATTAATGGTGCTCTCAGAATGGCTCAGTTCATCAGAAGGTAAGCAGATTAGGCTTTCCCCTGGAACCTGAACTGGTGGCCGCTGCTTTACAGAAGGCACGTGTAAAGAGCTAGCCAGTTCTAAGGAGTCCACCTCAAATTAGCGTCGGAGATATCCTAACGGCAGCCACTGTGCCATTAGAAGGAGGCAGTTAGGGATCTTACCGCAGAGTCATCAGAAAAGGAGACTTCTGCAGCACCCCTTCCTCTTTTCTGTTCCCTCAGCATACAGCATTAGTGTCCAGAGGAGGATGAATGCAAAGTAACTCGCAAATAACTTGTAGATAGGAATGGGAGCTTGGAGAGGATCAGTCTTCACAAGTGGCCATGTACTCAGCCTAGAGCTAGCAAAGTCTCCAGTACATGCAGTCAATACGAATGAAGTGAAGCGGGACGCAATTTCACGTAACAGAAATTTAAGAGTTAAACTCTTTAAGAGTTCAACGGATGTTCAAGCACTAGGGTTTGATTTTGTCCACGCAATCATCTATGAGAGAAGCAGCTCAAAGCCAAACATCTCAAATCATGAGATACCATCGCATAGATATTCGCCTACATAACCAGCTTACCCCCTTGGCTCAAACATTACAAACTTCAGGTGTTGTTTCTTTCTCTTTTTAACCCCACGCTCGAACTTACACCCAGTTCTGGGAGCTATTTACTTTCATATCAACGAGGAGATTTTATTTATTCAAATAGGAGAAGGATTAAATAACCTCTAGAGGTTTTTAAATCAGTCCTTCCGAACAGAAATATCAACTAAGAATGGGCACGTGCTCAACATCTCTGAGAACAAACCACTTAAATATTTGTTCAGCAAATGCAGAAATCTCGCTAGGTTTTAGTTGCAGCTAAATGCACAGACAACAAAAAGTCATATATAGTCTACTATGAGGTTCACTGTTTGTGGAAATTAATTTAATGCAGTACATTTCAGGTACGAGATCAAAGTCCTAAAAGGGGAGACACTCTGCATAATCTGTGATTAGAAGACAACCAGATTGTGTTTACACACCTGGCAGTTTGATGCAGAGAATGGAATTCTTCCAGCATTTTCTCCCTAGCTCCCCATATTTATTTCTTTTCTAATCAAAAGACAAATTCTATTTAAAGAGATGCTTGACAGAAGAACTCTGTAGAGCGGGAGCAATTTGTACCTTTTTTTTTCCCCCAAAGTAACAGCAAGCTCTTCCTGCAAATGTAAAACTTATAAACTAACTCCACTTCTCTGCACATGCTCTGCTTCAGTTGTTTCCAAGCAGGTATAAATCATCGTACTGCAGTATTTTCAAATCCCAAGAAATTACAACACCACAGTGAACTGAACTGAGAAGTTATGGAAGCAGGGGAAGCTTTTTCTAATTCTAGAAGCTGGCAAAGGACATTTATTTGAGCAGGGTGGGAATGCAAACAGTTTTAGATTCAGCAGCGACTATTTCCGCTCCCGAGAGCCTACCTGCCTTTCATCACTGATCCCCTGCTAGGCCTGGAGAAACACAGTAATTAGAAAGTCCTTGTATGTAAACACATGTAGGACTTGAAGTAGGAATTCATGTTCAAAAGCCACAAAGACTTCTCTAATCCTCTTCATTTCAAGTTACCATTCTCTTGTGAGGGAGCAGAGGAAAGGAAGGGGCGATATTTTGAGGTTTTGTTATTGCTCGAAACATTCAGAAGCACAGACAGTAGCTGGTGCTACTTAAGCCTTATTTTTAAACATTGACATCCAGTACTAAAGAAAATGAAAGCTGTAGAGAACGCTCCAACTTCAGAGATCTCATACTATACCGTGAATCGTGTCTGTCACCTGGAAACCAGAGTGCTCTAGGCACGATCGCATGGGCAAGCCTGCAGCAGAGAACACATGCATATACAACTAAAGTGGTACATTACCCCCAGAACACCCTTAACTCCACCCAACACAAATATATCCCCGTAAGAGGTGTTTGGTTTCTTTCAAGCCGTCTGCCAGTGCCAGGGATTTGTAGTTACTCCATGCTACAAACAGACATGGACACCAACAACCACAGAAGACGTTGATAATTACAGTTACACAGCAGTCTGCATTTTATTTAGTTAAAAAAAATAAAATAAAAGGCAGCAAGGCAGGTATGGAAAAGGATTTGCCACAGAACAGTGGCGACCATTTATACTCATTCTGCGTCTGCTCATGGAGAAACTGAGAGAGCAGAGATGTACGTTAGGAATAGGGCTTGTTTTTCCTCATTTCTATGTAAGATTTTCTTTTAGCTATTGCAAATTTAACAGAGTCCCAGTGAAACAGAGTTCAAGGTTCTTTTGACACGTGTAAAAGAATGGGAATCAATCACCATTTTACCTTTCGATAGGTGATCTTCAAAGAAATCCACCTTAATTTGGGCTTTTCTTTTGTTGGCTCTAACATATGCTGAGATCCTATTGGTATTTCTAGGAGGTGGGAATTTTTTTTTCTTTCTGAATTGAAGTAGAACCACTATAGCAATCTGTATACGAGATCCAATCTTGAGGTCTGAGCATTAAATGGAGAACTTCTCGCTTTAGTCGTTGCAACTGAATTTAGCCAAGAGTTCAGGTCATTTTGCAATGAGGAAGTCGTATTGTCAGTGCTCCTCTTTAAATTTAGCTACTCAGCTGGAGCGAGAATAAGAGAAGCAGATTAAGACATTTCCCTTTTTCCAGTGGGTGACATATCTGCATTGTGCCTCAAACATTTGAGTTTTAATGTGGTTAGTACTTTTAACCTGTCACAAGCACAAATTCTTGTCTTAAAAAAAAAAAGGTTCTGCTCAAGGATATACTCAAGAGAAGTCCTTGATTTTTAAACATCCATGCCAGTGTGACCATTGATAACAATGGCCATGCTAGTTCCATTCATCTCCCCCCAGCTCCCCCCAAAACATTCATGCACACACACAAAAAAACTGGCTTGAACATATCAGTTATGACAGAGGAAGGCACAAAGCCTTCCCTGCGTGGCAGCTTTAGCCAACTGGCATGGCTTATATTGGATGAGTTTCACATACTGACATTTGTGTCTTCCAAGATTCATCATAAGCAAACTGGGGCTATTTTCAAACTGCAGAAAAGGTTCCTTTCAAAGGTGGCTCAAAGAAAACGATGGCGTCAGCGTTATTCACTCAAGTTAGTTCAGAGGACCTACATTTCACTTCTACTCTATTCAGAAATTTTACTTTAATTGGTCAGCTATATCCATATCAATTTGGTGCAGATTGCTACAGATCCGCAGTACTTACAGGGACAATAAGAGGAGCTGATATCACTGCTTTGTGCTCCAGTTGCAACAGAAAACAAGATGGGCGGGAGTTGAAACATACTACAGTGACTCAAAAAGTAAGTGGTAACTACTAAGACCCAGATTCGGTTAAAGATAAGCCACTGAGAACTCAGTCACCATTTTAGCATTAAGGTCTCAAAACTCAAGCGGCGTCCCTTAATTTCTACAGGGCTTTAAACTAAAGTTAACTAACACACTCCCTTATGACAAGAGGCTTGTCATAAGATTCTGCTTAAGCCACGCTGAAATCCATTAGAATATTAAGTTATGTTTTCAAAATACCCCCAGTAAAACAGTTTGCTTATATGTTAACTTGCATTTAAGGTACAGGGGCTGGAAGAGACAAATGTTTGTTGACAAAAAATTGTGAACCTCAATGCAATCTGAAAGTTTTACCTTGGGACTTTCTCTGCTTACTTAACCTTTAGTGAACTGCACCAACAAGAGCAGTCATTTCACTGCCACTACGGAAATAAAGGAAGTTAGACATCTCAAAAGATCCTTCAACACCAAGAGCAGAAAGGTTAGAAAGTTATGAACACACTTTCAATTTTCAAACCAAATTAGTGCCCTGATTTTAGAGCCTCCAATTTTGTTGATTTCTTCAGCAAATAGGGGCATGGAAAAGACAAGTTGAGAAAAGCCCTGAGGGAATAGAAGGGCGACCAAACACTAGAGTCTACTTTTCCTTTATAAAAGAAAAAAGGGTGATGGGGGGGGGGAACACTACATTTCGTCATGCTCTTGGGCAACAGAAGTTCTATCACTACATTAAGCTCTACAGCCCACGTTCCTACTGATGGCTTCTACATATCAAGTCAGTACTGCATTAAAGCCATTAATGAATAAAAATGGTATCGCCAATCCTAGTCTCTTTAGAAACAGTTTCTCCAGGTTTTTGTGGGTTTTTCCTTGTCCCCCCCCTAACCCAGCCCCCCCCCCCCCCCCCCCCCCCCCCTTTATTTTTGGTTTCTCTTAAGCCAAAGTACTGATGATTTAAACTGGAATTGATCCACTTTTACACACTTGTTTAACTTTCCCATCACACATATGGTAGTGTAGCCAAATGCTCCATGCTATTTCAAATCACTGGAACCTTTTACATTAATTCTGGTAAAGTCTACATCTCACGTTACATAAAAACACTTGAAAGCCAGTTAAGTGACAGCATCCAATGAGATTTTTGATGGTCAGCTTGGGCAAAGCAGTAGATGCAGAAAGAATGGACCAAAATTTCCAGAACAGTGAAGATCCTGCAGCTATTGGATCAGTTTTTCTAAAGCAAGCGACTATTAGAAAATCTCACAAATTAACAGCTAATGAAGCCAGGTCCTCTATGTCAAATAGAAACGACTGTCAACATCCAAACATAATTTTATGAAGCTGCCATTTTTCGTAAGGCTGAACACTTATGGTGATTTACTGCAGAGTAATCGAATGTCTAGCAGAGATGGATAAGATCTGCCATACAGCCCTACAGTAATAGCCTGTAAGCTTTAGAAGAAATCATCCCTACTAAATTTTCCTACAGTTTTGAACTGATTTGCCAACCGTTTCTCTTAAGGTTTGACAAATTTAAATGCTGTTTATATTTTACTGTTTTTTTACTGACAAAAAAAAAAAGGAATAGCACGAGAGTTTGATAAACATCTTATTAAGCTTTTATGCTGGCTATGGGGCACATCAAACACTTGGGAAAACGTATTTTGGAATGAGATGGCCATATGGCATTGATGTTTGTGCATCATCTTTAGTAAAACACTATAGATCATGTCTTCCCATAGCACAGTTACCCATGAGGTCTTTAATTAAATGCTTGAGCACTGCGTCAGTTAAGTTTGACAAAAACTAATCTCAGTCGTAAGCCCTCCTAAGGTTGAAATCAAATGCTTAAGTCCTCTGCAATCTTGCTAGTTATGCCAGTCCTACATCACTACACAGAAGCAGATTTTAATAACGTTTCTAGAACACCACAGTCCAAACTTAACACCATAAACAAAGCATTACTGATCAAACGGACAGCAAATGAGTCTTCAGCTGATAGACGCCAGCCAGGATCTGCGTAGAAAGGAGTGTAAGTTCTAGACAATAACGAACTATAAAGAGCACTGCCTTAAGCTAGCCATCTACCCCGCTGCCACCAAAACACATGCCCAAACGGATAACACAGCAGTGTGTCACAGATGAAGATCTCCAAACACATCTCAATGAAGCTACAGTAGCCCTCCCGCTCCCAAAGCGCTCCATGGACTCACCATCTGCAGGATTGCACCATATAAGCGCAGCAGAACTTTCCGTGGTTCATCTGCAACTGTCTCAATGGAATCAGGTAGCGAGCACTGAAACAGCATGTTGCTGAGGCCACCTCTACAAAGAGAAGGGTATGGATTATTCGCTAATCTGGATGAGCGTTCACTTGCTATGCAATGGAGACACACTAACACACCTTTTACGACCGATCTACTGATCTCCATCTTATCTGCCCTCCAGCCACTCAGGGGTTACAGACAGGTATGCTGACATCTCATGTGATCAGGGAAAGTGACAGCACCTGTGTTTTACAGCTTTACCAGAACAAAGCAGTACCTCCTGGTTTCTGCTAGTCAAACGTCAAGAACAGTCTTCTCAACCTGCATTTTCCCTACCACATTGTCTTCTTGCATTATTTCCATTGCTCCCGGTATGTTCATTAACAACATTTCTGCAACGTCACAGTATGTTCTGAGTTGAAAAGCACCCACATCACTACTTCCTCTTAGAGCAGACAAAAAGTACTGAAACTTCTGGTTTACTGTCAGAATAGAAATGCAAATAGCATCTACAAAGAAAAAAAGCCTTGTCTATCACACCACTACCATCACCTTTCAAGAGCAGATATAGTCCAAAAGTAGCAGCTAACAGAAAAGGGTTGAGGAAGCAGAGATACAAAAGCTTGGTAACTGTTACCAGCAGCATGCTACTTCATCACCTTCATCAATGTAACTCCAGCATCTAAACAGTACTACCTGCGTTGTAGCTTGCAACACCATTGCAATGCTGTTTCCCCCATCACCCAAAGCACTGAAGTACAGACATTTAGTGACACCCCACAGGGAGCTCTGAGCCCAGGAATGCAGGCAGATCTAAAACACAGCGGATAAATGACAGCTCTCAGTCCCAGTCTGACACTCACCTTAATGCTTTTATCAATGATTATTTGGGTTCTCTTACAATCTCTCTGGGAAGTCAGGAAGACTTTTCAGAGAGAGCCACCAAAGAAATGGGATGACTTGGTATGTATCTACTGGGAGGTGCCTGACAGAATCGGGGCTGGACTACAGACTGAGAGCCAATGATTGAGAAGGGAAAAAAAAAACCAACCTGAGAAAATAGGGTAGAACAGCAGCTGCACAATGTGCTCAAGAAAGCAGACAGAAGAGAACCAGGTGGCTTGGCAGGCATTCAAAATGGGATGTTTAGGGAAATCGTATGAGGTAACTGAGCCACAGAGGTGAGCAGGTAGGAAAACCAGACAGATGGAAAGGGTATCAAATGAAGATCAGAACCCAACCGCTCCGAGGCAATCAGAACGTTGGTTAGTTCTACCAGCTACACTTCTGGCTTCAATGAAACCGTGCCAGACGGCTCTTTGAAAGATTTTCAAGGCCCTGAATGAAAACATCGCTATTTAAATAGCAGAAATAAACACGCAGGATTTGTTTAGTTCTTCTCTCCAGTAGATCTTATGAACCGAGTTACTGTCTCGTCATTCATGCTGCTTAAACGTACCCTGCCTGAACACAGTGCGTGGAAGTCCAGAAATTCCTCTCTTGGAGCCCCTCCAGACAAACAACGGCAGCGAACTACTCAGGCTGAACTCCATTCAACAGAAGCCTCAGCAGCTTTACGCACTCCAGAACTCAAAAGCTACCTCTAATCAAGGACATTAAAAGGGAGCCTACTTCAGACTACCGAAGGATAAGCCCTTCCACTAGGGTCACCTATTTGCAATGCCATCCATCCAGGATCACAGCCACCGCAGTCAGGTGCACTCATACCTGTGTTCTGATTGACTGCTTGTCTTCCTTTGCTCTCACAAAGTATGAGCCAAATCACCACCAAATCCCACAGTTTAACCCACTCTGAAACGTCAGCCCATCCTTGGGCCATCCGAGCCAGATTTCAATGAATCGCTTGATTTTAAATATGTTTAATTGTACAAGCCAATCACACTCACTTTGAAACATCAGAGACTGCCGTGACCTTTCCATGATGATGGATAGCAAGCTTGGCAAATTCACCCACCAGTTCCCTCAGAACTGGTGCATGGATCCCACTGGGTCCCATTGGATCCCACTGGGTCCCATTGGATCCCACTGGGTCCCATTGGATCCCACTGGGTCCCATTGGATCCCACTGGGTCCCATTGGATCCCACTGGGTCCCATTGGATCCCACTGGGTCCCACAGCCTCCTGCACCTTCAGGTTCTTGAGGCAGTCAGCTGACATTTACCAACTGCTTATACTTTGTTATTACTAACAGGGGGTATTTACACAAGGGGGACTCGAAGGAAACGATAAGCAGTGCTGTCATCTGATACAACAAGCGCAAACACCTCGGGTCTAGTACAACGACAGAGCACCGGGACACCGACCACCGGCACACACACACACACACACACGAAGATTACTTCATTAGCAAAGAAAGAAAAGACAAGGATCTCGCACAGCGCTCCGAGGACACCCCCGTTTCCATCTGCCTCCCGCAGCTGTCATCGCGCTGAGTCACGAGTGCCCATCGCAGCAGCGCAGCGGGGCTGGAAGGGACCGCGCCGCCCCACCTTCCGTAGGACGCGTCCCACCGCCACCCCCCCGTCCAACCCGGCCGCCCCATCGCAGCGGGTTTCGGAAGGGAAATAAAGAGCAAAAAGGAAGAAAAACGAGGAGATTGGAAAGAAACGGCGCGGTCCCCCGGGAAGCGGCCCCGCCCCTCCGCCCGCACTGACCTGATGGGGCTGATGCGGAGCTGCTCCTCCCGCAGCCCCCGCCAGGCCCCCGGCAGGAACTCCTTGCACCACAGATAGGCCCTGCGCCGCGTGCGGGGGTCGAGCGGCGGCTCCTCCTCGGGCGGCGGCGGCGGCGGCACGGGGCAGGCCGGGCTCACGGCACCGCCGCCTCTGCCCGCCGCCGCGGGGTCCTTCCCGTCGGGGCCGCCGTGGGACAGCGGAGAGGGGGGCGGCCCGGCGGAGGGGAGGACGACGCCGCCCCCGCCGGAGCCGGGGCCGCAGCCCAGGAGGAGCCCGAGCGGAGAGGGGTCGGCCTCGCCGTTACAGAACTTGGTCTTCATGGCGGGAGGGGCCGGCGGCGGGCAGGGCCGTTGGGGCGGACGCACGCGACGGCTCGCACACTGTCTGTCTAATCCGTCTCCGCCGCTTCCTCCCCCCGCCGGCGCCAGCTGCGAATGAGCCGCGCGCCCCCGCCCGGCCCCCCCTTTTATAGGCAGCGCGGCACGCGGGCCCGCTCCGCTCACGCTTTCTTCCCCCCGCTCTGATTGGCTCTCGGCTCTCAGCTCCTGCACGCAGCGAGGCTGGGGGAAGAGCCGCTGAGCGGGCGCGCGCCTCCGGTCGGCTTCCGGAGCGCCCTCTGATTGGTGCTCGCCCACCCGGGAGAAAGAAGGGGCGTGCTCGGGGCGCGCCGATTGGCCGCTCCTCCGTCGTCCTGGTAACCGGCGCGCGCAGCTCGGGGCTGGGGGGGATTAACGGCACCGTAAGCGCCTCCAGAGCACGGCGGGGTTATGGCAGAGCCGCCCCCGAACAGCCCTGCACCATCCAGCTTCTTGCTATGGGCCACCCCGACACGAGCTCTGCTTTAAATACTCCAACTATGTGCATTGCAAAGCCACTGAAAACTTGGAAGCATCTCGTTCTGTGTCTTTCTGCTTCCAGCACACTCACCTTTTCTTGACACCAGTCTAACTTAAGCTCCTGTAATGAGTCCTGGTTTGATACCTATCTGCATGCAAATTAACTCTCTATGCTTGTTTCCTAGAGGAAATGGCTAGGGCAGTTTGCTCAGCACGTCATTTACTATTGTAACACTATTAGTAATCAGTAACTTATTGTTACTGTAACTCGTTGCAACTTATTGCTGAGTTTACAGAAAGGGCGTAACTCGCTTGAAAAACGTTCAGAATGTTTTACAACAAACGCTGTCTGTCCTCTGGGGAGCCACAAGTGTGTACAGCGTGATAAAGGCAAAGGACACGGCAGCAGAGGAACACGTGATGTGAATGAAGGTGAGTCAAAAGAAGGGCTTGCAGACCCAGTTCATCTAAAGCCATAGCAACACGTCAAGAAAGGAATTAAGCACAAACACTCCCAATCTAAACAGTTAGAACACTGGAATCAGACTTGAGACACTTGATCACATACTCAGCAGCAACTGATCCCTGTTTCCATCTCTTGGGCACCAGAAGCACCTCGTTAAGTAACGGTGCAATATCCTACCCAGTGGATTGGTCAATCAGCCTGCCATCTTAAGTACTGGGAAAAGGCAAATGCACCTTCATGTTCCTGATGTCACATTTCGTACCATAGCAACCAAGCTCCATTAGCACACATTTTTCTTGTAGATAGCAAACATAGGTTCCGTATTGATGTTCCACTTTTGATTCCACTTAACAGTTTCATCAACAGCAGCACCTAATAAATGAGACTCATTAAAAGAATATTCCTTCAGCTGCCCACATCCCCTGGATCCATGAGCTTTAAAGCAGAGGAAGTAATGGTGAGGTAAGAAGAGTGAGGGCACAGACAAAACTCTGAGTGACTAATTACGCTGCAAGCAAGGAACAATCTGAACCGAGATTCCCTGGGGTGAGCAGAGGCTTGAGAGTTTGCATGACCTTGGCTATCAGCATGGAAATACAGAGCTACCCAGCACAGAACTGTCATACCTTCCTCTGTCATTTACTTTTTCCTCAGCTCTCATACCGTGACCATGCAGGTTATTTCCCAGTGGCTTAACAGAGCGTAGTGATCAGTGTGTCCACTTGTGTCCTCTGCAGCAACAGAAGCACTCCTTCAACAGGTCGGGATGGAAATATCTATTTTTCACTGGTTATGGATGCAGTCAAGCAAATACTCAATCAGGAGAGGGCAGAAGGCTTTTTTCTTTGACGGTATAACACAAAACATTTGTTTTTATTAATTTGTGTGATTTACTAAAGCTTGGTAAAGTCGTTCTTTTCTCCCCCTGCTTTCCTTTAATACTTGCAGATCTGCAGCAAAGAGAACTGCAGTTGGATTGACGCATGATTTTATTCACTCCAATTGCATTAGCGTGGCAGAAATTGCTTATTGCTCACAAAAGAGATAAGCCTAGAATTCTGACTCATAAACACTCAATTCTCTTTCCCAAGTCTTTCTCATTATTATACCAAGAAGCATCAGATTTTACTGGCGAGATCAAATGCCAGCTAAGCCCAGATCTGCCACACAACACGAAGAGAATGACAGACACTTGTGCAGAAGGATACTTATATCAGCTGAAAAGCTTGCAGACATCTTAGCAGTTGTCGATAAGCATTCTTTACGTACCAGGAACAGGTTGCTGTTGAGATTGTGAATCCCATTTCTGAAACTGGGCTGAGGCTGGAGGCTTTGAGACAGGAGCTGTGCAGTCATTGCAAGAGTGGGTGAGAGTTCAGGGCTGTCTTTGTGTCCCTCAGCTTCTCGGCTCACCTCCACACAGTAGCTCTCTTTTGCCTTAGCAAAACGCTCTCAGTCTAGTTCTGTGTCCAAGCTGCGCTTGGCGCAGAGCCTGCTTTCACTTTTCAATTCCTTGCTTCTATGTCTGGTAAGCCCCTTGCTGAATTCTAAACAAACACCAAGGCTGCTGTTTCCTACTCCTTGCATCAGCAGCTGAAAGTGACACTCTGAAAGCCGGAGTTTGTGAGGGTCTGAAGATGTGTAAGTCACCTGGGCAAGATGCAACTGCAGAAGAAGCAACACTGCTGCCCCATCTTTGTCTTCTCAATGGCAGTAACCAGCTCCTGTAGGATAGCATTCCTCCAGGTCCATGTTGTCAGCAATGATGCTACATGCTAAAACAGACACTGAGTAGCCTAGGAGAGTGGAGTATTTCACCCAAAGAATCTGGTATAACATCTATGCCCTGACTCTAAGAGAGGTTTTTGGGACTAAATTTGAGATAATCCATAGAGAGGTTGCTTTGTTTTCCTTCAGCGTTTGCTTAGTTTCCCAGCTCAAAATGCAAGCCAAACCCAAGGTGCAGCTTTGGACCTGAAGTACATCTGATGGAGCACCCAAGGGCTGAAGATTAAGATTTACTCTAGGAATTGGCTCACTAATGTAAGGGAAGCGTTACACCAGAAAGCAGCCTTACCAAGAAGATAATATGCTCATTCATTTGCTGTGTTGGTCTAAGATAACCACAAAGACCTAGAACTTGTACAGTGCCAGGTACTCCAGGCAGTGTGCAAAGATAACATTACGTGGCTCAGGTTCCAGAAAATGACTTTTCCTGGAGTCACACTGACCAAACCTTTGCTGTAATAGAGGTTACTTAATTACTTACTCCACACCATTTTCATCTCATTGAAGAAACCCAGCTGAAGAAGTTTCTCAGGACCCCCCAAAGGTTTCAAAAATGCAGTAGGAATTAACCAAGTGTTTTCTTGCTCCTTTAAAAACAAAAAACAGCTTTAAATCTCCTGGTTGTACAGGACACTACGCACAGCCACAGCTTCAGACTTATGCTTAAAGAAGAAAACACTGCAGCAGCTGGTTCCTACCCGCATGGAATTAGCTCCCTCTCCATCTCTCATAGGCTGAAAGAGGGGTGTGCAGCATGCGGAGGCACGGGGGGACTGCCCAGCATAGGCACACATCCTGCACAAGGACTGCTCAAGATGGGTCTTGTTCTCCTGACAGCAAGTAGATCAGCATGAGGCAGATATGATGTGCTAGCCGAAAGGAAAAGAAAAACAACTCAGAATTAAACACTGTGCATGCAATAATGGTCTCTGGCAGAAGACTGTAGAGAATAATAGAGGACAAAGACAGCAGTGTGCTGTGGCAGCGTATTGGGCACTGTCACTGCATGCGTTAGCTGCTCAGGCCATGAGGAACCTGAGCATTCACTGAACACATCCATAGACAGAGCAGGTGCAAAGCCAATTAAAGGACTTCCTTCTCATGTTCCTGTCACTGCCATTAACACGATAGTAAATGCACTATATTTAGATACCATACAAAAAGATCCAAGTCTCCACATCAGCACGGTGCTGTGTTCATGAATAGCAGCCAGCACGAGAATAAACACATGCACATGTTCCTATGAAATTTCAAAGTCTATTTTTGGCCGAAACCACGAGGTAGGTCACAAACTAATCCAAAAATGACTTACACCTCCCAAATGATCATTTTTTCCTTCTCTTCCGCTCATTATGCAACAAATTGCTATGCTAAGTATGCACAGCAACGGACTAACACCAAGCTGAAATAACTGATTTGTGACAGAACTTGCAGTTCCAGTACCACTGGTTATTCAAGCACGCTACAATTTCTTCCGGTGTTAGGTTTTAAAACGGGTGGATTCCAGATATGGATCCTGGACAATACAGTTTTGACTCGGGCGCTGTTTAAGTAGATGTAATGGCCTAGCTTTTACAGCACCCTTGCACAGTTTATCACTTAAGCCAAAGCGTGGTTTCTAGCTGGCTATTTCCAGGGGGCTATCAGAGCTCTTTTATCCACAGCTGCCACAGCTGGGTAGGAAGGCAGGAGAGCAGTGTCTGCATCTCCTGGGAACCAACCCAGCAGTAAGGGTCTCCCCTGGCAGAACCACAGGCAAGACACACAATCCAGGCAATATAGCTTTAGCAATCCCTGTCACACAGACACATTTATTCCTCCTTGGTAATAACAACAAGCAGCCTGAGGTTAACGAAAGGTCATTGAGTCAGAAAATGTTTCCAAACATGCAACAGTACAATTATTCAGGGAGCTGCCTGCCAACCAAGTGATCACTGGACTTCAGCATACCCGTGCTGAAGAGCAGAGTGAGTAAATACTGGAGTAGCAGTGCAGAGACATTAAAACATTTCAGGTTGTGTTCTCAGTGAGAGGGCAGCTGACTGACTTGCAGGTGTTTTAGCCTCAGACCTACAGAACAGTGAGTCTTGTCTGCCTTACACAGATGCTGAGGATATATTAGGCTGTCTGAAGAGTTTTAACTCATCTTTTCCATTTATAGAAGAAATACATCCCTCTGAATCTCCAAGATCAGATGGCATTTGTGAAGCCAGTCCTCTGTCCTAGCATCTTTGACTAACAACATCTGCTTATCAAACAGTCTTCAGATTTTTCAGTCTTTTTTACTGACATATTGACATTAAATAAGTGGAGAAGACTTATCTGAAGCTGCACATCACCTGGACAAATGGGCTTCATTCAGAACCCATCACTGAGAACACCATGTATGTGGGTAGGGGTAACCACATGCATCACCGCAGTGATGCACAATACACCTACACCTGGACTCAGAACTAACAGCACTGCTAATTGTGACTGGAAGACTGGAATCATGTCTACAGATCATCACTACAGAGCCTTTAGCTGTGGCATTTTATCATTACATCATTTAATCCTTCTTTGGAGAAGAATTACAAATGACAATTAGGAAACCGTCATTTAATAATTAACACAAATTAACACCTCCTTCTACCCCCCCCCCCCCAACTCCAAACCAGAACAAAACCCTCTGCCAGTTCAGCTGGAGTGCGTTGTACTCCATGACAGGTATTTAATAGTTTTATAAATTAAATATGATGAGATGTCATGAATTTCTCCTTTCCACTCCGATGAGAACTTGTACCAACTGAACTTACAGAGCTGCCTCGTTATGTATTAACCAGTCATCTGGGAATCCTGTTGAGTAACAGAGCAGTTGTTGCAACACCAAAACTCCCATATAAATCATGCCTCAGTCTTAAGCAAATATTGGTTCACAGGAGAGATATGGCTGCAGTTTAAGAGGTTACAGGTGCGGGCTGAACTACTTCAGAGAGAACCACTCCCTCTGTGCCCATGTGAAATTCACATCAAAGCGCTCACATCAGTTTGAATCCAGGGGAACAGAGCATTTTTCCTTCACTTTTGAGACTGCATCAGAACCTATTTCTGATGCTCTAAAAATCAAAAGGGATCACACCGAGTTACTTCATAATTTACGCTGCAGATAGGTGCAACTTCTAGGAACAGGGGAGTGCGAGATGAGTTATTTTTACAGTGCACAGAAAGCAAATGGGAACATGCAGCCTTTTCTGTCATACAGATGCTGCAGCAGCTGCTAATCAATAAATACAGAGGAAGGAATTTGAGGTGAAAGAAATTCATGATAAAATTAACGACCCTCTTGTACACTTTGGGAAACAGAAGGAACCTCTCATCAGAGAGAGTAAGGCACAAGGGAAAAGGAGTGTCCCATCCCACTCCTTTTTACACTGACACTTAGTACTATGAGCCACATTCCCACTGGCAACCTGCTCCTCTGTTGCAGCACACACCATCTCCTTCACTTAGCCCCAGACCACAACTGTTCTTTGGAACAGGGGGAACGCAGACACCCTTCTGGATGCATTTCACAGCTATATACATAAATCAAAATGGATGTTTCACATCTCCTGGATTCTTACATCTCAGTGAGCCCAAAGTCAGCAACCTAGAGAGAAGAGCGTGTATGCTCCATTCCAACCAGTACAAGTGCATCAACCACCTGAGACACCAAAGAAGTCATAAAAGTTTGGAAACGAACACCCCCCCAAGGAGAGCACTTGTTCAGGCTTGTGGGCCTTAATTGTTGCTGTTAATCCAATACCGAAAGGTCACTGAATTCAGAGTAATTAGCCCAAGACAATACAGTTCAGGTGACACCTTTACTCTGAAACGCATTTCACAATGCAGAAAGCCACTGTTCTTTGAACAGTCTTCACAGAGACTCTACCTGCCACACACACAACCCATGCGTGACAACAGAATCATTTTGGCCTGCTGTACTGGCCGTGGTTGAGGCTGTTTCTTACATAAATTCTCCCTCCGCCTGATGAATGAAGGACAGAGGGAATACAGTTCTCTCAGTTCTTCCTAATTGCCAATAACTGTCAGAAAAAATCCCCACTTATATCATTCTTCAGCACATCGTGCAATTTTAAACCCTTTCCTTACATCCGTAGTCCGCTAGCGCATTGCTCTCAACTGTGTGAGAAATCCTTCTCTCTGCTGTTTGACGGGCTAGTCAGTGTTATGGAGCTTTCTGCCACAGCAATCGAGCTGCTGTGGCAGAAATAAATACCTCCTGGCTCCCATCTGGTCGCTAGCTATACACTGTTTTGCCCTGTAGAAGCTGCCTTATCTGCCACAGGAATTCAGTTTGCCAGTTCTCTTCAAAACCAGCCTCCTTTTTGGGGTAGGATTTGGACACAGAACAGCCCCAGCTTCTATGCAGGCTTTGGCATGCACCTGGTCAGTCTACCCACCAGAAGGAGCACCAGGCATCCATCAGCATACAGGACCTCTCCTCTTGTGGGATGTCAGATATCTCAGCTCTACGTGGTACCCAGCAACATGACAGCTGCACCAGATACTGCTCAAATGACCAACTGAGGAACTAAATTCAAGAAGCAGCACTCTGTACCAAGCGTGCACCTTTCCTGCTCTGAAAATAATCTTCTCAGCCACTTTGCAGTTCTAAGTGCAGTGCTGGAGCAGGGAAAGTACTGCAAGCAAGGGCTGGGCAGTGATTGTGCAACTCCCTCTCAGCTGCTCTCTTGTGCTGAGTTCAGGGAAAGGGAGAGATTTTGTACTGCTGTCACAATAGTTAGAATATTTTCATCCTGAAGAAGAGCTTCTGTGCAAGGACATGTGCAAGTTAATACCTGTACATTCGAGGCATGTTTGAGATGGACAAGTGGCTCTGCTGAGATAAGTAGTCCTAGCTCATCAGCCACGCAATCAAGAAACTGTAATTACAAGCCTTCATGCTACCGGAGAAAAAATCATCTTGGTTTTGACTCCAAGCATAACATCCATTAGAGCAGTGCTACTCTGAGGTCTTCTGGGGGTTCTCTTATAGAGACCTCAAATAAACAAACAAACAAACCTCTTCCAAGCAATAATGACAGATTTTATTCCCCTTGTTGTTTTGGAAGGGTTTTTAAGACCAGTGTTTCTCCAAGCCAGCAGCTACTGGAGCACTTTTGCGGCATCTTCTGGGACATGGATGAAATGGTCCCATTTCAGCCCTCAGGAGAGGCTTCCTCCATTTGAGTCTGCCAAGATCACAGCTGAAAAAGTTTTGCTATAAGGACAGGGAACGTGCTTACTAAACTGATGGAGCACGTGGGATCACGGGGTGCCATGTACCATGTTGACAGAACACTGAGCCAGGCCATCTCCTTCGTGCCATTAGCCCACTTGGCTTGAGTCTTTATTTGTCCTTACAGGACACCGATGTTCCCACACCTGCCTGGCAGCTATCACTGCCTGACAGAGCCCCAGCCATCCTGGTAAGGAAGTCAGAGGCAGAGGCCCAGCAGTGACAGCACCAGCCTGGGTCAGGCCATTCTAGAGCTTGTACAACTGCCCTGTCAGTGTGGCCTGAGCGATGCTGCCCTTACTGCGGGCTCAGAAGCAGTCCTTGTGGCTGCATGGCCTGATACCACCAAAAGACACTGCTCAGTTAAAGTTCAAACCCAGCCGGCAGCCACAAAAAGAACTCCAGCTCCCTCACAGAATGACTTCAAAAGAAACAGAGTGATCTCAAAAACAGAAATAGAAGTGCTACTCAACTGCCCCCTGGAAAATCCCATTTTCATCATTTTCACCTACTGGCAAGCACTACAGGGTCTTTCCACCAGCATCCTAAGGCTACACTCTCCAGCAAGCTAGCCTTGGAAATGAATGACAATGCCTGCAATGTTCTCCCTGCCACCTGCCCTCCCCTCCTGCCCCCCCCCTCCAACCCACTCCTGCTGTGAAACATGCAGGAGTCTCTTAACACATTTTTCTCCATTCAAAAGTCATCCACCTCAGTGTAACCTCAGCAGAGGTGCAACCTTAACAGGACTGACTTTCTTGTTCACAATAGATCACTCATTTACAGTCTTCCTATACTCCTTACCTTCCTCTCATAGTGAAAAAAACAACTTCAGTCCCAAGATTTCACACAAACCTGAGGAGACTTTATTACACCCAGGGTGGGATTTCACCACCAATATCTGTATCTCAGCTCAGACTGTGTAGTCAGCAGCATTTAGAGCAAGGTTCACCAGTCCCTGAAAATTCTTCAAACAGGTGCCAATTTCTTTTGTTTGGTTATTAAAGGAAGCTGGATGAGATAACTTTGATACAGACATTGATTTTGTAGATACCGAAAATGATGATGATAGTCCAGTTTTATGGGGAAGGACAAAGGTCTCTGTGTTCCCTTGTTGTCTGAGGAAAGAACTTGAGAAGTATCAGCGTACCAGCACAAAGATTCAGCACGTGTGCAAAAGCAGAAGGGGTGATATTTTCTGTTTCAGCTAGGCTGTTGCTCTTGGCTGAAACAAAATAAAGCTCTACTATTATTACCACATTCAAGGGATCACTTTGAAGGACAACTCTGCCAGCAGGCAGACTAACACAGCAGAGAATCTGACGGCTGTCTCCTTTTCTTTTAGACTGTGCTTAAACGATAACACCTTATCTGCAGACTAACAACAGCTCCACAGCAGCATAGGAAAGTTAAACAAGCATTAAGTCAAGCCATCAGCCCTCATCACTGACTGACTACATATACTTCCAGGAGAAAAAATATGTAACAGGAAGAGTTTTTGAGGTGTTACCAGCATAAAGCAACAGCTACATAGTCAAACATGTTCCATATACGCCTTTCCCTCAGGTTTTGTTCACGGGCTTACTTAGAGACTTACTTTAAATCTGTAGCCAACATCGATAGCAGATAATGTTCTAACGTGGATTACATCCATGTGACAAAAACCAACAAACAAAGCAGTAACCAAAAAACCTGACACAGAGCCAGTCATCAATAGACAAGCACCACAGGGTGACCCAACTTGTGTGTGTCCCCAGGGACTGCACAGCTAGAGAAGGGCTGGCTGTGTACAGCACAGAAGGGAAGAGGTACCTCGGGGGATTTCTGCTCCTCTCTCTGTGTTCAGCGCCAGGCAGTTTGCAGATGAATCGTAAATTGCCATAAAGCACTTTTAAAGGAAGAGAGAAATGTTGTTCGGAACATGTGGTTTCCTCACTAGAGCTCCTTAACTCAGTAACTCAGTTGCACTGCATCATGCTAAGCAGAGCAGGATCCCTCTGTATCTAGAGGTTTTCACGCTAATTATTGAAATCCTAGTGCAGACACTTTCCACAGATGTTGTATACAGTACCTGTATGACTATCCTCCTGTGTTACAGTAAATTAATTAAAGTATTACAGGCTTCTTGGGCAAGGCTCTATTTATCCTACTCTGTATTTTTTCATGTAGTCAGCTTACTTTTCAGTAAGGTGTGTTCTTCCACACCCACCCTTTGGCCTTGAAAAGGCCAGTCCCTCAAGAAACCACTCCATGCCCTGTTTGTTTTAGTAATTCTTACCCAAGGTCTTTATCTCAGAATCCTGTTTGTGCAACTTTGGACAAGATTCAGTGCTTGGTGGGGAGGGTGAGAGAAGGGGGAAGGATTTCTTAGCATTTTTAGTATTTAATGTTATCGTACCCAGGACTATTAAGCAGATGATTTTCAAGATTGGCAGCCCCGAGATGGTGTGAATCTCTGCCTCTTACAGTAAGAACAAACGCAGCTTGACACAGCAGCTATGAGAGGGGGAGGGCCATGGGGAACTACAGCACAAGGTACCCAGGAAACCGGAGACCAAAACACTGCGGTGCGTAGCCCACTACAAACACTGCCTCTGGGAGGTTTGCTCATGACAACAACCAACTGAAATCGCATCCAACTCTTCTTGCCATCACACCTGCAAATGCATGGCTTTCAGTGCTAATCAGAGCAATGGATGGGTGAACTGGCCAGCATTAAGAACACATACATGTCTGAACAAGAGCCAACGGCCAAGGCTGCTTATACAGTGAGTTCAGCAGCATGGTGCAGGAATGCCTGGAATGTTTCAGCCAGCAGGTACTCAAGACATCCCACTCTAGGAAACATCTGCAGTTCTCACATCAAGTCTCCCTGCCACAGCTACAGCGGCCCCCCCTCTTCTCCTGCAGAGGCCCCACACAAAGCAAAATCTCTTGCACGCCAGTCTTAACCTCAGCTTTCCTTTCCGAGGAAAAAACTGACACAGGAAATGGAAATCCCACAAATCAGCAACACACTGGTGCCATTCCAAATGGGCTCTGGGTATGGATATGGCTTCCGGAGGCTGGCTGCTTTTAGAAGATAGACTCTTCCACAGCACTAAGACCTGCAGTCCATCTGTTTAATAGGGTGGTATGAAGCCCTTTTTTCTGCCACATCCTCAAGACGCACATTTTATCAGAAAACATTCCCTAGCAAGATTCCGAAACTCCTCTATGGATGAAACACTCCTGCCCATCCAATTAATTCTTATCACTTCTGGACGTGACTGGCAAGAAATGTCTTCTACCCATTTATAATTGGATGAGAAACTTCACTTCTACAAGTGAAAGTTATGATTCACCACGGCTGGCACTAAATCTGACATGAAGTTCAGGTGTGTCAGTGTGAGGAGGAGGCAGATGCAGAGCCAGTTGCCAATTTGGCAGTGTAAAATTCTGGAAACCCACCAGCCAACACACTCCCCTATCCTGTCTCCAAGATCTCTTGTGTTGCTTACAGGTTTCTCCTTTCCAAGGCTCAGAATCTGATCAGAAACACTTCTTGGACTACAAAAGATTCCTCCTTATAAAGCAAGGCAAGTTAAGCCTGTACTCCACTTGTACTGAGTGAACTTACAGAAATAGGGAAGAATGACACCTGAATTCTTACGTGCCACCTCTAGGCCTAAAGCAGAATGAATCCAGCACAAAATAGAGCAGCTTCAAGGCTTTACTGACTCAAGAGCACAGGGACATGTAACGTACAGACTTCTGTGACTCTGCTAAGTGAGCTGAGGAACTGATTTCACTCAATGGCAGGTCTGGTCCACCATAGCCTACAACTTCACAATTGATGAGAAATATCACTTGCTTGGATAATGACATCAAGCTGCAGAGAAGGGGTAAATTTGGCATGCCTTGGCTTGTACAGGGGAATTTCCTTTAATGCAATACTGCTCTACCAACTGAAAGTACTCAGTTGTCTATTTTTGCACAACACTTCTCCAAACAAAGGCGTCATATTGATAAGCTAAATTGAAGTCCATACTGTAAAACTGACCACTCCTTCTTAAGAAGTAGCTTTTAGAGAAGTCAACAACTTTAGAGAAAGGGCAAACCTCTCATAAAACGGGGAGAGGAAAAAGAAGACTCCTTTTGCTCTTGGATTTCTGCTTTCCACCACACAGTGCATGTGTTTCTCTGACTCACTGAACAAAAAAATGGCTGCATAGTTGCCTGGAAATCCCAGAAGTCCCCCTCCTCCTCAGTACAGTTCAACCTTTTATTCAAGGCCTACCTTGTCCACTGTTAGGATCTACTCCATTTCCACCTCCTGGGCCATCAGGGCCTGTCTTTCCTCTCCTGCTAAGGTTGCTCTGCTTTGTTCTTGTGCCTTTCTTTGCATCTCCCACTCCTCTTGTTGCCATCTTTCATGGGAGTGCTGCACAGCCTCTTTGTTGTTTCACGTGCTGACTCATTCAGTCTTAATTTATTTCTGGAGCCTCTGAAAGAAATTGCTAGAAGCTGCAGACAACAAAGCCTTCAAACCTGGCTCTAGGACCAATGTTTTGGCTCAGTCTCAAAAGAAGTTGCACTCCTGCTCTGAGTGAAGGAACGTGGCTCTTATGTAGTTCCTCAGCTCATAGCAAAAAGGTTTGTGCATGCTGATTGTAACAGCAAATGAGAAACAGAGCAGAAAAGGTTGAGTGAGAGGCTATGTTCAACCAGGACACATAGTACTTCTAACAAGAAACAAAGAAAGCCCGCAGTGTCAGCTGCCACGTTTCTGTCTCTGATTAACAAGTCACAAAAACTCAATTATTCACAACTCTGAGAGTAGCAACGAGTACTTCTGCAAGTATCAAAGAGGACAAGGGATGCTCATTTACCAACAGTGAAACTGAAATTCTCAAGGAGATATTCAGCTTTATTCCTGCACAGTAAGGTTAGCAGCTTAGAGCACTGTCCCGTGCCACTCTGGGTGCACATCTTGCTCTCAGAGCAGGGGTGCCCCAAAAGGAGGACAACAGCACAGGACTTACATAGCCTGAGGGAATGGTTTGATGGAGCGTGCCTTGTTGGCCTAGAGCTGCTGCTGTGGAGGTCAGGGACAAATCAGCCACTGGTTTATGTGGCAGCATTTATACCAGCTGGCATTGCTGAAAAAAAAAAATGCCACCCGTGGGCTCTGTGAAACAGGGTTGCTTTCTCTGCCCCACAGTGGAACTGAAAACTTCTTTCAACTACAAGCTTGCAGAACTGATAGTCAGTGGACAAGAGCTATCTAGCCAAACATCCCTTTGCTCCTAACAGCACTTTTGTGATGCTTTTACCAGGCTCCTTTACAAAAGAAGGGGATCACAACTCTTTGAATAGAAACATTTTCTGTACAGAGATTTGTTTCCAAGCAGATCTAAAGAGAGTTCACTGCTGCCAGAACCTGTGAGGCCTCATCCAAAACTTCGACATCTTATCCCGTCTGATAGCTTTCTTTCCTTGTTAAAATAAACCCCCAACAGACTACTGTTAAAAGCAATGAAATTGAAATCCTGGAAAACCTACTGAGCAACAACTATCACCAGGTGCCACAGCACTTGAATCTTCAGGCAGTGTGCTATCTGCTGCTGGGAAGGCCATCTGAGAAGAACTTGAAAAGCTGAGACAAAGCACAAACCACTAAACGAAACATCCACGTAACAGAGCTAGCAAGGCACTAAGATGAAGCCTGAAAGACTGCCAGTGTCAACAAACAAAACCTGCTGCACACCCAGCCGTAACAGGAAGCAGGAATTCCTTGCCCAGAGATGTCATTTGAACAGAAAGTCCTGGAGATAAGTTCTGTGAGAGCACTGACCCTGGGATGGTATGTGCCAACAGGTTGATGGTGAGATGGCAAACTGAATTCCTCTAAACTGAGGTGGCATGTGCAGTTATCTCAGAGCACTTCACTGTGCTGCAGCTGAGGCTGTCAAGGTACTTATAGCAAAGTTCAAGTCATCGTTGTTTCAGTGAACATGTAATTCCATAGCCCTGCAGGGATTTTTCAAGGCCGAGGAAGTCCAGAGTCTAAGGTCAGGCCCTTGTAAAAGAGAATTTACTCACGCTCAGCTGACTCTCATGTTGCCCTTTGAATAGACACATCAACAGGAGTTACACTGCCTTACTCACCTCCCTTTTCAATACCATTTTGTCAATGCAAACTGGAAACAGAGATGACAACTCAGACCTGCTATCGTGAACTTTGGCAGCAGTGTGAACTGTTTACCCTGACCACAGGGTAGCATCACCCACCAGGCTCCAAAATCAACATGAACTAGATGACACGACAGGCTCAGATAACATTCACTGACAAGACAGAGCGACACTGGAGAAGTAAACCATCACACTCCAACTACTGCCTTGTAAATTGCAACACTGCTCAGGGTAATACACTTTACCCTTGGAACAGGCATACATGGCTTTGTAACTGACGTCTTGCTTCAATCTTGTACAGAAAAGGAGACTTAAGCATTGGCCTGGAGGTTTTTTAACTGGAGTACTTACTGTACTGAAGGGCTGCTCACAACACAAGCTGTTTGCAAGCACTTGGTCATGCCTAATTGTACTAACCTAAAAGAAACTATGTGCTCGTGTTTAAACTCTGTCTTTCACAGAGTAATCGTCTGGCACTGCTGGTAGCACTGATAACTTGCACTGTCCTCCTTATCCCGTCCTTCACAGTTTTGCTCACTGGAAGTCTTCCCTGAGTGGGAAATTTCCACTCCTGGAATATTTCCCAGAGTGGCTCAGCTGACAGTTGCATTAAAAATCACAGCATGTGTCTGTAAATGTCCTTGTATCAAACATTCAGAGATGTAACACAGCAGAGATGTAATTGCCACAGCTAGGCTCTTAACTGCTTATATCCCAGGGCGTGCTCTTAGCAGAGCTGACCAGCTCCAAGCACACAACTGCAGATCTTGCCCCCCTCACAGCTGCATAACTTTGCTGCAAAATCCACTGCTCAGGTTTTTTCCTCGTTTTCCTGGTCACCCATCCACACCCACCCACAAAAACCTGACACATAAATCTTTCAGCTGGCAAATTAAGGTAAAAATTAACAAGATCTTTAAGACCAGCCAGTGCTAAGATGGTCTCCCTGCCCCAGCAGCTTCCCAGAACTGTTTTTAGAGCAGATACCTCACACCGTCCTCCTTGTCTCGTCCTTGACAATTCTGTCCATTGTTCCCTGGAAAACTTCCCAGAACGGTTCAGCTTACAGCAGCACTAAGAATCTCAGCATGTGTCAGTAGATCTTTTTGTATCGGATGTACTGAGATACAATGCAGCAGATGCTTAATTACCACAAGGTTTGCTCTGTTATATCCTCCGTTGGTTATTACTTGAAAAAAGAATGAAAGAACGAGAAAGAGTCAGCAAGTAACCACAGAGCCTTCTTTCAGCAGCAGCCAGGCTACCATTTTTTGGAACTTTTCCTGATATAACAAAAACAACCCTCACACCATAAAGTCAGAAACTTGGGCCACAGTGGTTTTGAATTCCACAACTTGTAATTTTCCCTCTGGATTTCTATACATGTGTTAGCAGAAGTATAACTGACTGTTAGGCAGTCATCCTCCACATACGTATTCAAGAAGCAGCGAGCCTCTGGACACCAACTGCTGGTATCAAAAGGAAACCTTCACCAAAGCAACCCGAATTCCTGAGTTAACTGATATCCTGCTTTGTCTGATCACTATCACCATAGTGACTGCAGGAGTTGCCTCTCTGCAACTTGCAGATCAGAGGAACAGGAAAGCAGCACCAGGAAGGAAACAGCTTGAACTTAGGGACCAGTAGAGCAGTGAGAAAAGTGGGCTTGAACTTAGAGCCCAGAGAGACAGAAATGGGCTGTGGGTCAGAAGCACCCTTGGGCCACGCTGCGATTGGAAAAACAGTTTAAAAAGGAAAGAGGTGAATGCAGCTTGTGCACGTGCTTCACAGAGTACCAGCATCAAAGGGCTAGCACAAAGGTACAGGAGTGCTAGAAGACAAATCAAAGCGAAAGAAGAGCAGCTGAAGATGGGGAAAGTAAAGAAAGAAGGAATTCACAGCAAGGTAACAAATGCCTTTCAGCTAAAGCTGCAGTGAGCTGATTCATTCCCCCTGGCATCGCTTGTGCGGCCTGCTCCCTCTTCTGGGGAAAACTGGCAAAAAATAATAATAATTTAAAAAAAAAATCACAACCCAAACTGCTCCAGGAAACAGGACACGCACAGAGCTCAGGGCAGACTGTGCCTGCATTTGCCAGGTTATTCCGGTCAAAGAGAGTTCAAGGTCCCTGTGCTGCTCCTCTGAACACGGCAGTCCTGGCCAGAGAATCTGTACCCTCGGGGCTCCAGCATACGCATGCACAGACAACAGCAGTGCTCTATTCTCCCTGAAATGGTGCTGCTGCCAAGCACCTCCCAGAGCATCTTCTGATCTCAGCCAGTGGGATTGGCTATATATTTGCGCAATAGGCCAGCATCCAAGAACTGCAGCGCTCACAAGCACTTGTCAGAGTAAATGCTGGGGGAAAAAATGCTTCTTTTCTGGGAAGAGGACAGAGATCATCAGCTGGTCACGGGTGCTAGAAAGCCTTGACGTTATTAGTCACAGAAATAAATTTCAGTGCCTGTGAGTGGGGAGAAGAACAAAAATCTTAAAATACACCTTTGTACTGAGAAATATCCATCACTTCCTATCCTTTGCTCCTCCTGGATTCCTTCGATCAGTTAAAATCTTTGCAATGAATCTAGCTGTGAAGATCTTGCAATAGGATTAGATCCATCTGTTCAAAAACGGTGTGTTATGGAAGCCAGTAAATACCCGCATAATGCAGTGCTGGGAGAGAGGAGAAAGGTTGTGCTGAGATTAACAGTGCATGAGCACATACCGTACTGGTGCAAGACCGACACCTCTTTAACCTCTTCTAAATCCACAAAGAACTTTTCTACAGCAAACTTGTAACTTAAAAATACACAACTAAAAATGAAAAGACCAAAGCACAGAGGGGAGAAGGGGGGACAAGGTTTGCCTGCAATGGAGTATGGCCCGTCACTCACCATGTTCAGCTGTACGGTCTGTGCCAGCTTTGTGGAAGCTTTCATCTTGGTGATGCAAGGAGGGAGGGGGGGGGGGAAAGCCAGTCTTGTCTGATACTTTGTAGTCTAAGAGAATCATTAAGTAACATCACACCATGCAACCAAGCAATCAGCAAAGGCCATGAGGCCTGCAGCCATTCCGTTTGCTTCACAGCTGCTTTGCAGTGCCAGGACTCCTCCTCCTTACAAGATCTTGCACTTCAAGCACTGCAGCGCCCATGCCCGCCAGCTGCTGAGGAACCAGGCTCTGCGAGGGATGCTCCATTTCCTTTGGAAAATCCAATCTGCCTAGAAACATTCTTGATGAATGCAACTGCATGTGGAAGACACTTTTAGAGACTATATTAGGCTTGAATATGGGGAGATGGAAAGCTTTTACAAAAGAGAAAAGTGGAAAAGAAAATATCTATCCCTCTATGGCATCTACAAGCAACAAGATAGAAGCATGGCTTAATTATTATACTGTCCTAACAATAGGAGTTACGGCTACCTAATTTAAGACTCAAAACTTTGCATAGTAAGGACAAGTCCTTGTCTTGAAGACTTTTATTAGATTGGTGACAAGCTACAGAACGCAGATCAGGAGCCAAACTTCAAATTCTTTGGTGATGTGTAAGACAAACTCATGAAGGACACACAGAAGCAGAAGAAGCAATAAATACAAGGTAGGAGAGTTCAAGATTATAAAAAAACAAAAGTTCACTGCAGCCTTCCTTGGCCAAGGCAAGCAACCTGAGCTGAGACCAAACTGATCCTTCACCCCAGAGACTGCCAACTTTGCTGCTGGGGCCGCACAGCAGGATGCCAGCCAGTGCCTCGGACCCCACAGCATATTATAGCCTGTCTTTGTCACAAACCCACCTCTACCAAAGTCCATTCTGGAAACTGGGCGCCTGACATTAGGGCTCACATTCCCTCCTGGCTCCATTGGCAGAGGCACTTCTCAGCTGTGGAAGAGCTCTGCTTACAAGGTCCGTGCCCCTCTGGTATCTATGATAATTTCCTTAGCAGTTAAACCCAGCCACATACCTTTAGGTTTGACACTGTCTCCTGTCTCTTCAGTCAGGCAACACTCGAAACCGTACAGAGTGTGACATGTGAGTATCAGGGTGCTTCTCTGCACTAAGAGCATGAGATCAGTGTCTGACACTTCCCTGCTATGCACAGTTAAGGAAGCCAGTTCCTCTGTGCCCCATTGTCTCTATCTATAAGCCCGGCACAGCAGCTCAGACCTCTTTCAAAGATCAGTGTGATATGTGGTAGGTTACTGCCACATTGTTGGCAATTCTTGATGTTGAGACTTCACAGCTTCTGTGACAGCAACAAGCCTCGAGAGCCAAGGCTGCAGAAGGCCACACAGTTTTTAGCTACATCTTCACAATTCGTATTCCTCCAAAGTTTCCATTAAGATTTCATTAAAACGAATCTTTTAGATTGGTTCAGATAATAAATACCTTGCAGTGTGGGGAAAGAATATCAAGTAAACCAAGCATGAGAGATCAGTCTTAGAGAGAGATGTTGACTAGATAGCCAGGATCTTCCTATTGCTGATATCGTATAGCAAGGAATTGCAAAGCTTGAGCAAATAGTGACTTAAAAGTGTCACACAGCAGCAGGATGGCAGCAGCCAACTTGTTCTAACTTGAGTTTGGAAGCTGCAAGACCCACCAACAGCTTCTCCCCCCCCAAGAATCCACGCAGCATTCCTGAGGCAAGTGTTAATGCTGGATCTCAACCAAGAAAGGATTCTTATAGACTCAGCAAACAGGAGGATGTTACATTGCTTGCTTCTTTCTCCTATTCCCCCCACCCCCCCACCCCCCTTGTTCCATTCCCCAATACCTCCCCTTGACCAAGAACCAGCAGCTACCAGCTGAATGCGAGGTGCAGCAGCATGTACCACCTGCTTCGCCTGCTTGCTCCTCCCAGTAGTTTTTCTGCTAATGGAAGCAGCAGAAACTCACAGAAACAGGCACGGAAAAGGCTGGAAAGTGCTAACAGAGGAATCCCCTCATAGTGGAATGCAAAGGGATTAAAGCTAGCAAGAGCACAGTTGTGTTCAGCATCAAGTTATTCCCTGATCCCCATTGGCTAGCATTGCTCTGTAACTTGGATCATATCCTGCCTCCAGCTCACTGCTGGTCTGCTTGCTTTCTTCTTTATGTATCACTCAGATGCACTGTCGGGATATCACACAGCAAAAAGCAATAAAGAGCCATGCAGCTTGTAACAAACACATACTAGCTTCTAAAGACAGCTAAGCTGAAGGGCTGACAAATCCTTCACTTGGAAGGAGAGTGCCACCTTGTGCTGGGAATGGAAGCAGTCAGATGGATAAAATCCAATCTGTCTGCAAAACCAAACGATAGAATGGGCCCAGAAGCCATCTTCGGAACAGAGCCCCTGCTTTAGTTTTTAGTTTTGGCTCCTGCTACCCAGCAGCATCACACTCAATCCAATACAGCCCCTGCTGTAGGAAGGTTCTGCTTTTTGAAGGGACAGGCAAGCTAGGACTGACTTTAAGGGAAGCTTTAGCATAACCAGCTTTGTGGAAACGTTTATTATGTTTAAAAATGGGAGGTTGCTACTGTGTGAAAAGAGAAGTTCCCTGAAGACTCAGAAATAAAAACAGCCCTGCTTTGAGTTTTATTCACTTCAGAAGCGATTCATAAGCTTGAAAAGGAAGAAAAGCAACTTGTCCAAAGTATCAGGAATACAGGAGTTCCTCTGCAAACACCTTGGAATGGAACACAGTGCGAGTTTTCTTTTCAAGAAAACCATACCCAAGCAGAATGCAGTAATCTGAATTTTGCTACAGTTCGATGCTCTAAGGATTAAACCAGCACGTGGACAATACTGCTTTCTCTTAGAGCAAAAGTGATAAAACCAGGAAATTCAGAATTCGGTTACATTTAAAAGAAACGTGGATGTTCCACAGAGATGAAACTGAAGTATATTGCTGTCATCACGAAGGGGCTTAAAAAACTGAATTCCGAAACTACATGAGTAAGCAGTCCTTTCTCCAGAAAGCCCAGGGATGCATACAATGGTTACCCTTTATGCACATACTCCCAAAGCTGAGTCACCTGATGCTATTTGCATCCACTGAACTAGCTGAATAATCTCAGAATTCAGTTATATTCTATAGGAGAGGTCCTTATGCTACACTGTCTGTCCTATATTTAAATGGAGTATGAGCTGCTTGGCTTCTGGATTTCACTGCAGATCTGAATTATCTAGACTCTACAGTATTTAACTATGCCATTTGGGAAGAAAACTTTCTGAAACGCTTCAGTCACTTAAAAGGCTAAGTCTGATTTTTAGAAGTAATTGTAAACCCCATCTTACCATTAAGACTAAAGCCTGTACATTCCCTTCCAAGGATGTGTGCTTTGCAATTAAAATCCCCAAGTTGCATCTCAAGTATTGATGTCAATTCCAAAGTTGGCAATTGTTGTTCACCACTTAAACATGAGCAATTTGGCACCTCCCAGGCACTGACAGGATGGGCTGTGACTCATCTTTGGGGCTACAACATTTTGGGCAGCCTTTGCACTCGAGCTCTTGCACAGGAAAGGACTCAGCCTCTGCATCTGGAAAGACATCTTTCTGTCTCAGCATCCCATATTTTCCAAGAGACTGCAATAACAATGAGGACAAATTACCCAGCAGTCTCGTACTAACGCTGTGTATGCATGATTTCTAAAATTATGAGTAAAATCACATCCTGCTCAACACAATTATAGGTTGTAAACCAGTAGAGAACAAAAATCTGTTGCAAAACGTTGCAGCCAACGCAATAATTGGAGCAGAAAAACTATAAATCTAATTATGGAAGAAAATTGACTTCTGATATGCATCACAAAGCATCAGTGGAAAAATCTATGTTCCGTTGCACCCACTGGTAGCTCTGCAGTTGACTGGAACTATCAAAACCACAAGTCTTTTCCCTGTTAAGTCAAACCAATTTTCAGAGCAACACAGTCTAGTTGGCCCCATTCTGCTCCAGAGCTGACATACCTGTACCTGCAAGAGGTTCTCCAGCATCACTGCTTCTGTGACAGGAAATTTCTGGCCAAGCTTCCCATATGGATGAGTCCAAGTAAAATTACACAGGTTAAATCACACATAGCTTCCTAGTTCTGGGAAGAAGCTGTGGACTTCCTTTGCCTGTGGAGAGAAGGAATAGCATTGAAACAATCACCTATGCCCTGCAATTGTAAGAACATTTCACTGGATTATTGTCAATGAGGCATTATGGCTAGAACTGATGTGACGTTGTGGAGAACAAGCAGCAGCTGCTACAGGCAATAAAGAGCAATTCCTTACCTAGCGCTATGGAGCAGCACTGAAGAAAGACAACATAACCCTGCCAACTTGTGAAATCAAGAGTTAAGTAAGCTGCAACAGAGCATGCAAGGCTACCAGTTTCTTTATGGCCCAGCCCAAACAAGAGTGTTTCCTGGGAAAAGGATTTAAGAAAACACGATACTAGTGGATACAGTGCAGACATAAGTAACTCGGCTTTTCATTTTTAGCAAGTCTTATTCCAATTCTCAGGCCTTCACCCTCTCATTTTAAAAGGAGCAATAGATCATACAAGTGTGGGTAACAGAGGCAAACTGACAAGCAGCAATAGCAGCTAAAAGCAAACCTGCATATGCACTCCGGGGAGCTCCGCAGGTGCATTTAACACACCACGTCAGGCAATATTACTGAATAAAGCCAAGGCACTACGAAAAGCAGAGTAATATTGAACAATGGTAACCTTCGTGTAAACTAATACCTGAGCATTTGAAGAAGACACAGAAACACTACCCACCAGGGCAGGTTAGCTTGCACTATGCAAGGCAGAGACAAAGCAATCATCTCTTCTGTCTCCTTAGGACTGACACGAATACTACTCAATAGGATCAAACCTCCTGCACTGTATTTTGCAATGATCATATTGTACAATAAGCCAGTGCGCTTTTAACTTTCACATAAATAGAACAACAGCAAAAAAACAACTTTTAAGAACACTGTAGCTCCCTAAACCTGTTATTTGAAAAGCATTATTTGCTTTCTTCTTATCTTTGTCTCCTACCCTCCAATTCTTCAGCCTGCTAGAACTTTGCCCTGACCACCGTAAGTTCTAGTGGTCACTGTAAACCTATCCAGATGATGCAGTTTCCTTACCAGCCTGCTAGAATATAAAAGCAGCTAGAGGAGGGTTCCCAGAGGTTGGATCACTAACCTTACAGTGCTTTGAGAGCTGAACAGGAAAGGAAGAAACATCCCCAGGTTTTCATACACGACACAAACATTCACCATTTCTCTAATCTCAGTGGTAAGGGAAAATCACTATATGCCAATTCATATATGCATGATCTTCAGCTAGATCCTCTTTGGGCTCATCTACCAGTAAACATCTAAACATAGTTCTAAGTCATCCAGTACAAGAAGCTTGTTCATGGAACAAGATCAATCCAAATTTCCTGATGCCTAAAGAGCTGCCTACAAATAAAACCTTTAAGTTCCATTAAGACAATCCACCATACCTGGCTCAGAGCTCAAAAACGCCAGCATACTTACCAGTCTTTCTGCATTCAGTGTTCTGTGACCTAAACACCTGTCTGTCAGAAAAAGATTGTGCATTACACATAGGCTTGTTTTAAAACATACTCTGTGCATGAGACAGACTGCCTGTAACAAAGAGCGGACATTTTAAAGATGAAGTTGTAAGTACTAGGTTTAATGCTACACTCAATCCTATGCTACAAATACATCAGGTAAACGAGATGAAACTGATTCCATCATACGATTTGCAGTCTGACAAATTAATGAAATGCATTTGGAAGGATTCACTTGAAAGAAAAGGGAAATAACTTTTCTAAAGAAGTCAGAGATGGCCAGACCATCAGGAGCAACTCCTGCAAACTACCCACACATCACCACCAATGGTCAATGCTTTCAAACCTGGATAAGGCAACCTTCACGTCCTTCCTCTTCCAGGCACACAGCAGTGGACCTGACAGCAGTATGCAATTACAGCTGACTGAACTGATACAACAAGGTGCTTTTTGATGAGCTGCCTGTTTCTACATCCTTGGATGGAAGAATTCTGAGTCTCAAACCATGGCTGAACAGAAACAAAGAGCACACAGACCAAACTGCTGTACGGTTACAACTACAAAATGTGCAAATTATAGCCCCGTTTCAAAGAAGCGACATAAAAGTTAACGCTTTATACATACAAACACATTAACCGTGCCCAGAAGCAGCAAGTTTTCCTAATGTCCTTGGAATTATGAAAAGAAGTCAAACACTGCCCTGATGCTCTCCACTGCTATAGATTCTGAAGCACCAAGTGAACTACATAACGATCAAAGAACTCCAACTAACGCAGAGTTTAAAACTAGGTTTACAATTTCCTATTTTATTGGCATGGATGTATTTCTAAACTTAAAAACCCTTCTGGCAAGTTATCTCAATTTCTTATGACAAAATTCCGCACAACACACAAATATTTACAACATATACATATTTTTTTTTTCAGTCTTTTACAACTGGTTCTTAAAAGACAAACATTTGATAGGTTACCACAGAACAAAAGCTGTGACGTAGTTGTTTTTAATTTCATAAAACTATCATAAGTTAAAGTGAATAGATTTTTTTTTTTTCTTTTTTTTCTTTAAATTCCTTGTAGCATTTTACAAGTGCAACAGAAAAAATATGAAGAACCAATTCAGGATAGCTGCAGTTCAATGGATAAACGTTGCCCGTTGTAGTCACATTATTTCACAGCAAATTCTTGAAAAAATAAGCACCAATCATTCTTGCAAAGAACAATTTTATCTAAAAGTATTGAAAAGTGTTAAATACAAGGTGTTTAATTTACATAATAAGCAATAAATACACCATATCCAAACTTTTTATTCTGCATACTGCTACCCTTGTACATATAATGTACTAAAAAGTCAGCAAATTGTCAACACCTTTTCTTTTTTTTTCTTTTTTTTTTTTTTTTAATTTTTTCTTTTTTTTTTTTTTTTCTTAAGAAATCAATTTGACTTCCAACCAACCGTTTGCTACTATATAACAAAGGCCACAAACAGTACGTCTGGGACAGCATACAGTGTTAAAACCGACAAACTCCAAGGGAAAAAAAAAAACAAACATCTAGCAAATAAATCGAAAAGCTGTAGTTCGTTGCTGGTGATATTAACATAGACTAGAAAACCTTAAATATGCTGCTACTATGATTTATTTCTTTTTTAATTATTTAATTGTTTAGTCAAATACTGCAAGAGCAAAGCGACGCTCTTGCAGATCAAAAATAATTGTGTAGCCACACTGTATTCTCATTGTCCTGCATGGAAAGATTTGATGCAACTTCGTAACTTTGCTTGAGCCTTTATTTTACAACAGAGCGTTACCTCTACCTCAGAATTGCACATAAGAAGGCTATTAAAAAGTACAATAAAAATCTGCACAAATTGGACTTAAGAAGAGTCAGTATGCTGTACACTTTCTACAATATTATGTTGATAGGTGAACAAACAATAAAGAAGTGCTGCCGCTAAGTTTTTCAGAAAGTTCTTCAGCTGAGGAATAATCAAATGGAATTTGTTGGTGGTGAGGTTTTTTTTTATTTTTATTATTTTATTTTTTTATTTAATTTTTTGTTTTTTAAAAATGACATCCAGGTCAGTTTAAGACCTATAAGCTTATGCATTGAGCCTTAAAGACTGATCTTCCCTCCTCCTGGAAGAAATATCAATATCTATTGAATCCTTGCCAACAATGAGTCTTAGTCTCTTTGCTGGAGGAAGAGGAATAAAGTCATCAAACTCATCATCATAGTCATCTTCCTCTTCATCATCCTCTTCTGATGAAGACTCATCTGCTGTTTCCTCCTCATACTGAGCGTAATCATCTACTTCCATTCTTGACTCCAAAAGGGAGAGAGTCTCACTACAACACACACCATTTTCATGAAGGTCCTCAGAGTACGTCCCTCTATTTTCCTCCTCTCGTTTTAACTGTATTTTTAGTTTTGTTGAACTATTGCCTGATCCTGAGTTAAACCCATTATTTAGCTTTGCTACATATAAATTATTATCCTTTTCGTGGTCTTTACTTAGTTTGATGCTTATTTTTGAAGAACTCATTCCATCAGATTCTTGGTCATTTGCCTTGCTACTGCTATCATGGCGCCTACGAAGAGTCAGTTTGGGGATCCCAGAGCTATTTTCAAGGATTAGTTGTGCATCATACCTCGTGATTCGTCTTTTCTTTTTAGTTTTTGCAGTTCTGAAGCTGTCCTTCGCTTTGAAACTGTCAGATGTTACAACAGAACAGCTACCAGATCCAGAGATACAGTCTTGATAGCTAACAGGTATATCTACCACATTATTCCTCTCCCCATTTTCTGGGTGAGAACTGATCAAGTCTGGTACTTCATCTTTTACAGGTGTGTTGTGCGTATTATCTGTTTCATCTAATTTTGCAGGTGGTTTCACTAGTTTTCCTTGTCGAGACTTCTTTTTTGACGTGCCTGCGTCATTTTTCTGACACCTGGCCTCCCCTTTATGTGACGTTCCATGAACCAGGCTGTTTTCATCTGTTGCATGAGACTGCTGCTCTAAAACGTCCGATCGTGTTCTCGTCAAGTTATTCTTATAGCTATCCAATGTATTTGGTTCAAGCTTTATGTCAGAGGTCTCCTTCAAACTCATCCGCGTTCTCATTGACCTCCGTGTTATGTATGTGCAAGGTGGTATGTCACCATGCTCGTGAGCACCTTTCACAGAATTCAGTTTATACTCTCTTGCTGCGTGCCTTGTTAAGCATCCACTAGAGACTGCAACTTTGACTGGTCCCTCTAATTCCTTATCCTTTTTAATGGGCAAGCTTTTGTACAAAACTACTTTAGGCTCTTTGAGAACTAAATTTCCCATTTCGAGCTTTTTAGAAGCATTCTTTTGCTCCAGCCTTTTGCACTGATTTCTCTGCTTAATCTTTGAAAGTAAAGGCTTTGCAGGCTTTTTCAGTCTCTTTGGTACCCTGGAATTATTTATATGAGTTAGTTTAGATGAGGTAGAGTTTGATGATGCTGGAATTCTTGATATAGACTGTCTTGTTAATGTTCTGTTTTTGCCATTCTTTTTCACACCAATTGAAGATTTTCTGTTAGCTGCAAAAGAAAGAAAAAAAGAAGTGATCATGATGCTGACTTAACCTGAGGCTTCCACTCCCCAAATTTTGTAGTTGTTTCATTTAATACTCTTAATTAAAATCTGTTCAACAAACTAGACATTATGCAGTAACAAGACTGACTGGTTAATTTCCTATTCAGACAAATCCTATTCAGGACTGTCAAAAATACTCCCATCTAAATTCCAGGAGTGTATCTAAGAACCCACCTAAATTCCCTCATCATCTCCACTGTATCAAGTTTGCTGTCTGCGCCACTCGCTCCCCCCCCCTTCCACCTGCTTCTCCTACTGAATTTTCCACAGATTCATCCCGCGTTTTCCTCAGTAGATACTGAAAATTATTCCAGCAAAAAGCTGAGGATCAGCAAGCTCTTGTTTTAATTTTTTTTCTACCAGGGGCCACAAAAACAAAACTAAACCCTTAGCTACTGCAATGGTTTCATTTTCAGTGTTCCAGCTGCCTATCAACCATCACTGAATGTGATAGCAATGGAGTTCTGCCTGCCCAAGCAAAGCTGCAACTACAAAGCTTTGTCATCAGAGATCGTACAACTGAAAAAAAAGTTTGTTACTGGTTTGCTTTTCAATTCGCAATGTCAAATAAGAGACAGACAGAGGCAAAATATTCAAAGTGACTCAGTTGAGTAAAAAGTTGCAATTATTTGTATCTTGCCTATATTGTGTGTGAAGGGAAAAAAGAAGAAAAATAGTACTCACTACTCCGTGAAGTCTCTCAAGAGCATAACAAACAAAATTCCCTTCCAATCTCTTCTGAAACTGTTAACTGTGCACGTCCATTTCAGAACAGGTGTCAGAACTAACAGTCCTGGATGCTGATGGGGAATAGCTGCCTAGTTTAAGGCATCTCTAAAGGTGATGATTATACATTCAATCATCTCTAGAACTATTTCTGTATGAATTGTTTTCCTACAAAACGGACACTCCTCAAACTGAGTTTTCTTTCCTAAGCCACACTACTGCATGTGATTTCTTACCACCTTTTTCAAATACAAACCAAATCAACAGAGCTCTTTAACTGACAAATTTAGAAATGTGGCACCAATTATTAGATGTAAGTGTACACAACAGAAGGAAAGAAAATAAGAACATACAAGCAAAACACAAACATACTACTTGTTATAGAAAGGCCTAAGGAAAACAGTTAATTTGCTGCAGAAATGATCTTCAGTTTCCTTAATCAATTACAGTTCTAAAAGCATTTGGGATGCTTTTCAAATACAAGAAGCAATGCCATCACAGTGGTAGTTCTTCATGTTTTATAAAACTTTAAGTCCCACACTTGCTTACTTGCATTAGCTTTTTCCTGAGTGGTATCTGCATCAGTGTTAGAGCTGACGGACTGGCTGTCTGAGTTTTTGCTGCTGTCACCCAGCTTTTTGAGCCTGTTCAATCGCTTATCTGTTTCTCTCAGTCCATATTTACTATTAATCACAGGAGTAGGGGCTGGCAATCCCACTCTTGATTTAAAAGCACCAGTTCCACGCCTACAAAGGCAAAGATGACAATGTATTAATAACTATGTGAAACGACGTCCTAAGTTTTATGCTTATACATAAGTCTGAATCATAGCAACACATGGATAAATAATACCAACAACCTTTGAGTTGATTATCAATCATGGGCCGCTTTATTGAGATGCCTATACAGGTATAGTTTCACTAAGATGTTAAAATAAATAAATAAATAAATATCTTCCACTAATTAATTGTGAGAAGAAAAAAAAAATACATAAGTAGGTTTTCTCTTGCTTTACATCTGTTTTACTATCTTTTAAGAATGAAATGACACAAGTGAAAATGGAATATGGTAGTTCAAAATACTACTTGAAATTAAAAAGAAGTCAGCTCCAGTTACAGCACTTGGTATTGCACTAGTAAGAGTTTTAAGAGTACATGAAATGGAATACAATGTTCACATATTTCCATTTTCCTTTAGAACTTAAAGATGAAGTACACAGCTGTCTAACTTGCATGATACATAAGAAAACTTGAAAACTTCATCACAGAAAACAATAGAGATTAAGAATTTCTACACTTGCACTTCAAACTCTACTACCCAGATCCTTCAGTACTCCTAACCATCCCACAGGCTTGCATTTTGCAGAAATACTTGAGACAACTTCAGTTTGGATTCCACCACACTGCACTAGAAGAAGTCCATAAAATGTAACCAAAAGTACATCAAAGAGATCGGAGAGGGTCTCAATCTCCACAAAGTTAACTATTATTATTATGCAGATACAACACTATACTGAACACTCTTTTGGCATTATTTTAAACTTTACAAATTACAGGCAACTAAAAGAAGTGAGCAGGCCGAGCTCAGCCCAAGTGGCAGCCACTTGAGATTAGAACAGTGCCACAAATAATGACAACAGCCTTCTGCCATGTTCTTGGTGCTTGGTTACTTCAGTCAGACACGATGAATTGTGTGCTTACCTAACTGTCAATGCATATACGTGTGTTTTCTTCGTGCTGATTTTCTCGGAGACCTGAAAATACTTTTTCAGTGCTAACCTTCCCTCAGCTCCAAAACATATCCCACAGTCTCCTAGAAGCCTAGCATTTTAACATTACAAAATTACAGCCTTTACGGAATAGTTGAAATTGGATCTTAGGAATTATTTCTTGCGGCATACAGAGATGGCTGACTTCTCTACACATCTCCTTTTTCATAACACAATTACATATTAGGTTGGCTTCTAAATGCTTGTAAGGACTCATTTTCCCTTTCTCAGCTCCCCTAAATCCAAATCTCTCCTCTGATTTTTGTAACATAACCTTCTGACTGAGAAGTGGATTCCAGAAGCAAGAATTACACAAGTATTAGCTTTAAAAACACAAAATTTTCATGTACTTTAAATCCAAAGATGACATGTTTCTGAAAAGATTCTGATAAATCAAGTTGGTCCATCCTGAAACTGAAAGTATATATTGATGTTACATTGAAAAACTTGAGCAAAAAGAAATGACCTTCCATGTTGGAAGGAAAAAGTGACTGAGATGTTCATCTATTCAATACTTAGCAGCTCCCAGGGCTGAAGTAAACTTTACCTAGAAGCTCTACAGACAAAAGCCTGAGACTGTACCCTTTGCTTAGAAAGACCTACCAATATCAAATGAGCTTTGAGGCCCACACCAGCAGGCTTTTCTCCTGAAGCACAAGAACTGTTAGTAAACAAACTACACAGTAAAAATGAAGGTTAGACTATGAAACTATTTACCTAAGTGTGCATTAAAATATTTCTCAAACAGGATTAATCCTTTGTAGGATTCTTCTCTCTCCAGTAAGCTCAAAATAACAGTTACAAGTACTGCAAACTTCCTCTTGGAACCAAGTGAGGTTGTCACAGATGACATCAAACCTTCACACTCACAGCAAGCAGAAATTTCAACAGAAAACAGAAGAAACAACTACGAAATTCCTTGGAGTGAATTTGGTAAGTTGGGTTCAGACAATGAGATGAAAAACAAATAAGCTTGCTGCTGTGGTGCAACGAATAGATATAAGAAAATACCGTCCTAACCAGCAGATATTTAATACTTAAACCCTCCATGTTTTGATGAGATTATGTGAAAACTACTCAGATTGTTTTCATCAGAACAAGACTTCAGACCAACAAATAAAAGACTAATGAAATCTCCTTTGCTCTAAGAGCTGCCTGCAGTCAGGACCCAACTGCTAACGTGCTCATAATATCTATAACTACGTTTCTCTACAATTCTACCTTTTTCAGTAAAGGTTGCTTCAAAGATTCTAGGTTGCTTTTTGTGATTTTGGCTATTTCCTGAGGATGGGAGGCGGGAAAAGAACAGAATACAGGAGTTCAGAGCAAACCTGACTATTCAGTGATAGTTTGAAAAAAATCATTCTGATGAATTAAGAAGCAATAATAACGGATTGAGGAATTGTGTGCTCATAACCAACCGCCTCTAATTTTACAAAATGCATTATGAATATGCCCAATTTCATTGGAAAGCCTTATTTCCATCAATGCATACCTTTCACAGGTGTAACATTCGCAGTATTCGTTATTTTCTCCAAAAAAGCCATCTCCATAGTAACAAGAAATTTCTTCTCCAGGTTCAATATCTCTCAGAGCTTTCACACATGCTGTATCTCTGCCAGTTGACACAAACTTGAGAAGAGGACAGGAAGTGGAGGGGGAAGAAAAGAAAGGCAAGTCATTAAGGTTGAACAGTAAATAAGAAAACAAGCAGCAAAACAGCTGGGTAGGGAAAGGTGCAAGGACAAAGAAAAAAAAGCAGGGGGCTTTATTGATTTTTAATTTCTTGCTTACCTTACAGTTAGGTCTGCAATCTGAAAAAGGTCCAAAAGATAAAGTCAATTAACTGTTGATAAGACCTGAAACATGAATAGTTGTAGATATCTAAAGTAAGGATTCACTCTGACTTCAACAACTTTAGACTCTCAACTAAATGCTGGGAGCTGTAGTACTGCATAAAGCTGTATATCAGGAGACGATCACTTTGATACAGTTTGATTTCTGAACTCTTCCCTACTCTACCTCAATTTTTCAAAGTCCCTCCTCTTCAAAGTAACAGAACTTATCTTAAATCCTACCTGTTCTTCCTTCAGAGTACTAATGCAGCAGTATCAGTGAAGCTTCTGTGTAAGCGTTTAAAAGAAGCACGAAGAGTTCACCCACTACGTTATTACTGACTACATTCAGAAACTTTGCTATATTAACAATTCAGAATGGGCCTCAATACGCTCCAATGATTCAGCTGCCAGCTTCAAGGTCTCTGTGAAGGAAGAAAGCATCACTTCCCTGAGCCTTTTTTTAAGTTTCTCAGTTCACAGCCAGTCAGTTCTGGTTTGGGAAGCTCCCAACAAGAGTTCTACGTTACACCTAGTAACCAGTATGCTTGATCCTGCTGTTTTTCCTCTGATACCCTGATGTGATCTAGCTCACTTAAATGTTGTTGTTCAGATCACTTATGTTGCATCTGAACAGAACTGCTTTTGCCATTTAACACAGTTTCAATCCTTCTTACTCACCATGATTGATAAACGCAGCAGGACCAAGCCACAGTTGTGCACAGTTTTTCCTTGTGGAATACATTACGCTGAAGTCATTTTCCCCATGTCTCAACAGCATGTTTTCTTCCATTTCTGACAGTTCAGCAATACAGCCAACAAGTAGTTCTATTTTATCATTCCGCTTCCTTTAGTGTAAAGAATAGTAAAAATAAGCATACATACATTTAAAAGAAACAACTCACAAAGTTTAACAGCATGGTATTTTTTCATAAAAGCACAAGATGTCAATAATTAGGCCAGGTAGACATTTTCTTCTATATGAACTAAATGTTGTTATGCCACTGCACAGAATCAATTACATGAAGGCATTACCCATCATTGTTTCTGCAGTCTCCTGAGGATGCAAGCAAGTAACCGCAGGAGTTTTGATTACTTCAACTTCTTCAGCTGCTAAAATGACAAAGATTTTTTTTTCTTTCTTACTTATTCCCTCAAGCCAAACCTTTCAAGTGCAAAATTCTTCTTGTACAGAGAGTGCACAGCACTCTTATCAATATATTGTGCTTTAAGAATTTTCTAGCTATTGACAGTGTTTTGAAGCAGGCCTCCTGTTGTTTCTCCGTCTCAGAAGATCCTTCAAGTTTTTCAGCAAAAACAAAAGTTTCAACTCAAAAGTTTCCAATATGAAGTTCCCACTCCAATTCCCTCCTTACGATTTTAATTCTAAATCATGCTCTCCTTTTTTTTATTAACTCGTTCAAAATAATTGGTAGAAACAGAACATAACAATAAGCTGTACTACTTACCATTCTTTCGTTGCAACTATTTTGGCTCCGTTCTGCTCAGAAGAATACCGATTACAAGGCAGTATCTCAAACCCACTGTCAGTTGCAAACATCCGCAAATAAATAAATACCTGCAATGAAAGAAAATAACAGCATCCCGTTAAAAGCAAAACAGCAGTGAGGAAAACATATTTATGTTTAAGAAGTTGTCTTGGGTCTTGAAGAACCACAGATACCTAACCACCTTTTTACATGAGATTTTATTCCTTCCAGTTCTGAACAAGGTATTATTTCCATGAGAAATCCAGCTGCTGAGTTCAGATTGCTGGACCAGATCAGTTTCAAGCAGTTCATTCTGGCAGCTTTCATTAAAAATGCTTTGGGAAAGCAGAATTTGCTGCCTACTTTCTTCACTACTACTAGATTAAATCTGTTTTAGAATAGGAAAAGGCCAAATTCCTTTTGGTTGTATATGCAAGCAACATGTTGAATTCTAGAAGGAGCTATTTTATTTTTTCCCTGAAGTTCAACAGTACTATAATTTCTTTGCAGCTCTGCATGTCAACAAAAAGTCGTTTTGGGGTGCTCAAAAGTAGAGGAAGAGCAGTAATATATTGAGCCAATTGAGCTTTGAGGTACCAAGGCTTCTCCTTTTACTCTTCTTTGACCCACAGTTTGATCTACTGTAGCTGTAACTTTAAAAAATGAACAGGAAGAAAAAAGGACAACACAAAAATAAGTCCTCAAAACTTCTGTCTCTCAGCAGCAGGGCTTCTCTCTTCTGCCTAGGACTTAAGCCAACAACAGAAGAGGCAAACTGCAAATATAGTTGTCCCTCCTATATGCCTATGAAATAAATAGCAATGAAAAGTTAATTTTCCCCAACCCTCCTTCAAGTTATTTGGGTTTTAACAAACACAAGAATTTCGTGTTAAAAAAGCATCCAAACAAGCAACATGTAACTGCAGAGGATTACTTCACGTTGCTACTGCTACATTCCTATGAGACTTCTACATTTTCTTAGCCTTCCAACCATGTGAAAAAGCACATTAATTACAAATACACCTACATGTTCTTTGAACAACCTTTCCTGCATTTTGTTCTTGTTAAGAAAATAGTGCCGGGCCCAGTCACCTGACGTCAAGGACTTGAAGGCTTTTTCTAAGTGCTCATCTTTCTTAAAACGTTCAATCACCTCTTTTAGTTCTTCTTGCCTTCCTTTTATAGGTCGAAATCTGAAACAAAGAAGAAAGCTATTCCAGTCTGCTGTTATTCATTTGCAGTTCTTCCTCACATTAACTCACAGCACATAAGGTTTTTTGCTAGCCAGATGAATATTTTGCTCCTTGCATAAGGAAACCGACCAGTATGCAAACAAACCACAGACCCTCATTTTCAGAGGTAATGACAAAGGTTCCAAGCTTACTGCTTCAAACTTTAAAACCTTCCATTCTGCCGAGGCAATTTATGTATAAAATGCATTGCTGATAAGATCAACCACCATTGAATAATATTTCACTATAAAACAGTAGCCAAAGAACTAGTATAATGGAAGTATTACTGTCCTAACTTTCCTTATCAATTTACGATCACTGTATGTACAAAAAAATTCAAGACAATAAACTGGATGCTCTAAGTTTCATAGTAACACTAGTATCGAATGATCTATGCACAGTTCTGGCTTCTGTATTGAAAAAGTTAACAGCTTTTGACTAAATCCATGAAATTAAGACCTTCTTAAATATACACCAGTTTCATTACGTCTTGTGGAGAATTACCATACTAATCTTACTTCCTCTTACTTACCAAACAAAGCCTGCATTTGATGATAAAAACAAATAATAGGAAAGAAATGACAATTAAGTTGGCAGAAGGAAACATCACCAGCTCCCTAACTGATAACGTTAAGTGTTACATGTCTCAATTTTAGTTTAATCACAAATAGTTCATAGTGAAGGGTATACAACTTCATTCATGAGGAAGAAGAATGCTGTATGTCTGCTCCTAACACAGTAAATAAAGACCTTCTGACAGGAGTATTGTTTCCAGGGGCAGTGCAGGTTATTAGCTTTCCATGCTTTTACATAAGCATCTTCTCCGAATTCTCCATTTAAAAAAAGGTCTCTGCAATATAATGACTCTACAGTTCTTTACATGTTTTTGAATACTGCAAAAATTATCAGCATAACCTTGTGAGCTTTCAGAACAGAAAATACAGCTGGTAATTCAGAGAAGAAAGAGGTAAGTATCCTACCTGCTGGGATAACATCTAACAAGAAGTAGATGATGCACTTCTAAAACTTACCTACTTCAAACTGCAATAAACGTTGTGCCAGAAATATTTCAATTATCTTCTTTAATAAAGAACATACTTATCCCCCTCCCCACCAAAGCAAAATGCCCAGCAAGCCTCGTTGCAAAAAACTCCCTTCAGACTACAGATGAGGTGACTGTCATTTTGTTTTGCTACACCAAGTTTTCTTCGCCTATCAGTCAGACATACAATCAGGAGAAGATCTCCCGGTTATTCTGAAAATAAGAAGGAAACCTCCCTCAGATTTGATTGCCAAAACTCACAGAGCCTCCTCAGATACCAAAGGAATTCACAGTGAGATAAACTACATTTGACTAGTTTCAGATAAGGACTTATTCTTGTAATGGCAATCAGAAACACCTTTTGCAACAGGGACACACTTGTACTCCTATCATTGCAAGCACAATACACACCAGGATCAATAGCAATTTACTTACATCTATAGCTACCAATTGCACAAGAGGAAGGGATGTAGCATTTACTGCTAAAATCTGGGCTTTGGCAATTTCAGTTCTTTCTGGGCTAAGTGAATGATTGCTCTCTCCTTTTCCTTTATTGTATTTAGATGTTTTTGGTTGGTTTGTTTGTTTGTTTTTAAGCTAAGTAATCTGCAAGAACAAAGATAGATGGAAATACCATCGCATTCAATACTGTGCTAGCACTGGAGATGTGCATGTGCTGACAGGCACTGTCATACATCAAGAAGCAGTTCAGTTTATGCCAGCTAAAGAAAGCAGTATCCTAACTGCTAGGAAGAGGGAAAAAAAGAAAGCGTGGTAGATGGAAAACCTAGAACAGTAAAAGAATTAACGCCCTACATTTATTAGTTATTAGAAGAATATCTTACAGCTTCGAAGTGGCTCTCCTATTTCACTTCTTCCACAAGGCATCATTCTCTAGAAGGTGACCAGACTTGATGAATTACCTTAGTAGCTCAGGAACAGGCACTAACCCTGTATACCTCCATAGGTTACATCAGCAGGAGTTTCCCCAGGTTCTTATTTCAGGCATTCTACAGTTACCAGAGTCCTTTCAGAAGTCTAGCAGCAACTCACGTAACATCAATCAATACAATTAGAAATACTATGGACACGAGTTTTGAAAAGACCAAAAAGAAGGCTGCAGAATGGTTAAAGTATGGTAAAAAAAACCAACCAACACAACAACAACAAAACCAACCAAAAACCACCTTGATACACTAACAGGTCAGATAAATGTTGTGCTGCATGCCCATCATTTTAAATCTGAAACAGGGTCTTTCAAGTACGTGACTTAGAAGCAAAGGGGACAAAAATACTATCAAGGATCTCCTGCAGCACCTTTATCACATTTTAATGAAATGATTTACATGGCAAAGGAGCAAAGGAAAAATTAAAGGAATTCCAAGTAAGCAATGGAAGCATCCACAAGTATGTGGAAACTGGAAACTAGCAGCACAATAAAGACCATCCTACTTAACAGGTTCCCAACTCAATGAAACAGACCAACACTTTTCACTCTGAGCAAGTGAGTTTTTCCACAGTTCAGATGCAGGCATGAACCGCAGTATATAAACTGTACCAAGTTTGAGATAAGCCAAAATACTGAAACCAGATTTCTCACGTTTCACAGGGACATCACCACATACACTGCAATGGGTACCTGGTGACTTGAGACAAAGGATGCCTACAGGCCAAGAAAGCCTGAAAGCTGAATCTTCCTGGAGACTGTGAGACTCTGCTGCATTTAATATAGGTACTTCACTTCTCCAAAGAGTGTTATGAAATAGAAACTTATTCACTAGGCCTTCCTAGCACTACCTACCACAACACCAAGTAGTTATGTGAAGTGATCCTCAGTACTATCTGTGATTTTGGTAGTACAGAACTTCCTCATTCACACATGACATGAAAAGTCTACCAACGTGCTTTAAGCATCTACATGACTGTTTTCTAACAGCGTGAAGACAGCCTAGAAAGACACCATAGCTAAACATATTTAAGAGCTGAGCAAAACCAACCAACCAAGGCTTTTAAATGTCAGTAAAATGGGAGACTACATCAAAGAAGAGAAATGAAGAGACAGAAAGAGCACAAGAAAAACAAAACAGAAATGAACAAATCAGCCACCCCTGTCTCACAACTCAGGAGTCAACTCAAGTCAGAATCATATCTATCCAAACTTCTGGTTTGCACCCATGAATTATACCTCTGTAAGATTCCATCATGAGAACTCAACAAGACACTCTCTTATTTGAATCTGAAGCAGGTCTCACAGAGAACCAGGCCGCACAACAGCCTGGCCGTTCCAATGAAGTTACAAACACAAATTTAGCTATCACTGCATCTTAAGAGAAAGGCTAATCTCCCTTCTTCCTGACAAGCTGCCTGAGTCTGTCTCAACAAGGAGGATGTAAGAAAACGGCTTGATGAAGCACAGCTCTTTCTCCCTCTCATTTCCTCTTACCTCAGGAATACTTAAAGAATCTTGAAACTCCAAGGTATAAAGCCAAAGGTCAGTGAGATGCTTGCCTATAAAGGAAGTTAAAGGAGAGGTTCTGGTAAGTTCGGAAGCACGGTACCTTGCTCAGCCACTCAGAGCAGTGAGTTTGAACAAAAATGGATCCTGAAAGAGTTTCAGTATGAAAGCCCATGTAATGCATGCACCTGAGAGCACCAAAGGACTTTTCCACTAAACTTCATTATCAGGAAAAACCCCATATCCCCTGAAGGCTCAAGACTGCATTTTTTAAAATGATAAAGTAGTCCACTTCAGTTCCTTGAACTGAAAAATGTACACACAGCACTGCGGGCAAAGCTCAAATCCAACCCAGATAGAAGTAATGAAAATTCCAGCAGCAGCAGAAATTCATTCTCCGCAGCACAGCTGACAAATAAATGCAGTTTTTTAAATACTAAGGACAGAAGCAGCTGGGAGAACTCACGTTCTTTCATTCTACCAAACAGAGTAGCAGGGTAGAATTAACAGTCAGAATTACTACTGTAAGCCTGCAGCTTCACAGAAAGCAGCAATGTGGAGCTCAGAAACAGACCTAGATTCTCCTAAAACAAGCTACAATGCATTTGACTTCCTGTACTACCAGTACATCTAAATGACTCTTGGAAGTGCTCTTGGTATTCCCAAGCATGATGCTTGAGTCCCTCACATCCGTCACCAAGTGCAGCTCCATCCGCACCTTGGCTTTCTTAATCTTATCTCTGCATACATGGACAACAGCCCTGTATTCCTCCCAGGCTACACAACCCTGCTTCCACTTCCTGTACATTTCCCTCTTTTCCCTCAGTTTAAGCTGCAGATCCTTGCACAGCCATGACGGTCACCTGCCTCCCCGGCTAGACTTCTTTTGCTGGGGGATGGAGAGCTGTTGCACTCTCAGAAGGGTGTCCTTAAAGAGCAGCCAGCACTGTTCTCACCTGTGCCCTTAAGGACAGTTTCCCAGGGGATCCCACTCAGCAGTTCCTTGCACAGCCAGAAGCTTGCTCTCCTGAAGCACAGGGTCCTAGCTCTGCTTTTTGCCAGGCCTGCATTCCTCCAGATCACAAACTCCATCAAGACATGGTCAATGCAGCCCAGCCTGCCCCCACTCTTAACCTCTCTAGTGCTCTCCTTCACATCTGTGAGGACCAGGTCCAATAGGGCTTCACCTTGGGTCAGTCCACCTATTACCTGGACCAGGAAGTTGTCCTCAACAGACTCCAGCAATCTCCTGGATTGCCTGTCACCTGCTGTGCCACTGTCCCAGCAGATAGCCAGGTGGTTGAAATCCCCCATCACGTGCAGTACACCTCCTGCAGCTGGAATAAAAAGGCTGCATCAACAGGCTCCCTCTGATCAGGAGGCTGTAGCAGACCCCAACCACCAGAAACTATCAGCTTTCTCTTGGAAAACCAGGATGATGAAACAAATAAAGTCACTTTCAAGTAAAGCCATTAAAGAATTTCTAGAGCTACATTTTAGGCAGGCTATCAAATCCCTGGCAACAAGAAGACATTTCGGAGCAAAGTGGAAAAACTCACTAGGGGATCTGACTGAAATCTTTTGATAACAAGCTTTCGGCTCTTTGAGATATTACTCACACGACAGCTTACAAAGCTACCAGCCCAATTCCCAAGACAGCAGACGCTGAGTACTTGTGGAACCTTCCTCTTACTGCCTCCAGAAAGAACAACAACAAACCACACAAAAAGCTCGCTCAGGTTCCTGTCACTACTTCAGTATAAAGAAGATGTAAAGAAGTTCCAGGAGTGACTTAGATATTTAACTACAATGTTCTAAGTTTCTTCTCTAATCAATATGCTATGGGGAAAGCAATCCATCTCCACAAACTTTTCAACTAAAGGAATGAAGTACAAAGAGCGCTTATTGTAACCTTTGTTTTTTACTGCAAGCATACAAGTGGTACCTGAATGTACTTGTTTTGAATTGGGTCTACAAGCATTCACATCCCCCGCCCCCCTCCACCTTCCCTCAGAATTACATGAGGGCAACAACTCTACAAAGTTATAGAAACACTACATCTCACTAGATGGAAGGAAGGTGGTCCAAGCTAAATAGCTACAGCAGTAAGTCATTACTACAGTGAAAGACAAGCATGAACTACGCTGAGAGCTTAACTTTGATTCACTATAATGGTAGAAACTCTCTCAGTAAGACATTAAGGAGAGTCAACAGGTCTAGCTTCTGGCAGAAGTTGTAAGCCTCATCTAAGTATTTCCCACAGAGCTCCAAGATTATTAACTATTGTCCCTGAAGGCTGCCTGTTAACTGCACTCCAAGCCTGAGAAAGGAAGAAACACATGATGATAATCTTTGCGTGGTCTTTTGCTGCAAATCAGCAATTCAAGAAGTATTTCACATGTTGAAAACATACCACTTACAAAAGCAACTTCTCCAGCTACCGATAGATACATAATTTCCTTAGCAAAAAGCAAATCAGCAAGAACAGCTTCTGAACAGCTGTACACCACCACTCATCCAAGAACAACAACAAAAAGGGCTTTTGAGCACATGCATGTTTATCTCAATTGACTTCTGGAAATGCAGAAACAACCGAATACCTACGTACACACTGCCCTGGGCACAACATGCTATTGTAATCAACAGCACAGAGAGAACAAGAAGAATGCTGGGATTTCTCTTAAGGATGGACCCTGCACTCCCTGTAGAAAAGAAGAGAGATCTCCCTGGAAGTCTTCACAGCTATCAGGAACACACTGCTACAATTTCAGGTACAACTCACACACTGTAAGGCTCTACCAGTCATCAGCTTGTCACACAGACACACACACATAACATATGAACCGATACACTGGTGATTTGCCCATGCAATATTCCTGTTCTTCTTTTAAAATAAACACAGCAATAAGTTGCAAGGGCTGGGAAGCCTGCTTCTCATAACCTGGCCTGGAAACCCCAGCTCAGACCAAGAACCCCCATTCATACAACAAGAAACACACTGGAAACCCCAGATCAGACCAAGACCCCCCATTTGTTCATACAACAAGAAACACACAGTTCCTTCCTTGTCCTTAGAAACTTACCATTCACGCACAGCTTCCCCAGTAAGCCAGCAACACGTGTCTTTTACAGAATATACTCAGACATGGTGGTATAACTAGCAAGCAGGAAGAGGCACGCAACAACTAAACCACAAGCCCACTCTGAATTTAAGGCAAGCATTCAGGCAGGTGCACAACATTATGTGCAAATCTGGTAGGAAGGTTCCAGATGTGCACATCAATTTATCTTATTTATACACAGACACATCTGAGCAGCATTTCTTCAGCATGGATCTGCAAGAGTTTGGCATCAAGTGGCACTAACACTGGAACTCAGGAAGTAAATCAAGATATTGTAAAAGTTGAGAAGAAAATCAAATCCCCAGGCAACAAAATAAATAGGAAATACACCACACTTCCCAGATACCAACTCCTGGCTGTGAAATATTATTTCAAATGGCTAAAGGTTTAAAACTGAGGAGGAGTTAATTGTTTAAGCTAGGAAAGCATCTATTAACACACAGCTCTACAGCAGAAGCTGTTGCTAAGGGTAATAGGAAGACCTGTGATAGCGCTACAAAACAGCAGCTACACAGCTCGAAGATCCAGTCTCACATGCAGCACCATTCTAAAGGCAGAATCCACCAACTGTCATTGTTTCAGACTTCTGTAAACATGCAGGAAATTCACAGTTATCGTAATTGATGTAACCAAAGGACCAATTCTAGGAAAGTAAAGACAAGTTACCTAGTATTCATTTTGTGTGTCTGAAAACCTAAGTAAGGATCAAGAACCAAACTAGTTGCTAGGTCATCGTTTTCACACAGTTCCTTGGCAGACATTCCAGAGGAAGGCACATAACGACTCTGACCCTCAAATCCTGAAGCACCACTACCTGCAAATAAGAAAGCATAAAGCAGGTATCATTTATGGAACGTTCTGAAACCCACCTGCATTAGGGAAAAGGGGAGCTGCAACTCAAGTTTGGATAGTAAAATAATAAAAAATAAATCACAAAGGAAGAAGCAGAAGCACAGTTCAGTTCATTTTTAACTCTTGTTGGTTATTGCAGCTGACAATGGAGACAGTGTTTCGTAATGTATTTTTATGGGCTTCCTTCTCACTCCACCTCCCCACATACAAGCAACTTCCCAGAGTACACAACCCAGTCACACCTGCCTCTAAGGCCTATGAGCATGACAAAGCCATGAAAATTTAAGCCTGACTGTCCTAAGATTTGAAACGAGGATTTCTTCCGAATTTCTTTTTCATTCCTCACTCCACATCAATAGCAAAAATAAACACCCATGTTCCTTAGAACAGCTTTCTAACTACTACTGATACACGTGACTTCAATGAAGATGGGGTCTACTTCTACACAAACACATGTTCACTAAATTTAGGCTAGTAACTCGAGTCATATCTGTTATCTGGCTCCAATCACAGTAGCTCTCAGTAAGTGCCAGTCGTGTATTTTGCACACAACCAGGTTCAGATTAATTTATGTTCTATTGCTCTCACTTAACTTTTAAGCTGAAGAGATCCGTATTCCCAAAAGGAGTTACAACATTCAACAAATACAAACATAATCAATGCTTCTGATGAGAGTTACATGCACACCCCCTTTGTGAATTAAGACACAGCCGAAGCCTGGCATGCAAGCTGACAGATGAAGCACAAACACCAAACTGCAGAAACATGTACGTACATCTGCTTGATCTTCTCTCAACTCCATTTTTGCCAGACCTGGGATTCTCCTTTCCTGTGTGCTGCAATTTGGTTTGATTCTGCACGTGGTCATTAGACGCCCTGCTTCCACTCCTCCTGCCATTCACCACCATGTTCTTGGATTCTCCCAACCACTTCATGCCCACAGACAACCTGACCCAGTTGCATTTAGTCACTTTTCAAAAGGCTCGGAGAAGTGGATGAATAATTTCAGCTCCAATACCTACTGGAAGCAAAACATTAACATCATCAGAACTTACAAGGTAATCTGTTTCCAAGACAAAGCTTTAACACACATATATGTAGGTACACACACACACTTAAGAAAAGGATCTGCATTTGCATTAGGAAACGAGAAAAGCAGTTTGTAGCACCGGCACAGGGAGCTGTTGCAAACAGACACTCACAGGTGAACTGCTGCCCTGCAAGTTGCTGACACATCTGGAAGCAAAGACAGAATTCTAAAGCTGATAAGTGATTAAGGACAACGTCTGTATAAACACACCCCCCTATCTAATTATACAGACACACACGGAATCATAGAATGGCTTAGGTTGGAAGAGATCTCTAAAGACCAATTAGTTCCAACCCCCTGCCATAGGCAGGGCTGCCTGCCACAAGATCAGGCTGCCCAGGGCCCAACCTGGCCTTGAGTGCATTCAGGGATGGGGCGTCCTCAGCTCACCCCCCTCTGAGCAAATATGTTTTTTTTTCCTAATATCTAATTTAATTTCTCCTCTTTTAGTTTCAAGCCGTTCCTCCTTGTCCTACCCACTCCTAGACCACGTAAAAAGTTGTTCCCCTTCCTGCTTATAACTCCCTTCAAACACCTTCATCAATATAAGTGTAGCTATGTGACCCCAGGAAACCGAGCATCCTAACCCAATTAAGGTTATACATCATAGTAAGCGTAGCGTGCAACCTGCTTTGAACTCTACAGCAGAGACTGACATTATACAAACACCCTCCAAAAAGTAATGAAGCATTTAAAAAACAAACGAAGAAAAAAAGCACACAAACCCATAGAAAACCAACAGCATTTTTAGGATGGGGGTGGGTTAAACTCTCATTTAAAAACGGTACGTAGTTACGTTCAAAAATGGCTCAGTGCTGACCCTAGAGGACCCAGGCAGTTTCTGGTTCACGTGACAAGAACACAACGCCACACCTGCCTTAACGGGCCGTAACCACAGAATCACTCAAGTTGGAAAAGACCTCCAAGATGACCAAGTGCATCTCCCAGCCCGTCCCCACTGACCTCATCCCTATGTGCCACATCCACCCTTTCCTTGTACACCTCCAGGGACGGTGACTGCACCACCTCCCTGGGCAGCCTGTCTCACTGCATCACCACTCTATCAGAGATGTTTCCTAACATCCAATCAGAACTTCCCCGGTGCAACTTGAGGCCATTCCCCCTCATTCTATCACTGTTACCAAGTAGAAGAGGTTGACTCTCACCTCCCCACTACCTCCCTTCAGATCGGTGTAAGGATCAACTCAGGTCTCCCCCGTGCCTCCTCCAGACTGAACGATCCCAGCTCCCTCAGCCACTCCCCATCGGAGTTGTGCTCCAGCCCCCTCGCAGCCTCACTATCTGTCTCCGGACACGCTCTGTGTCCTCAGTGTCTTTCTTATAGCGACGGGCCCCAAACTGAACACAGCACTCGACGTGCAGCCCCACCAGATCTCAGTACAGGGAGAGAATCACAACCCTGCTCCTGCTGGCTGCACTGTTGCTAATACAAGCCGGGATGCTGCTGGCTATCCTGACCACACAGCTGGCTTCAGCCGACCACACGGCTGGTTCAGCCGACCACTGACCAACACCCCCAGATCCTTTCCTTCCGCTCAGCTTTCACCCACTCTACCCCAGGCCTGCAGACGGCTACAGGCGCTCCCTTCCCTCCTACCCGGCTCCCTGCTGCCCCCTATGGCCTACCGTGCCGCCCGGGCCTTCCCCACCGCGGGGCTGGGAGAAGGCGGACGCCCCTCGCTGAGGGAGGCCCGGGCGGGGAGGGCTCTCCCCCGCCGCCATTTTGTGCCCCCCGCGCTCACCTCAGGTCGCCTCCGCGCCGTCGCCGGTGCTGCCCCAGCGTCCGCCGGGGGTGGGAAATGGCTCATCCAAAGCAAAGGAGCAAGGGGGGAAATTTAAAGAAAAAACAAAACAAAACACACACGCACAAAAAAAAAAAAAAAAAGCAAAGATGGCGAGGAGAAAAAAGAGAAAGCCGGAAGAGAAAAAAAAAAAAAATAAAAAAAAAAAAGAGAGAGAGGAAAAGAAAAAAAAATGCACGGGGGTAATGGTCAAAAATAATTCCGAGTGGGGGGAGAAAAAAAATGGCGGATTAAAATCCAAGATGGCGGTGCCGAGGGGCGAGCGGTGCAGGGGGGAGGCGATGGAGCGAGCCGCCGAGAGATCCCTCCGCCGGACCCCGTGAAAAAGAGTCCCCCGAGCTCCCTCGCAGGGACCCCGCGGGGCGGCGATGAGGACCGGTGGCGGCCGCCGCCGCTTCCTCCTCCCGGTCGTGCTTCTCTTTCGGTGTCGAAGGCCTCTTTCCGCAGGGCTTCTGAGCCGGGCGGTCCGTCGCTCCAGCCACACCGCTCCTAAGTTTCTTCCTCTCTCTCCCGCGAAGCCGCGACCTCCTCGCCCCCCTCCGGAGAGGCGCCGCCTGCCCCTGCGCTGCCGGCGGCGGAGGGACACCGCGGCTCCAGCCTCTTGCGCCCGCTGCGCGGAAGGATACGCGGCTTGAAAGAAAACCGAACTCTCCTCCTTCCTCAAGCCGCGTCGCTCCCCACCTCCCCCTCACGCGGGCCGGCGCAGGGGCAGGCCGCGACTCAGCGAGCTTCCGTGCCTCGCCCGCGGAGGATGGACAGCGGGGACCGCAGCGCCCATGACCGCTCTGCGCGGCGAAGGGATTCCCGTGGAGAAAACGAGTTCCGGGCCGCCCCGCCGCTCGGCGCTGCACGGGGAGTAAGAAGTGCCGGCCGGCCGTGTGCTGCCGGGATCCCTCCGCGCGGGGCTGCCCTTTAAATGTGAGCAGTCCCATCGCAGCCGCTGCACGTCGTGGGGTTTTTGGGGCGGGGTGTTTCGCTGCCACCTGTCTGCAGCATGCAGGTGTCCCTTCCCCAGCCCCAAACAGCGTGTATGGCCACGGCCTGCTCGGTGGGGCCGCTACCTCAGCGAGCAGCAAGCACCTGTTTCCCCTTCCGCCCTGACAGGGCTCTTTAAAAATGGCGCCCACCCGCTTTAGGCAGGGAGAGGCGCTGAGAGAGTCGCGGTGCTGCCGGGGGACAGTGGGGCTGCTCTCCGTGTCGGGCGGTGCTCCGGGGCAGCCCCTGTGTGCAGGACTCGGGTCACCCGTACAGCCGCCTTCTGCTCAAAGTTGGCAAGTTTCACGGCGTTGCCCGATGTTTTAAGTTGCCCTTTGTGTTTCTCCACACAGCGCAGGGATCACGGTACGGTTTGTTCTCAGGCGTAACATGTATTTATATAGGTTTAGCAGAAGCTCTTAGAGCATCTTTGTTCTCTGTAAGTCATGGTAAACGTTTGTGGGAACGATTTGCTGCAGATAAAGTTCTGAGAGCCGCTTGCCAGCATTGTGGGTTCCTCTGTGGTCATTGGAATCACAGAACAGCCTGGTTGGAGGGGACCTTACAGCCCACCCGGGTCCCACTCTATGCCGTGGGTAGGGCTGCCCCCTACCAGCTCAGGCTGCCCAAGGCCCCATCCAGCTCTGCCTGCAGGGATGGCGCCTCCACAGCTCACTGGGCAGCCTGTGCCAGAGCCCAAGTGCCCTCTGAATAAAGGATTTCCTCCTAACCTGAATCACTTCTTTTAGTTGAAAGCCACTCCCCCTTGCTATCAGCATTACACTGTGTAAAAAGCCAGTCCTCCTACTGTTCATCAGCTCCCTTTGTGTACTGGAAGTCTTCTGGTGGTGCTTAGTAGGAAACAAAGTTTAAGGTTGTTTAATGAAACACGGTTTTCACGTGGAACGGGGTTTAATTCTACTTTCATTTCCCATGCACTGCACTTCCTGGAAATGGCAGGGATTCCAGCAACAGAAATTCTGAACAAGTAGATGTTATTGTAACAATAAATTGCTCCTGGAGCTCAGCCTTGCCATGCCACCTTGTTGAACCAGATTAGCAGTTTTTGTGCTTAATTTACAAACCCTGGAAAGCTTTACTTAGACCAGAATTGGTTATTAATTAATAGGTCAACAGGCAGTGGCACTGTGATAATATTAATAACAGCACTTACATATTGTTTTATAGGTGCCTCAGCCTGTTCAGTGCATGCATGGAGTGGGCGGGCACTGCACAGTTCAGGACCAGGAGATGCCATCTTTGGTCCCAGTGGCATGAAGGGATCGCTGCAGTTCGGTGGTGCACGGTGAGTTTGAATGGAGCTGAAGGAAGGCCAGTAAACTTTATTTACCCCCTCCTGCAGGCTCCAACTCGTGATCTGAAAGCCAAGTGGACTGAAAGGACTCTCTTTGAGAATACATTTATCTACAACTTATTTCTGCTGGCGATTATAAAAGTCAAAAAAGATGCTGCTTTCAGGTTGATTACAATCAGTTTTATTATATTTCCTGCCTTCTAGCAGCTTCCCACTGTAGCTCTTTCAGTCTATAACACAAAATGTTGTCTTTGAAAATCAGAAAGTCAGGTGGTCAAACCACGATGGCATGCTTCAGAAATAAGGCTACTATGTTAAACTATTTTGCCTGCCCATATTTTGTTCTGAAAACTGGCGGACAGATGGTGACCGGCTCCAACTAGATGTCATCAGAAATTTGGTGTATTATGTTGTACTGTGAAAAACCCCATAGAGAATTTCAACCAAACTTTCACTTCCTAAATTCACGCTGTCGTTTAGGCTTAGTCCTCACAGGAGTGCCAAGGGTCTCAGATCTGAAACGTTTATTGCTTCCTAGTTAATTACCACAGAACAGCCATGATGGCATTATTTCTTACAGGAGTAAAAGTTTCTTTCGGTCACGTTACCCACTATTTCAGTCATGTGATGATTTCATGACTTCCACTTGATAATCCAGGGCTGAAAGATGTAGAATGAATGCCAGATGAGTTTATTTCAGTGTGCATTGGCAGGAATCAGTGGTTTTTAATTAGCGTTCCTGAACTATAGGCAGTTACATAATTTATAAAAAACTACATTTATTCTTTGCTGACTTTGTAGCTCTTTCCACCTTGAGCTTTGCATTTTCAGTGTCTCGCATGGGCCGTGACCCTGTAATCATAATACTGCCAGCTTTTTGAAAGCATCCAGTTTTCACTTAAAAAATTGTACTTGTTAAAATCTTCATGTGATGAGCGGTTTGGTAAAACAACATCTTTTAAGACGTGAAACTTGAACTTTGGATTTGAGTGTAGAGACTGCTGCGTTACACTTACGTAGGGCATCACGTAGGTCCAAGCTTCTACAGCTTAAGAACCAGGCGCTCAGTCCTTTCCTCTCCATGAAGAGCAACTGCATCAAATCCTGTCCAGTGGTACAAAACCAAATTCAGTTTCCAGGAAAACATGTGGCTTTTGCTGAGCAAGCGGTTTCTTCTCCCTGGGTGACAGGAATGCTGTTTATTCTTTTATTTGCAGATCTGACTTGAAGACTGTAGTTATGAGCGATTTTCAGGAGCACAAATGTGTAGCTGAACAGGCTGTGCCCACTTGACAGTTTAACTCAGGGTGTTACTGCTCTGAGCCAGCCCTGAACTGTTTGTTACTCAGACGTGCTCCAAGCTGATTTCCACACACAATTTGACCCCTGTCCCCCTCCCCATTCTCCACTGCTCAGAAACACCAAAGCACTGCCCAATTTCACTGCCCAAAGGCACTCCTATTTATTTTACAAGCCCTATGCTAAAATCTCCAAGTTTGCCAACGCATTAACAATAGCCTCTTTTAAAAATAACACTGTGTCTTGTAGCTGCTATAACTCCTCTTGCAATTTGGAATTGCGTATATACTATACTCAAATCCATATCATCAATCCTGCTGATGGTAAGGGCACAGCAGTACCACCTCATGAAGTAGAAACAGGAGGAAACAGAAATACAAGGCAGAGGCTGCAGTAAATCAGCAGGTGCAATGAGCTTGATTCTTCCTTTGAGATAATGTCTTATCTTGTGTTGACAGTAAGCAGATGTTCGATAGCTGTTACTTTTACTATTTGGAAGAAATGATGTTGTACAAAGTGTAACAGGTTTCACATTGCAAAGGACAGAGAGAGAGCACTTGATACACCAGGAGTTTGTTTCTTTTGTCTGCTGAGTACGTCTTCCTGCAATGCCTTTGAGAGGATCAATCTCTTCCACTCATGTCCATGCAGGAGCTTTAAGCACCCCATGTTGTGCCTCCCAGACAAGCCGTGAAGTAGGCAGCAATAACACTGCTATCAGTGTGTGATTGCTTCCAACTGGTGTCACAGATCAGCTTGTACCGATGGTTATGAACTTGAAGTTAAACATCACAAACGCACGTGAAAACGAATAAAATCCAACACCATTTTCTATCAAAATCTTAATAATTTATTAAAAATGTACATTTTCTCAGTAACAGATGGTCAATAATAGATGATAGATGGCCTCCTCTGTGTAAATTAATGGCTGTAATTCACTTGAGGGCTGCTGCTGATGTCATAAGCTGCCAGAGTGCAGCTTGAGTGATTTATTAACAGCTGCAGAAATCCTAGAGTGAATTACATCCTTGTATTCGTATAGGGTCTGCAGATTGTTATTCAGAAGATACAGAGGTTTGTGTTTCTCCCATATTATAGAAATATTTTATAACATTGTAAGATATGGGCATGGTGCAGGACCAACTAGTGTGAAAGTTCAGCTTCCCATCTGCAGTAAAGGCAGTCAGATTTTCTCTACTAACACTTACCAACATCAACCCTTTATTTTTAAAAGAAGCTAATCAACATCTGTAGATGTTTATGTAAGTCCTGCTTTGTGGTTTTTCCCCCCAAATATCTAACACAAATAACGTCAGTATCTCCTTTTCCAGAAACCCCTATTTTCACTCAGTGTTTGTAGTCTGTATTGGTTGTTAATATACAGATGGTAACAAATGTGCAGAAGGAATAAGCGAAGGAAAACTCACCAGTGATGATGCCTTAGCCAAAGAAGCTGGGGCAGTCCTCACTGGAGAGCAATCTCCAAGAGATGCTGCCTCAGTGGGAGTCAGCCCTTAAATGAGGTCTCAGAGGGGATGGAGTCAAGCGCTACCCCTTCCAGGAGCACAGCTACATCACTCTCACCTGTGCTCCCACAGCTGACCCCACACTTGCCTCAGCTGATTCATCAGAGGTTCAGGCTGTGATTACCAATCTCCCACACAGTAGTCACTGCCCCTCTTCACATTGAGCTATGTCCAAAGCAAAAGGATAGTTAAGAGGTTGATGCTAGAGACGAGTAAATGCAATCTCTATTAACATCTGGATGTGTAAGTAGAGGGCAACAGATCCAGAAGGCTAGAAAAGGTGCCTGGAAACCAAAATCTCTCACATACAAAGAAGAGATTGTCCCGTCTCCTAAAGCTATCTCTATGTAGGGAAAAAACATTGCCTTTCTTCCATAAAGTTCCTGCTCAGTAAAAGAGAATGTTCTCTCTCAGGCAGGCCTCAGAAGACATTTTTCTTACATACCGGCCCACTTTAACATCTCAGACTCATTCTTCTAAGACTCAAATTCTCTCTGCAGTGATCCAAACTTCCCAGATTTATCTCATCCTTCTAAAATGTCAACATGTGGAAGCAAATTAAATAATATTCATTTCCATAGCCTTCCCATCCTCCCAAAAAGCTGGAGGAAAATTCTGTTTCTCAAACAAGGTATATATTTCCAACAAGTAAATATGAGTTCTAGAGGAAGAGTGAAGGGGAAATGAGAATAAATATTGAAGAGTTGTGTGGCAGGAAGAATTTATTTGCAAACGACTCTATTGTTTTTGGTGAAGATGTAAAATTTCTCAACAGAATTTAACAGTGAGTGTTTGGATGCTAGCTAGATTCCAGTGAGAATACTTCCAACTTTATCTCTGCTCTGAGATTAGTTTTGTTTCTCTATGGTTAGATCTTGCTGGTCATTAGGAGAAGGCTGCATTTGTTGTTGTCAGCGAGAAATACTGCTTTGCTACCAAACAACTGTTGTTTTGCTTCTGCTTTCCTTCACCAGCCGCTGTCCATATGAGCGACCTGTCTCTAAGAGGTGCAAATGATGATGATTTTTATTTATTTTTTTTTTCCACAGAAAACAATTTAAATAAAAACAGGCTCTAGAAATTGTTTGGTGCCTTGAGGCACAGTCCTTTGAAGTCGTTATGAGTTTACTAATTTCAGCAAGCCTGTTATCGGTATTGCAGTGTCATGGACAAAGCCCTGACAATTCGAGATCCCACTATGTTAGATATTGCATGAATGTACAGAATGGTATCAAGAAGGACCAGGAGAAACTTCTTTTCTCTGCTTTCTGGTATGGAATGCTGCCCTCCTGATTCCTTTCAAATCGCCTATGGATTTGTAGTGGCGTATATCCAAAAGCTTGACTTTTCTTTCTTAGTTTTTAAATGTTTAAGATCTACGTATGGGACAGATGACTAACTGAACCACAGTCTGTCCATGCTTTACAACTTCCAGGTCATTTCTGAGACAGGTTCCTGCATTTCCTCACAAATTGAACCTGAATCAATTTACAGAATGAATCACAGAATCACAGAATGACCCGGGTTGGAAGGGACCTCAAGGATCATGTAGTTCCAACCCCCCTGCCTAGCAGGGCCACCAAACATACGTCTTTACTAGATCAGGTTGCCCAGAGCCCCGTCCAACCTGGTCTTGAACACCTCCAAGGACGGGGCATCCACAACCTCCCTGGGCAGCCTGTTCCAGGACCTAACCACTCTCCTAGTAAAGAACTTCCCCCTAACATCCAACCTAAATCTTCCCTCTTTTAACTTAAATCCATTTCCCCTAGTCCTGCTATTATCAGCCCTTTCGAAGAGTTTGCTCCCCTCCTGGGAGTAAGTTCCCTTCAGGTATTGAAAGGCTGCAATGAGGTCACCCCGCAACCTTCTCTTCTCCAGGCTGAACAAACCCAACTCCCTCAGCCTGTCCTCATAGGGGAGGTGCTCCAGCCCCCTGATCATCTTCGTGGCCCTCCTCTGGGCTGAGGAGTTTGAAGGAAGGGCGCGCAATGGCGGGGGTCGGCTCCGGTGACAGCGTCGGTTCGGTGCTGAGAACGGCGGTGGTCGCTCCGACCTCACGGCTCCCAGTCCGTAGAGCTGCGGCTAAACGGGCGGCTCCCGGCCCTCAACCGGCGGCTCCGGAGCAGAAACGTCTCTGCACCGCTTCCTCCTCCTCGCAGCCCCCCAGCCGAGCCCCATTGCGGGCACTGAGCGTTCCAGCTGCTTCGGGGCCAGGGCCTCCAAGGAAGGCCATGACGGTCACCGCCGCCCCAAGGGCTGGGAAAGGGAGTCGTGGGGCAGCCCCGGTTCCAAGAGCGGCTCCTTCTGTCGGTGGGGCCCAACGGCGTCGAGCTGCCTGGGATTTAAAGGGGCAATTGAACGATGTGTGGGTCGCACTGGGGAATCAAAAGGAGAGAGCGCAAAGGTTGGAGGAGGAGAACGGGAAGCTCCGGGAGGAGGTGGAGGGACTGAAGGAGGAGCTGCGGGAAAAGGAGGAGAGAGGGGAGGAGATGGAGAGATGTGTGAGCACCCTGAGCGCAGAGCTGGCCAAGCTCCGTGAGGAATCAGAGCTGAAAGGCCGTGAGCTGGAGGAGCTGACGGCAAGGCTGCACCAGGCACAGGCTGATCTCCATCACTCCCACTCCTCTTTAGCTCAGAGGGACTCGGAGGTGGCCGAGCTGAAGCTGAGGGTTGAATCCCAGGGCTGTAGGATGAGGGAACAGGAGGAGTCCTATGGGGCCGAGATGGCCGAGCTCCGATCCCAATCCCAAAGCCAACAGCAGCGGCTGCAGGAGATGGAAAAGCAGCAGCACCTGATGGAGATGGACAGGAGGCGCCTCCATAACACGGTGCAGAAGCTGAAGGGCAACATCCGGGTGTTCTGCCGGGTCCGGCCCCTGTTGGCGGCTGAGCTGCAGCTGCAGAACAACCTGCAGCACCTGCACTTCCCAGCACACGACAGCAACGCCATCGTGCTCATCAAGGGCGAGCAGTCTCACACCGGCCGTGACCGTAAGGACGACACCAGGTACGACTTCAGCTTCGACCGCGTCTTCCCCCCCAGCTCAACCCAGGAGCAGGTGTTTGAAGAGATCGCGCTGCTGGTGCAGTCCGCCCTGGACGGCTACAACGTGTGTATCTTCGCCTATGGGCAGACGGGCAGTGGGAAGACGTTCACCATGGAGGGGCTGGACCCCCGGGACTCCCAGAGCAGGGGGATGATCCCCAGGGCCGTCAGCCACGTCTTCAGGGGGGCACAGGAGCTGGAGGGGAAGGGATGGAAGTACCAGTTCAAGGCCAGCTTCCTGGAGATCTACAACGAGACCCTCCGGGACCTGCTGAGCTGCAGGGCTGAGTGCAAGGAGCTGCACGGCTGCAAAGAGCTGCACGGCTGCAAGGAGCTGCACGGCTGCAAGGAGCTGCATGGCTGCAAGGAGCTGCATGGCTGCAAGGCTGAATGCAAGGCCTGCAAGGCTGAGTGCAGGGCCAGCAGTGAGTGCAAGGAGCTGCAGATCCGCAGGGTCAGCACTGACAGCCAGCAGCTGCACGTCACCAACCTGCAGTGCGTGCCCGTGGACAATGAGCAACAGGTGCTGCAGCTGCTGCAGACGGCCTCGTTGCACCGCTCCGTGTCCCGCACTGCCCTCAATGACCGCTCGTCCCGCAGTCACAGCATCTTCCAGCTCAGCTGCAACTCCATACTCAGCCTGGTGGACCTGGCCGGCAGTGAACGCCTGGATAAATCCCAACCCCAATCCCAATCCCAATCCCAAAGCAAAAGGCTCCGTGAGACCCAATCCATCAACACCAGCCTGTCCTCATTGGGGCTGGTCATCATGGCCTAGGCCAAGAAGGAGCCCCATATCCCCTATAGGAACAGCAAGCTGACCTACCTGCTGCAGAACAGCCTGGGGGGCAATGCCAAGATGCTGATGTTTGTTAATATCTCCCCCCTGGAGGAGAACTTGTCCGAGTCCCTCAACTCACTGCGCTTTGCCAGCAAGGTAACGAGTGCGTGGTGGGCATGGCCCACGCCAACCGGAAGTAGCTCCGATTGGCTGCGGGAGTCACGTGGGGGAAAAAAAAAATGGCGGCTCCCACAAGGGGGTGGGAAGAATGCCTTGGAAGGCAATATGGCGTCACTTCCGGCGCGCTGTTGAATCTCTTAAAGGCGCAGCGTCCCCCCAAAAAAAAGCAACTAATTTTTAGCAATAATTTATTTCCTTTTCCTCTTCAAATTGAGGTTAGATTGTTTGCTGCTTTGTTGGTTTTTGTTTGTTTTTCTTGTTCTGCATATCTGCTTGTTAACGTTGGACTCAGTTTATATGAAGGATATGGTGCAAAAATCTAAGAGCTTGTCAAGTAACAAACTTAAGTTGCACTGATCTGTCATTTTCATGCTTTTAGGGTGACAAGTTTTATTGTCTCCCTGCAGCTCCATTGTCATTCAGAGATTCATTATGTTGTCAGGGATTTTTCATTCTCTTTTATCATATGGACAAGGAAAGCTATTAGTTCAGCACTGTTGCAGTACTCAACACCTTTTTCTAGTCTCCCTTTTATAGCTGGGCTTTTCCTCCTTGTACAAAGTGGCAAATCACTTCAAGATTGTGGAATCCCGGGTAATGATGTACATTATTTCTCCCTGTCTCTGCCTTTTTTCTGTAAGTTCTGAGACAATTTGTTCCACAAACAGCAGCAAGCAGCCTAATGCTCTCAGTCCCTCAATTCCTATAAATGGCAAAATGAAGGTAGTCGTCACATGAATGGCTTGAATGGCTATCAAGAGAAACAATGCTCTGTTTACTATTTATAGATCCGTGGTCAATAGCAGTGGATCAGGTTTGGCTATGCAGTCTCTTTGAATCAAGCCGGCTGCACATGTAGTAGGGGGAGGTGGAGTTTCGTATATGCATTACAGAATTCTAAATCCAAAAATCATGCTATCTGCAGTTCTGTCACTGAACAGTCTCCAGCTGTGTGCGCAGCAAAGGCAGGCTTAGTGTCAAGTGGTAGAATGCAAACAAACACTCTTTCACCTTGCAAGCTCTGTTAATGTTAAAGATGGTTTTTTGTTTGTTTCTTTTATATATATATATACATATGTACATTTATATGTACAGTATGGGATCCTGGAAGATTTCTGGTAGGTACTGCTCAGAATGCAGTAGAGCGTGCTGATTGAGCTGTTATTTGTCTGTGCATATTGCTTGAATGATCTGTCTCACACCTGAAAAGTGTTTTTTAAAATGATCCAGGGGTATTGTGCTTATTTCACATCTTTGTGGACTTTGAGGCACTGATAGCGTTTCTGCTCATTATCTGACCATATAATCTAATAGTAGTTATTTTCCGGTCACAGCTTTTGGTTGTATTGGAGAGAGATGCTGATATTCAGCTTTCTCCTTCTCATACCAGTCAGGTGAGCCTTTGGCTTTTTCTGAATGGGGGATAGTTTTCAGGTGCACTTTTGTAATCCATGGGATGCTCGCTCCTGTTAGGCTCTATTAGTACTAAGTACTTCTAAGTGAGTGAGGGATCCACATGTGAATTGTGTATCCCTTCTGGCATAAACCACACAGGCACTTTAGCAAGAATGAATCCCAAGAGAAGGGTGTTAAATCAAGCATGATGCTGTTTTCCCAGTGGATACCTAAAGCTTAAGCTATTGTTTCCAGAGAGGCCGCTTTACCCAGGAATGGTGCAGAGAGGAGAAAAAATTGTATGTAATTTTAACTTCATTCACAGGATGAGCATTAGAATTTTTCCTCTCCCTGTATAAAGATTAAAAACTAGAAAAAAATAGATCATTTCTGTTAAGAGACAAAAAAAACCCACAACATTGTGTGCATCACTGCAGCATTCCTATCAAGCAAAATATTTTGCATTCATGACTTGCTCAGAAAGAAAGAAGGCTATTTTCCAGTACAAGACTACACATTTCAGCAGTGTGCAAGAGGCTAATTTGAAGGTAGGGGAAGGATGAGGAGTTAAATTCTGTCCTTGGCTGTTTTACCCATTTGTTATTGGGAAGAATAAAAAGTATGCGCTAAAGCAAGTTTGGACAAGATAAGTCAACAAGTACAACAGAGGAAAATGGCTTGAATTGAATATACACAGCTAAGGAAACTGTTTTTCCCACCCCCACATCTACGTTAAGATGGAAGCCAGTACCTTTCTGAGGGAGCTTTGGGAGCTGATTGGAAGGAAGACAAAATGTCCTTTAAAAGCCAGGTAGTTTTTGTTGGGTGTTTGGACACAGTACCAGCTTATCAGTTATATAGTCAGAATCACTTTGCTGTTTTTTTTTTCACTAGAGCTGTAAGATACACACAAATCGTGGTGCTTCTCTGCTTATGCACTTCTCCGGGTTCTTTGCTATATTACCCCTACAGGTCTGCAGATGAGAATGTCACACTATTGTGCAGGAAAAGAATCAATGTTTTAGAGAACTTTCTAAGCTTCAGGAAAGGTTCTGGAAGGTCCAAGGCGAACTCAGGCTGTAGATATGGAATTTTCTGTAACTGTCCCATTTATTTTCCTGATTACCGATGCCAAGCTTAGGCTGACTGAGATAGGTTGTTGATCTATTCTTTCTGCAAATATAGATCATTGTAAATTATTACCAAATAGGCAGTAGCTGCTCTAAATGCTTTGGAAAATTTTGATCTGTATGTCCAGTTGGCCATTGTCTGGTCTGAGTCTAATGTCTGGTAGAGTCTCTGGAATAGGTAACTTGCTTTGCTTACTTGAAAGAAAAGTAGATCCCAGAAACATAGATTGATAGAATCATTTGAATTGGAAGGGACCATTAAAGGCCATCTGGTCCAATTCCCCTACAATGAACAGGGACACCTACAGCTACATCAGGTGCTCAGAGCCCCATCCTGACTGACCCTGAGTATGTCCGGGTAAGGGACATTCACCACATCTGCTACCAGATCATTTGCTCATATATAGTTTTCAGTTTTACAATTACTTCATGTGCCTGGGATAAAAAAAAAACTATCTCAGTGGAATGGAATGGAATTACAGCTTTGATAATGTTCTGTCCTTAAACATGTTAAAAAGTCTCACTGGACTCCAAAGAGCAATGCTTTAAATTTGCCTCAGTTATTACTACTTAAGGAATTGCCGTAATTGACCTGTTTCCTTGTAACACACTGAAATGAATTCTGTCTTCCTGCGTGTTCTCTGAGGAACTTTGCACAGGTGTACAACAATGCAACCCCAACTCTTCTTTGGTAGTGTTACTGGAAATCTGGCTTTTTTTCACTCCTTTATGGACTCTGTCCTGGTGACTTGGTCCTTTCTGTGCTAAGTGCAAAGTGCTGCTACATGTAAGAGTTCTGTGAGCTTGGCTGATGCTGTTAATGACAGAAGGATGGCATCAGAGAGTCTCAAAAAGGTGGGTTTTAATGTGTTTGATAAGTGCCTGTCTATTCTGACTTGGTTTGTGGAAGATGCCTTCCTCTTGGTCATGCTCAAAAGTTGTCTGATTGCTTTTCTACGCAGTTGCAACCATTTGCTAACAACTTACAGAGAAGGGATCAGGAAAGCACAAAATCTTTCTGCTGAAAATGTGACCATAAGAGGTTAGGACCAGAATGACAAATTCCTCCATATGGTTCTAATTTTGTATGTGAACCATTTCACTGACCATTGCAGCTCTATCTGCTATTTCACTTTCTCTCTCTCTCTCTCTCTCTCTCTTTTTTTAAACACCTATATACGAGTTGATGGATTCTATCACATAAAAGCTGCCCCAGTGTACAGGTGCTGCTCTAACAAAGTGTTGATGAAGAAACTGCCTATGCGCAGTGACTGAGTGCAGACCTGATTGAGGTGTCTGAGTCTGTAGCTGAAGGCCTGCCACTTAAATTATAAAAAACTCCAAGTTGCCTCTGAGGTAAGTCAAGTAAAACAGATAAACTTCCTCAGGAGGAAGCACTGTGTCCAGATATGGAGTCCTCAGTACAGGAGGGATGTGAATGTGTTGGAGTGTGACCAGAGGAGGGTCACAAAGAGATGGAACACCTCCCTTGCAGTGACAAACAGAGAGCTGAGGCTGTTTAGCCTCGAAAAGAGAAGGCTCCAAAGGAGACCTGATAGTGGCCTTTCAGTCTTAAGGAAGGCTGTAAGAAGGAGACAGACCGGCTGTTTAGCAGGGTCTGTTGTGACAGGACAAGGGGAAATGGTTTCAAACTAAAAGAGTAAAACAAATTGAGTATAGATATAAGGAAAATGTTTTTTTACAGTGAGACACTGGCACAGGCTGCCCAGGGAGGCAGTGGATGCCCCATCCCTGGAGAGACATTCAAGGTCGAGCTGGATGGGGGCTCTGAGAACCTGATCTAGCTTAGATGTCCCTGTTCACTGCAGGGGAGTTGGAGTAGATGGCCTCTAAGGATCTCTTCCAACTCAATTGGTTCTGTGGAAGTACCATGGAAGTGGAAACTTTCCTTGAAATATCTGAGTACTGATTGTCAGCCCATTCCTTTTAAGGAGATTATAGGTTTTTTTGGTCTGTGATTTAACATACGAATAGGAACTTAATAGTTCTGCTTTCAGAAACACATTTTGCCACCTGTTAGGAAGCTGCTTCTCCAACATCTGTCTGCCAACACAAGAGGTCATAACGGCCTGATTTACCACTCGCACAGGGAGTCAGAGCCTATTTTACCATTTACCTTACATTTTACCTATGTAGCTTTCTTCACATCATCATTAATGTGTAAAAAATTAACTACTGGCTGGCTACCATAATAAATGCTTAGTCCTGAGAAATGGCTATCAGGCTCCAATTCTAAGGGGAGATGACATGGTGGGGGAGCTGGCAGGGAATGGAACTACAGACACTATTTCACAGACAACTATCTTGTAGGTAGTTGTAGGACACAGACAGTTTGTCAATAATTAGGGAAAGCTGAAGGCAGTGGGAAGGCCTTCATTTCACTGAAGACCCTGAGGGTAAGAGCAGTGCCTTGTTAAATGCCTGCCAGCCAAGCTGATGCTAATAGACTATATCAGACCTTGTGCATCCACAACAGAATTCCAGGCCCAATGGTACCATGCATAAAAGGAACTGTGTGCAAGCCCCAGCTGCTAAAGATGTTATTGTATCCACAGCATTGTGCTAAATGCAAAGGGGTTAGTGTACCTTGACAGCAGTTTGTGAAGTTTTTCTGGTTTACAGCTGTCCCTAGAAGTAATAGAGTTTTTGCTTCACTTTCAAACAGCTTTTGTGATAGAGTTGGGAAGCACAGAAGAATAATCATGTTTTTTCCTGTTCAGCTTTACTCCTGATAGTGTGTTCTCCACAGGCGAGCAGAAATAGCTGGCATTTAACAGCAGCTCCTTTAAAGAACTGCATGACTGAAATCTGAACTTGTTCATTATTATAGCTGTCTGATAAGCCCAAGCCTTCTTTGCAATGTGGTAGGATATCATAAACAATCCTTTGCTTTAATTTTTTTTTTTTCATAGAAATATGTAATTTCTGATACGTATACACTGTTGATTTCTGCCTTCCTTTTTTTGTCCAGAAGATGTAGGCACTGTAAATGCCTGTAACTAATCAGTGGTTTCAGTTACAATATAGATGCTTTAAAAATGGATTAAAAACCTACTTAAAATGATATTTGGGCTGCAAACACAGCTAAATGCTAAATGTCAAAATTGTATTTCACAAGATTGTCTCCTGCATCAGCTCCTCTAGTACACAGTTCCTGGTTTCCCAGGCCTTTTGCATCTCCTAATAACAGCTAGCCTGTTCTCTGTGATTTTCTTCATCCAATATCCATTAGGAGTAGCAGGCAGGGCCAGTAGGACAGGGTTGGCCAGTTGCACACAGCCTTACCCCAAAGAACTCACTTCATGCCAATGCTCATCGCCCTACCAGAGCCATTCCGGGCATCTCATGCTCATCGGGTTGGATGTTACTTGTCAGGCTAATCCAAAGCTTTGCATGTAGATTTCAGATGATACCTCCTGCATTCTCTTATAAACTGAGATACTTTTTGTTTTCATTCTTTTTCCAGTTACTTAATGGTGCAGTTAAAACTTTAGGTAGCAAGCATAATTGACAAGTGATCAGCAGTGGGCTGGTGATGGTACTTGTATGCCCTTAAAAGTCAAATGGCCCCTTCAGACTGGGAGATACTTGGCCAAGAAGTCATCTGTTTATTACATATACTGATCCCACAGCGGGGGCGGGGGGGGGGGGGAAGGACTAACTTCTCCTAGCTGCATGTTTTCTACTTGTACTTTTATTTACTGAAGGCAGAAAAATATGTTTGACCGAAGCACAAGTAAGTGGTATCAGCACGACTAGGAGAGGTGGCTCTGCTTTTGGTATATTTTTCAGCATCATTTTGTAGTTAGCATCCAAGAACCGTTCTCTTGAGTTATTCCATTACAGCACATTCTAGCCTGTAGTCCACTCTGCTACATCAGGGAATGGAAACTCCACAGGCCTCCAGTCAGTAAATTGGTGATTCACGATATGAGATAATTAATAGCAGGCATTTTGCAAAATCCTTGCTGCCTGTGGCTGATTGTACACCCGTCTAACCCTCAATGTGAAAATTTTATCTTATTTCATGAGTTAGATGACTTGATTTGTGTCTGTGCCTTCAGTTCCTTTAGAAGCAACAGGTTTTCTGAAGTGGAACTTTGTGGGGGGAATTTTGACCAGTGATCTATTAATGGACTCGTGTGTCTCAGTAATGTCTTGTGGTGAGACAGTAGGTACACACAACAGAGTGACAGCGCTCTTTTCTTTTAGGCAGCACAGTGTCAAGCTTGTTTTCAAACATGGAATTGAGGGATCTTTGCTCTCTTGCTGTTTACAATCTTATTTATGATTCCACTTCTAATCTTACTCTTTTATGAGAGAACTATGAAGTTGGGTGACTCATTGCTGATAATACCTAACACCCCTTGACTCTCTGGTACCAAAACTTAGATGCAGATGAAGTGGGCACGGCTGTCAACAATGGAGTTATTTTAGAAATTTGGAGAGAACAGTGGAGGGAGATGAATATATGTCGTCTTTCAGCAGTCCGTACTTACTCAGCCTAAAGGATGTCGCATCAGCTGTGCCTTCTTCATGTGGTTATTCTTTAAGACTATAGTTGATATGGTTGCCCATTTAATACAAAGTGGAAACAACGTTTTGTGCTGACCAGTCTCCACCTGCCAGATGGAATGTGCTGCATGATGTCCTAAACAGGTTGATTGCTGGAGAGACTGATATTTCTGCTGGTTCTGATGAGATATCAGGACTGATAGACTGTTCAGTCACAAGATGAGTGCCACAGAAGAATCTCAGAATTCTCTTAAAGTGGGGTTTCTGATGACATGTTTGCCCCTATTGCATTGGCACTACCCAAATTTATTGACTTTCAGTTCGTATCTTGATACCATACTTGTTTTCCCAAGCCCTTAAAAGTGATGATACCTATATGCATGCATTTACCTGAATGAACTGTAGGGACTTGTTAAAAGCCAGGTTCTATGGAAAACTGGTCCTTTAACACAATCAAAAACATATTCTATAACTGTTTAATACTCACTTTTGTTTAATAGAAACATTCTGTAATCCACTGCAAGCTGCAGAACTAGAAAACTGAGAAATAAATAGAACGCAGGGACTATGAAATATTTTTACCTTCTGAATACTCTGTTCTTCTAGCTCATTGTCCTAAGTTCCCTTTTGTTCTCTAGCAGAGCAACATGACATCTCACTTGCATTCTGACTTTTTAGAAATACAAACATTTATCAGGATATTTTTAATGAGCTGTTAGTAAAATACTCTTCCTGATTTCTTGCAGGATTTTTTGGAAAGTTAAGGTTTCATGGAACCCTCGAGCAGTCATGTAAAAGAAAATTTAATGATGTTTTTGCTTCAGAGCTTATGAAAGAAAAATTTCTTTGGAAGGGAGGGAGAAGGGGAAGGGAAATTGAACTTTTCAAGTCAATCTCCTGCATTGAGGAAGGCCAGCTCATGAATAAAACTTGTTAAAAACAAAGTTTCTAAGTAAAGGAAAAGGCAAACTGTAATTGAGAGCTACCATTCAAGGGCGCTATTTAGGCCAACATCAGCAAAGCTTTTTGGTTTGCTACCGCAAGCTGGGCTTGCAAGCTGCCCTGCTGTAAAATAACTGAGACAGAAAAAGGGTACAATTTACCTCCTTTATGAATGCTATCTAAGAACATACACAATAGCCATTTCTGAGTCGCTCTGACAGTTCTGGGGGAGACGATGATGCACAGATGGGACATGGCCCTCACCTTTATTTAAACCCATGGAAATCCCTTACTACAGAGTGTTCACGTGGAGGAGCTGCTGATGTGGTTTTCAGAGAGAAGGATATGTGTTAGCACTTCAATCTCAGAATTTAAGACTACATCTTTGGCCTTTTCTCCCCACAAATGCTATTCAATTAGTGTATTTTAAAAGCTTTAACCCAGCCTTACATCCATACGTGAGGGTACAATTCAAAATCAATACCTTCTCTTCAAAAATGTATTTGATGCTTTACTGTACTGGAGAGAATTTCCAATGGCAACGCAGGGAAATTAGAGATTAGTTCATAAGTAAATACCTGAGATCCCGCCTCAGAAGGATACCCTAGTTTAAAAAGAACAACTTCATTATTTTTGCTTTTATATATAACTAAATGAGAACAGTCTTCCTCATGATTCAAAGAAATGCAACTGGTATTATTTTCTTTCTTTCTTTGGCAGTTTCTGGGGCTGTTAACACAGTTGGGGAAAATGCTTGTCTAATCAGGCTACATAAGACCAAATGCATCCTCCATCTTGGTCCCCTGGGTCATACAGAGCTCTTCACTGCATCGTTCCTCCTGGTGCTTAATCTAACCTGCTATGGAAGAGAAGCTGCTTTAATCATGTTTGCTTGCTACACGAATTTGTCTGGCAAACCGATTTTGCTATACTTTTCTTTATGCTAGAGATCTTAACAAAACGCTTTCTCAACTGATGGTTTTTCCCCCCAACAATTAGGGTCCAGCTGCTCGTTTAACAAATAGCAGTGTTGCTCTTTTCTTTTAGCACACTCTAATAAACCCAGAGTAAATTACTGGCTGACCTACTTACCGGGATTGCTTAAATAATCCTCAATATGGCAGTATAATTTGATGCCTTAAAATACAGGGCATACAAGTTGCAAGTTAGACAAAGAAATATTGAATGTTAATGAAAACACGATTGGGTAGTATAATTGCCTTAGGGATATTATATTTCATATCTAATATTCCCTTCCCCTCTTCTTTCCTTATCTACAGCATTTTGTTCTTTTGTCTGGTAGATGAGCTAGTTACTCAATCTCTGAATGATCTGGGCACATCTGATCTGCAGCTAAAATAAGTTTACAAAAGAGGTGGTTATGTTTCTATCTGTAATAGTCAGTATGCTTTAAAGGAAGGGCCAAATGCATGGTTGCATTACCCCATTTATTGCTTTGTGCATTTGTAGTTCATCTCTATGCAATTCCCTGCAATGTCCCTTTTGAAATAGAAGAAAAAGAGTTTGGAAGTAGGGGAATATATAAGAAATACTTAATACACGCATTCTACGTTATCAGCATTTCATATTAATGACTCACATAATAGAGCTGACCCTAAATTTCTCCGGATCTTGAATGACATACATCTACGTTCATATTTGTCCATTTGGGACAACTGCATTCTAGCAATAAGTAAAATATGATGGAGATGCTATCCTGTCATAATTCTCTGCTTATTTTTCTTTCCAGTTGCTACCTTCTCCCTGTTACATTGACCTGAATTCCCTTATTGTAAAACATTAGCATGCAGTGCTCTCTACTGTTTACCTATCTAAACAGTTATCAAGAACTCTAAGCTTCAAATAGGACATACTTAGAGTTGCAGCCCAAATCTTGGCGAAGATGGCTCTGCTTTTCATTTTTCCTGTGTGAGCACACCGGACTCCAAGTGATCTCTAACTGAGAGACCTTCAAGGCAGTTGTGTTATTCATGACTCATTGTATAATAGATTTTGACCTGAAGCTCCTGAGCATGGCTATATTTCTGAGATGCTAAACATACAACCTGGTCATCAATATGAATAAATTACTTCATCACAAATCCTTGAGTAACCGGATTTTTAATTTCCACATAGTTGCTTGAGAACCTTTTAGGATTTAGGCAGAGGTGTACCTGCCACAGAAGATGATATTCAGAGAGCATGTGCTTCCTGGTAAACTAAACAACACCTTCAGCTCTGTAGAAGCCTTTACTCGTGCACACAGTCTTGTCTTAAACAAGGTCCATTTATTACACAGCTAGGAACTCTCTCTATCTGGATGCGTCAGATTTCTGATCTAATGAATTATAGTCATCCTATAAAAAGAAAATGGGTACCTGATCCAACAAGCATCGCTTTTCCTGAGGAAGGACACTAATGACTGAGAAAGACCCAGGCAGGTAACAGAGAAAAAATATGTGTGGTTAGAAAATGAAATCTGCTTTAACAGCTTTCAGCAAAGAACTGACGGTATCTTGATTAAACTGGAATGTTTGATCACCTCAGAAGCTGTGGAACAAAGAACAAGACTCAAATTATACCAAGAGATGCATTTGCATTCAAACAAGACTATAAGAATAAAGGACTAGATTCAGAGGAACTTGGCTATAGTATGGAGGCTTGATAACTCTCTGGTGGTAGTTGAAAAATGCAAAGAGAAAAGTTCTGGAGCCAGGTTTGTTCACAGGTTGTCTTTACAGAGGAATTCAGAATGCAGTTCCTTTGCTTAATTTTAGGACCTATGTACTGCTGTCGTGTTGTCTAGGAGACTGTTGGATTATCACAAAGAACGTGATGGAAGCTTTATGAGTCATATAAGACCAGACTGGTAGAGCCCTAGAAAATTTTTACAGAAGAAATTGCGTATTGACTCCAGGTGGGAAAGGATGAAGTGGATTTGGTAATTTTAAGTTCTGATAGTGATGACTAGGAATGAAGAGGAAAGGGGAAACAAAATGCATAAGATGCCACTTAGCTGCATTTCTCCATCTGTTCTTAAGATTCCAAGTGTTTAGTTAGCATCGCTGACATAAGCTTACTGTAACACCTAGTTCCTTATTCAGACAGAGGAACTAGAACGCAGTTGTCAAATGTAAGTGCCAAAACAATGCAAAAGTTAGAGGGAAGGTTAAAACCCAAACCTCTTTTGCCCTAGCAGACACTTCCTTTCTGCTCTTTCCAATTGGCTTATTCTAGAATAACGATCACAGCAAAACCTTTGTTGAATGTCTGTCTAGTAGACATTACTAATTGGCAAGCTTTTTGCATTCCTCCTCTTTGGGTTTGTATTTACAAAGACTGAGTGGATATACTTGAACTAGCTGCAAACCAGAAGGTGTAAAATAGCCTGTGTGTATCTTTATGCTTCTTGAGCTAGGTGGCTTTCAGTATCTGAGGTAGTTACTGTAACTTGCCATTCTGTGGTGACATCTGAAGCCTGCAGCAGCCTCCCTTTGCTCTAAGTGAGGATGTTTTTCCTATGGCACGGCCAGTTTCAGCTGGATTGTTCCCAGCTTTTCAAAGTTTCCTGGAGAAGGTGTGTTACTGGTTTTAGTCGTACTCATTAGGAAGTTCTGAAAAAAAAACAAGCCACAGCAAAAGTCTCTCACTGCATGCCTTTCGTATGCAACAGTGCTTGTAAATGAACAGACATGCAAAACAAGATGCATTTCTTCCATCTCAGAAAATGGTTGAAAGAAATGTGGAGGAGGAGAGGATTTTCTCAGCAGCAGAAGGAACGAGGTTTCTCACAACACTTGCATGATCTACCCAGACTAATTCCTTCTGAATTTCCATGCCAGAGGTCAACAGGTGGAAGATCACATCTCTCAGTGGGAAAACCTGCTCTGAGACACTTCTTCCAAGTGGTTTGAAAGGGTGTGGTTATATGTGCATGTCACAGCAAGTGCAAATTGCACTCTTTTGAAGTCTTCGGGAATATGGCAGTGCCCTATCTGAAACACAGCACAGCCAGCCAGGGAAAAGAGGCGATTCTCCCACTACATTTAGCATTGGTGAGGCTGTACCTTGAATACCGTGTGCTGTTCTGGGCTCCACAATGTATCAAGGATGTCAAGATCCTTGAAAGGTCACCAAAGCTTTGACAGGGCTGGAGGCACTCCTGTGAGGAGGGGCTGAGGGCACCTGGGTTGTCTGATCTGGAGAAGAGGTAACTTCACTGATTTCAACATCTCCTGAGGAAGGGATGCAGAGAAAAATGCAGGGCTCTGCTCCTGGGAATTGACAGCAGAATGGATTTGGTCCAAATTACGTGGGGAGGGTCAGGCTGAACATCAGGAAAAATTTCTTTACCATGAGGGAGGTCAAATGCTTGGACAGGCTTCCTAGCGAAGCGGTGATGCCCCATGCCTGTCTGTGTTGAGGATGCATTTGGAGAAAGCCCCCATTAATATGCTTAGCCCTGATGTGATCAGGTGGTTGGACTTGCTGAGCTTTGTAGGTCCATTCAATTGAACTTTTCCATTCTAGAATAAGCTGAGATAGAACTTTGTTTATTTTATTATTATTATTTTTATGACAAGTTTGTCTGCCCAGAGAAGGTGGTTTGAAACCTTGCAACCTTGCACATATGGGTTTTTAAAGCACTGGAAATTCAGTTCCTGCTATTTCGAGGAGACAGAACAGAACGCTAATTTGGTAGCCCTTATGAGTTTAACATGCCGTAAAAGATGGTGCTTCCTTTTCATGAAGGCAAATTTGAATTTGCAGTGATCTAATATCTTGTGCTCAACTGTTCAGTGATTTCAGCTGGGAGAGAGTAAAGAGTGTTTGGCATTTAAAACTAAGAAGATATCAGCCAAAAGAATTAGGAGGGCAACCCCCAGGGGCCAGAGGATATTGTATATGGGACTTGTCTGTTACAAAAGGACCAAATCAATTCTAAACCTTGTCAGATTGTGGTTTTTTAATCCTCTCCAAAAGTCTTTGCTACAGTGGAAATGCAGGATCTGTTTGTACCTTTTTAAACGTTATCTTTCCTGTCATCATTTCAAATGAGTGAAAAAAAATGTCTGCTGCAAAAATGGAGGCATCTGGACATTGAACACTATTCAATATACAATTTAGGTAAAAATGGGCACTCTGCACTTGTTTTCAGTGCTGCTGCTATTCATTTGAGACCATGCATTTGACTGAGCTTAGAAATCTGGCAGCCCAAGCAGCAGGCTCTGTTCTGAATGTCTAACAGTCTTTCTGTCGAAACAAAATGTAGGAGAGAAATGGGGAATGGAGGGACTATTTCCAGAGAGCTGCACAGCTGGGCAGCTCTGATGCATACGCCAATAAGGATTAGGCCGTGCAACTTTCTCAGACTATTAGGGAACAGAGCAATGCCAGCCTCTGCCGGAGTACAGTGCAGTTGCATGTAGCAGTGCAATGAGTCAGGCAGCATGCAGGATGCAGCATGAGAACAGCATTTCTTCATTTGAACTGACAGCATTTGATGGAACACATCAGAAGCTATAAGGGCCAGGAAGCATTTCTTTTCAGCCAGGCTGCTGATGTCAACTTGGATAGCAGATACTCCAGCTAGATTACAGAAGCAGGGTAGAAAAGGTCTTTCTTTCTCACAATATCCACTGGTTAATTTTACTTATTTTCCCCTGGCCTTCTCCGCTTTCTCTTCTCTTATGCTGAGACCTTTGATATTTTCATATGGAAAAATTGAAAGCCTGTATAACCCTTGTTCTGTATCACTTTTCTTATGAACAGAGAGGTAGGATTGGTAGGAAAATAGAGGTTAAATACCCATACTTTCTTGCTTTCTACTTATTTGAAAAAGCAGTGTACATATGCACATGTGCACAAGTTGAAATTCAAAACTGGATGTCCAGCCTTGAAGATTCATACCATACTTTAACTGTGTCTCGTGCAGTCAGATTACATACAGTGATCTGATGCATGAAATGGCAAACAGAAGCATTCCGTGGAGACTGTGAGTTGGCAGTGGCAACCCTATCAAAACACTGGCAGGAATGCTTGGTTTGTAAGCCTCACATAAAGCCAGGGTCTCCCTGGGCTCTAAATCTGACCTGCATGAAGAAAAGAATTGCAACACTAACTGGGGTAACTGGAAAAATCTTACATGCCAGCCTGCCTCTCTTTTGGACCCCTGCTGCCCTAACTCAAGGAATTTTGCTCTGAGCTTGCCAATTCATACATATTCATAGTGCTTATTGAGTGAGACAACAGATTGGCTATTTAATCTCCTGCTTGCTGTTGTTGCTACAGTTTGTTAAGCAAAAAATTTGGTTTTTACTTTCCTTTTACAGAAGACTCTTTTAAGTGCATGCTCAAATTGTCATAGGTCTCGTGACGTGACAAATTTCATACATCAGTACTATTACAGTACAGCTTGGAGAAAAGCTGTGGGTTAGGGTCCATAGCAGTAGGCTTTGTATGTAGGTATTGTCCATTCCTCTGTACTTTTTGCCACTTGCAGGTTTCTCCAGGAAGACCCAACACAAAATGACAAGAAAGTAAGACTATAAATGTACTTGTCTTAAAGGCCCAGACTGCTACCAACAGAGGCAGACCCAGAGTCCAGCTGCTAGTCCCGGGCCTCAGCTCACTGGACTGTGGGGCCACTGTATACCAACACATCACAACTGTCCATCTCACAGGTCTGTCTGTGCTTGTTGGTTTGAATTAGCTGCAAGTTATAGCCTAAGAGATGGATAGGGGGAATGTTTAGTAATGGTGATGGTGTGACCCAGCAGCAGAGGGAAATTCCCTCTGTCCTCCCCCATCATTGGGAACTTCAACAAAGAGTGGGGACTGACCTTTCAATTGTCCCATCCTAGCAAAAATGCAAACAAATAAACAAAAACCACACACACACACAAAAACACAAAACAAAACCAACCAACCAAACAGAAACCTTGCTGACAGTTTCAGTCTATGATTTGCTTGTGAATAAATAAATGGGCTGGTGAAAATTTGCTGTCTACCAATTAGAGTTCTGTTCCTTTTCTCTGTAGCTTGGATGGCTGTAGCTTCTTTAATCTGGGAAGGCTGTAGAAAAGGAAGAAGAGACAGTTCCTTTGTTTATGCACTGTTTGCGTCAGCATGCAGCTATTGGTATGAAAAACAGCCATTCCCTGAGCATCCTGCCTATAGAGTGAGTGCTTAGAAAGTGCAACTATGAGGTACAAGCTCTGGCAGGGAGGGGTAGTGAGCAGTGGTTTCTAATATACACTGATATTTTTTTGAACACTTAGGAAAGAGTTAAACAGCAGTCTCCTGATTCACTTTTCACATCCCAAGGCTGTGTCTTACAATAAGAAAGGATTTCCTGATCCCTTGGAAGGAAACAAGTTTAAAACTATGGTGGCTGGGGATGGCCACAAGCTGGCAGCCCATATTCAGCAGGACTGGTGAGCTTGTGCGCAACATGGCCAGCATCAGAAGGACAAAGAGAGATAATGAACATTGGAACTAACCCAGAGAATGAAGGGAACCAAGCAGCATTTGATGAGAGCTGAAAGGAAAACCCGGATGGTGTTTCTGAGTAGTGCAGTCCCCTCCACTTCTTCAAAGGATGCCAGGGTAGGGGGAGAGGTGAGGACAGAAGAAGTAGATTGCACTTCAGTGCATCCCTGCTCAGTCATGGGTTAACCTGCTCCTGGCCAGCTGCAGGAGGATGAGGGATATTGACAAACCTCTCTTTTCCCCTTGGGAAGCGTTTTGCAGAGAGCTGTGAAATGGATGGAAAGAGTTAATGGCTGTGAATTCAGACTGCCTCCTCCCCACTCTTTTCTCTTCCACTCCAGTGTTGTTACTTCACTGCAGTACTCCATCTGAGCTGTCGATGGAGCAGCTTCCTTGTTACATGTATCCAGACACGCAAACAGTGGCTTCTCAAAAACTCAGACAAAACACTTTGGAAAAAAGCAAATTCTAAAAAAGGCCTATTTTACATGCATGCTCAAGAGTCTGTCTTAGTGCTTCTATTTAGTGATCACAGTTCTTTTTGCTTGACCTTATTGAGGACGGAACTCCAAAGCTATAATCAGACCCCTCCGCCTTCTAGATTTCATCCCTCTTTTCTCTATATGCCCCCCACAAGAGAAGTGGTTGTAAAGAAAACAAAAATAAGGATGGGACAAAAGTTTTAATAGTGCCAGTGAATTCAGTGACCACTGAATGCCATCTTGACCAAGGAGGAACAAAGGAGTAAGCGGATGTCCCTGTCCAGCTTCTGCAAAAAACAAATTCAAAGAGATTCAGTTCCAGCTTTCAGCAAACCCAATCCTTCCACGAAGACTTCAGGTACAAATGATTTTGGAAATGTGAGTCTTTCACATACTTGCTGCAGCATTTTTGTGTTTTCATTTTTGGGATGAGTGTGGTCTAGGAGTTACGTTTAAGATGCCTAACTTCTTCTTAGGGCAGCCTTCTCTTCATTTGCTAAAAAAACAACTCAGGCTTCTTGAGATGAAGTATGCTTAGATTCAAACTAACTCCTTTGTCCATTTACAGCCAATGCAGCTGAATTAGAGAGCTCCTTTAACTGGGAAAATGTAGGTAGTTGTGACATCCCTAACACTCATGAAAGGGAAGGAGGGGAGAAGAAAAACAAAGAAAGCAGAGCAGTGGAGAGGAAAAAGGAAAAAATAATAAGTATCAGTACATTAGAGGTTTGGCAAGGAAATATTCATGGAATTAAAGGGATGTTTTTTGCCATTCCTGCAAAAACCTTTCCCAGTTTGGCTGAATTATAAGGCTATGAAAGCTACTATTGCTGCACACACAGTAGAATTTCTTAGCGGTTCTTCTCTATTGCTGTGTAAATACTCTGCTCTCAGCAAATGATGCTCCTATATCCCACTGAGCCCTGAACATCTTCCTGCAGGCAGAATCTGAAAATACAGTTGTCCAGATTTGAACAGCACAAATTTGGTGTTCGAGCTCTGGCATGAGCATTTCTGGAAAAGGAGTGATATTTCCTACCTGTGTTTTGTCTTCCTTTTCTTATTTCTTCTTCGGTACCCAGGATTCCAGGTTGCAGCAGAATTCATACATCATGACCTAAACAAATGGCTGAGCACCAGGTGAGAAGGTGTGGCTAACCAAGGGATCTAGATCCACACCTTCTCGCCCTCGTTTAAGGGTTAGCAGCTGAGGGAGCAGCATCTGTCTGGGCAGGGATTGTGTTTCTTTCCACTATCTATTGCTCACTGGAAGGGGGTGAGCTAATGTTTGTTTTTTTTTTTCCTTTGTTGTATTCTATTACTCTGTAGCGCTTATATCCTAGTAGGAGGCACTGTCATTGCCTTCCTCTGCTGTACACAGGTCCAGGGTGATGTGTTAGGAAGATCTTTCATGTGTTGTGACTTGATGGTAATGTAGTTGCCAGGTGACAGGGACGGCAGTGGAAAGCTATGTGTAAGGCTGTAGGAAGATCTGTAGAGTTTTTCTGTCATCACTTAGACTGTATCAGTGAGCATTTTAGCCATGGACTCTATGCACTGTCATTTCTCTCCTACATATGGCAACCGCTCCCTTTTACCGCTTTGCCAGCCTGTGTGCATGGAAAAATCTGCTGGAGTTGCTCATGGAGAGCTTCAGGAGGAGCTACAGTAGGTGTCAATGTTCTTGGCCTCTTGCAAGTGGGCATGGAGATAGGTCAGAAGGTTTTGTAAAACAAATTGGATCTTAATGAAGGTTTACAGTTTTCATTCTCTTCAGTGGATTTCTTCCATCAAATGATTTTGTTTTCATCAGCAGCTATATGTGTGACTATAGGTATGTTGTTTCTCAGCTCCTTTACCTTTTTCAGAGACTCCTCCCAAAAAAGTGGATCTCTTCTTTATCAGAGGGAGAGCTTTCTCGAGAGCCATAATGGGTTCCAGTAAAAACTAAGTACCCCTGGAGACCTCTCCACTTCCAACAGTGGAAGAAGACGGTCATTGCTTCTTTCCCCCGACACAACGAGCAGCACATGCAGGAAGAAAACAAGGGTGCTTCCTCCCTTAATAAAATCATGATATAAACCTTTGCAACCAATATTAAAGCACCTACCTGATAGAATAAACTTTACTGCACATGCTACTTGACCAAAAAAAGGGAAAAGGGTAGCATATGCTGGGCATTAATAATTTCACTTAGTGCGGGGCTGGAGATGCTCAGATATATCAGTAACTAAGCAAAACTAGGGACTTAAATAGATTTACATTACGTATAATATGTCAAACATGTTGTATGGAAACTGTTAAGTCGTGGCCTGAACCAGTGATTGAGTACCTGGTGAAGGGGTTTGGCCAGCCTTGGGGGAAAGGAATTCACCTGTGTGACCAGAAGAGGTAGACACAGGGTCCACCTCTCCCTAACCTTATTTAAGGGCTGGCAGCAGAAGGGAAAGAATCTCTTTTTGGAGGTCGCCTCCTTTGGGAGTTTCCAGTGAACCCTTATACTCAGAAAGGGGTAAGCTATTCCTTCCTTATTACTGAATTGTGATCAGTACTATTTTTGGTGACCTGAAAACTGGTCGATGGCAGCTATAGGCCTTTGCCTTGTACTGTACATGTGTCATAAGATTTGGTATTCTGTGTGTATTAGCAAGCACTATCCCAACACAGATACTAAAGAACTGAAAGCAATATATTTTCCTAAGCAACAGAGACATACAGAAAATGTCAGTGAAATCCTGTGCTTGGTGTCTACTCTGTCATTATAAGGTGTCCATGAACACTCTTTCTAGAACTAGGGAAGGGAGGAAAGCATCTTAGACCCCATAGTCCATCCAGTAACCAACGTCCTACCAGTTTCTTTGATTATAAATCATATTTCCTCCTACTTCCTGTCATTAGTGCTCAAGGAAAACACATGAGCCAGAAGCATCCTCTGAATTCCACAGTCGGTGAGCATGAATTTTGTGTTATTTCCTGTAATAATACAGCACTTAATAAGGAGAGGGTTAATTATGAGTTTTCTTCATTTTTCTGATGGACTGCTGCTAGTCCTGCAGACAGTAGCTTTATTGGACCTGTAATGCTCTTCAAGTGGATCAGTTCTTGAGTAGCAGAGAAATAACTTGTGGGATAGCTGCTTAGGCTCCTTCTCTTCAAGAATGTCCTCCTTTCTATTTTGTGTGCCTACCTGTTTCCTGGTCCATTAGTTTTCACTTCATGTAGCAGTGTCCTGGAGCAGAGTGGTTCTGTAATATATCAGAGCTTCAGGAGCTGGTACCTCACCTCCTTCTAAATTATTAGCTTGATAAGGCAACAGCCTCTTCTTTGACTTCATCCATCACAGTGAATTGTCTGTCCATCTTGCAACACTTGTTTGTTTGTTTTTCAGGCCTTTAGTTCTGTGAGTTTGCTTGATAATGCAATCACCCTCTGCGCTGCTAATGGTTTGCTTTTTCTTTTCTTTGGTATTCAGGTCTTGCTCTGTGGTGAAACCCCAGCTGTGTCTTTCTCAAAAGTATTTCCCCTCAACACTGCATGATTCTGCTTTTCTCTCTGCATTCCTGAGCAACAACCCCCACAATCATGCTGCCTTCCACCACTTTATTGTAAGTTCTTAGGCTTCCGAGAGATCACTGTGATTGTTCCCATGGGGTTAATGGAGAAAGGCAGAATCAGCAATGTAAAATCAGAAGGGATCATTGTTGTTTCCTAACCTCATCCTCCTCATTTGACAAAGGGCACAAAACTTGTTCTTTAAGCCTAGAGTTGTGTTTTCTGACTTGTGGTTTAACTGGAGAATTGCTTGGATACCAATTTCCACATACCAAGAGAGTACATCAGAACAAGTTCTGGATCAGACCAGCAGTTTGTTTAGCCTGGAACTCTAGTTTTCTAAGTGCTAAAATAATTAATGCTTTAACGACAGACAAAAACTATAAATGACTTAACATTTTGATAGCAAAATTGAAGGTAGGATATTGACCCTAATACATTTGGGTGCCGACATTAGCTGTTTCCTGACAATGGTACAACATAAAGTAAGATGCCAGTACAGAAATTTGGATGTTATAAATGTCCATTGTGCCAGTGCACGTATTTTTTTTAACTGTGTCATGTGTAGACACATCCACTACATCTGGTCTAAGCAGTAACCCTTCACTCTCTTCAAAGGTGCAAGGAGAACTTTTCTGTTCTTCTATGTGGAACTCCACAGGCTCCACGATGGCAGTGCTGACTGCACTATGCTCATCACATAACAGTTTCTCCTCACTGTTGTGCTCACCTTGTGCTGTTGATGAGGTCTGAGGTCTTGTTTTAAGGTTCTAACTGGAGAAGCATTATTCTTTCAAGAATCTCAGGGTGTGCTCTGAATGTTAGCAATTTCAACCACTGTTCAGGCTTTCTAATATCATACAACTTGATTGCAAAGTCTAATTCTGAGATGTGTGCAAGGTCAAATACTTCTTGCATACAAGCATATATATGATGTGAATGATCTTTGGCCTGTTTGCAAGTCAAATAACTGAATGAAATTTGGCCCAGAGTCATAAACCATCCTTTTGCTTGCCATACTTTGGATCAGAAATGCAATCACACTGCTGTGCTTCTCAAAGATTCCTAGAGGGAGCAAACCCTGCCCAGAGGATCCTAATTCTGAGCTGCGCAGCCATAGAGATACTGACTGTCAGAGAGGATGGTGAAGTTACTAGAACCTTGCAGAAAGCGTCTTGTCTTTTGTCTGCATAATTCAATATCATAATTTTCAGTTAAAGAATCAATTTAATCTGGAAAACCTTTGCAGGAAAATGGTCTCTTTAATGAGAAAACCAAGGCTTTTCATAACATCACTTAAATTCTTATGACTAGCAAAAAATGTGTCTGTTTAACACTATTTAACTTTGCCCTGTGAAAACAAGCCATGCTGGCCCCTTTCTCTTTCCAAGGACCTTAGTTCAGCATGATCCAAAGCTTTAGCTTCCTTTATGGAAGAGAAATAAAGCAAACATTTTCCTTTCAAAAGGAAAAGAACAGTATTTGTTACTTCTCAGTCGTATCATCTTCCAAAGCATTCTGTTTCTGAGGGTCCTCAAACATAAAACACTCAGATTTACAGTATAGTGCCCTAGTGACATAAGACTTATTAAGAAGACAGTGATACTGTATTAAGAAGTTATTAATAATGCAAATTCCTCTTACACATCATCACTCATGGGTAGGCTAAGGCTTGTAACTAAGCTCACTTGAAATGGGCTCAAAGCTTGTTGAATTCAGAGTACTTTGGGTTGAGAGGAGAGATATATTCTGTCTTTGGTACACACTGACACACAGTCCATCCCTGCAGCGATAAGAAGTCCTGGAGGACTGAGTGGCCTCTGTGAAGTCATTTGCCTATTGCTGGCTGTACCTACATCACAGCAGATGCTTGTAGCTGCCCTCACTGATAGCAAGTGGAGAGGAGCATGGAACTTCATAACTTGGTAAATGGCTCCTGCCACGTCTGCAGGGCACTGAGAATAGAATTGCAAAATCACAGAAGCAGTGATCCTTGCTGAGCTGACAAGTTACTGGTTTTGTGTGGCTGTCTAAGGCATGCTCGATTTTCCACTTAGCCCCTTACATAGCCTTAAAGTTTAGACTTGAAGCCATGGATTAGATCTGTCCCTCCATATTGCTAACAGAAAGAGGGATGAGTCACAAGTCACTTCCCCTGGCCCAGAAGGCTGCCATAACAGTCTCTCAGGGAGCAGGGGACAACCTGAATCATAACATTTGTTGGCCACAGAATATGGATTTCCACCAGGCAACTGGGAAGCCAAGGTGAAAAAAGAGGGGAGTGTGGTGTTAACAGGAGAAAATTAGGGTGTGCTTTGGGCTCTATTTTACACCAGTAACCTCTGCCTGTAGTGCAAGCCTTATCATTAGTCATGTGCATCTTGTCTCCCCCCCCCCCCCCCCCCCGAAGTTTTGCTGTTGTTGGTATTTGTGTTTGCTGTGGTTAAAGATTTACTTTTTATTTATTTGTTTCTAAAACCGAGTTCTTTCTAGAAGAATTCAGCATCTTTTGTTCTGTGGCGGCCTCACTCCACTTTCGTGATTATCTTGCTGGCTAGGGAAAGGAAACGAGGGCCTAGGTGACATGCATTTGTTTCTGCAGTACCATTCAGTTTCTTAACAACATTCTCAAACTTTAAGACCTGATTCAATTTGCACATGTTATGTAAGGAAAAGGCGTTTGGGACAGTTCCAAATATTAAGACTGTAAATTTTACCATTGAGCACAATTGCATGGAGGAAAGGGAGAGATCAAAGACAGAGAGCCTGCTCTGCTGCATTTGTCAGTGTCTTCATTCAGACAGAATCACAGCAATATGCGGAATTCCTTGCTGTGAGCTATAAACCAAGAGTAGTGTTTGTCTGTATGCCTGGCAGCATATCCCCAGTTTGGAGGAAAGGAAACTGTGGCAGAGGAGTACAGAGCAACTTGTTTTAAGCCGCAAAGCAAGTCAGAGCAAAAGTCCAGCTGCATGCTTTCCCAATGTGGTGCTTTCCTAACATTGGAATGATTAGTAATTCTGCTGACAAAGAACCCTAAAGGAAATCTCTTTGAGGGTGCTAATGGATTACAGTGAGATCTGGTGCTCAGAAACACCTTGATATCAGAGTAGCTCCATCTGAGCCCATCATGAATGTCCTATATGAACTTCTGACTTGCTTGCAGAGGCTTAAAACATCCTTAACCCTAAGTGCAAACAAGGGAGCATAGACCTGCATTCAAAGTTCAGTGGTTTGGCTTCAGTTGCCAAGGAAGAGGGGTTTGAAGTAAAATGTTAGACTAGGAATTGGAGCATCCAGTAACTTCTCCTTTTCTACCAAATGTGCTGCAAAGCATGCTACTTCTGCAGCAAGGCTGACAAAAATCTAAGGACGGTGATGTATTAAGGTGCCGCAGGAAGTATTTGTGAAGTTTGCCCATCTGAGTCTACAAACTTACCTCTATAAAAGTTCTGCAGTGGTTTTAATCATGTACAAATTAGGCTGGAGAGGCAGTTCTTTTAGAGGCAGCTCACATCTTGATTTTTCTCCTGCATTTTAGGAAGGGAAAATGCTCCTTTATCTTATCTCAGAAAGAAGTTATTATTATAAGACAGTCTGAAGATCAAAGTAACTATATAAATGATGAAATATGTTTCAGCATTGCATTTGTGTCTGTGCACACTCTTGCATACGTACCTATGCACTGTTTACATTCACATCTCATTTGCCACAGACTGATCTAGAAGTTCTTTGCAAATTGGAAGTGCTTCATCCCCCTACATGGATATTTACAAATGCCTTTGCACCAGCATTCTTTGCAATCTCAGTGTTTGAAAATGCAGAACCGAAACTGCCAGAGCGGGTGAGCTTGCAGGAAGAAGCAAAAGCCATCATCTGGAGCTGCACCCATCACAGTCCTGAGCCAGCCTCCTACCCTGGGAAGAGTGATGTGGGATCTCCAGGTACACCATGTTGTCCAGCTATGCTCAGCTAAGAGGCTGCCTTCAGTACAGTTTATCTTGGTGATATGAAACCACAGCGTTGAAATAAATTGCAGAGGGAATGGAAACACAAGCTGAGCATGAGAAACAACCAATTGCCACAGTATCCCTCAGTAGTCAAGCTTCTTATAAGCCATCATCTAAGCTGACCCTCTGGAAGTTACAGAATAGTGTATGACAAGATCACTGCCAGCAATACTGTGGCTGCAGGCCAGGAATGAAGGAAGAAAGGCTAGTTCTTCAAGTCTGAGTTTTGCTGACACTGGCATGTATTTTTCCATGCTTAGTGTTTGGATACCAGTCTGCTGAAGAAGAGGCAGAGCTGGTTTGGCAGAACCCTCCTTATGTTAAAACGAAATTCCCAGAGCAGTGAAAATTTCATCCATGTGGAAATCTTTTGATGTTGTGAACTGTATTCAGAATGGCAACAATTCTTCCAGAAACCCTTATCCATGAGCATGTGGATAAAGACTTGAAGCAGAGGGCTGGAAGGCTCTGGATGAGATCTGTGGAAACCCATTTGATACAACAGAAGTAAAGAATAGGACCAAAACTAAACCCTTTTTTCCCTCTCTCTTGCCTGTAATGGGGTCTACAATCTGAGAATGCCTGTGAATCTGTAGTTGTTTTTTTTCCAATAAGATGAATCAGTTGAATCAGCTCAGGTAGTGGTCTGAGGAAGGTAGGATGGAAATCATTTGATAGTAGCAGTTCCTTGCACTGTGAACATGTCAGCTTAGAACTTAGTTATCAGAAATTGTTGAAAGATGAATAAGGTTATATTTGGTCATGCAGTAATCTGGATCTACATGGGGAGAGCAGAATTGAGGTGGCACAAACATTGCAAGCTTTCAAATGATGTTCCATTACTGTGAATCCTGAGCGTCACATTAATTTGGATTACTGTTCTTTAAATAATTCATTCAGAACATAGCTACAAAAGAACTCTCAAAGCCTTTCAGATACATCTTACAGTTGAGATTTTTGGGTCACACTGTGGGTGAATCCAAGCAAAACTTCCAAATTTTTCATGGCTTCCACCTGAAATCACCGTGGGCAAGCCTCTTCCAAAAGCTTCTGGAAGTTAGCAGGTTCCAGAGAAGCTAGTAAAGCTGTGGTTTTGGGCCAAAACCTGAAACTTAATGGAATGCAGATGTTTGATGTAAATGCTCTGCAGAGATGCAGCTGGGGCATGTGAGCAGGCCTGAATTCTAGAAGCATTCAGTGCAGTGTGTCTCGCAGCACACCAAGCTGGAAAAGGTCAAACAAAAGAGCACAGGAACAGTGTATGGTGACAGCCTACATGTAGGGAAGAGAATTCTTAAAAATCTTATGCATGCATTGTTTTCTCTTGTAATGAGGGACTTATCTTAAATCATGTTCTACTCATCAAGAAAACAACGGCACGGAGCGTGAAAGACCTGGAAACAAAGTTAATATTGAAGTTGATGCAGAGTCTATGCAGCCCTGAGAACTAGGGAAAGCACTGAAGGAAAAGCATCAGATGGAAATTAAAAGCTCCTGTTACAGTTAAACTGGAGAAGTAAAGAAGGCTGCAACAGTACAAAACCAGAAGTGTGAGATAAGGACATTGATCTCAGTAAAGGTGGCAGGAGGTGGGGCAGAGCATGTTGTGGAAAGGTTGGAAGTGTCAGAGGATCACATATCCTTGTAAAAATAAAAAATAAAAATAAAAAATAAAAATAAAAAATAAAAAATTCTGTTCGCTATGGAAGGGCTTAAGGTGACTGCACAGAGCAAGGGGAAAATAGTACGAGGATTTGGAAGGGACTGGGAGGGCGTTTCTACCAGTAAGGGATATAAAAAGCCTCCTGACCAGATGGTCACACAGCAGTAACAAAATTCATAAACAGCCTCTCCGGTGAGTCTGGCACTAGAAAAGGCCAGTGTGAATACACTAAGTCAAAAGATCTATTGCAAATACAAGTCCAAGGTAAAGATGCTGAAAGGGTCCCTGAGTGCATGTAGCTGTATCAGTTAGGAAACAGTTAACAGGATGAAAATTGGTGGAAAGCAGAAAAAGGCAATGCCAGTGAGGTAGCAGTCAGCACGAATGATGAAGGAAGTATGTCAAAGTTGTAAAAGACCCAGACTGTTATTCTGAAATGCTGACAAAGTGCAGGAAAATGTGCATACCAAGGAGGAAAGGGATTCCTCATCTGATGAGATTTTTTTAAAGACTGAAACATAATTCAGCAAAATGAAAAGGATTTTCCAGTTAACACTTGCAGACACAGAATCACAGAATGACCTGGGTTGGAGGGGACATCAAGGATCATGAAGTTCCAACCCCCATGCCTGGCAGGGCCACCAAACTTCCACATTTACTAGATCAGGTTGCCCAGGGCCCCATCCAACCTGGCCTTGAACACCTCCAAGGATGGGGCATCCACAACCATCCAAACCCCCCATCACTGGCAGTAGCACAGGCAGTGCTAGATAAATATGTCAAATGGAACAGTTAAAACTATCATCTGTGGAGAACTTTCATTCAGAAAAGCAATGCCAGAGCTGGGATACTGCATGCTTCCATTCAAATGGAAAGGGAAAATGCACAAAGATTAAGATAGAAGTCCCCTAGCATGGAATTAAGCACATAGGTTGCTCAGTCTGATGAAGAAGCTACCTGCTACTGGGCTTCAGAAGGACAGAAGGTGTGCTGCAGCTGCATGGCAGGTTCTGCAAGTTTTAAAAAGGAGGCTAGAAGAAAAGTTGTGCAACGTGGTGAAGAGGAAAGGAACCATTAGATCGGGTACACTCTGTAGGGATCACAGAAAGAACAGACGTAGGACTCCACGAGAACTCAAAAAACAAACAAACAAACCACCCAAAAACCCAACCAACCCTCAAAATAAATGGAAAGGGCTGGCTTTAGTTGTCCATATAAATGAAATCCATTGTGATATGAAATGAGCCAAATGATTAAGTAAATCGAATGCAATGGCAGGATTTTGACAGATCATCTTGAACGCAATGTGCTCCAAGATCCATACTTTGACAGCACTGTCTGGCAGATATTGCATTCTTAAATGGCCTTTTTGAGTATATTCAGTGCAGTTCTTCTGGCAACAGAATAACGAGCCCAGGTGCCATGTCTAGAAGAGAAGAAATCCAACACTGGTAGCTTAACAAACTACTTAACAGGGGCCTGTGATGTCAAAGAGAAGTAGAGGGATGGGACTGGAAATTGTGAGAGCTTAATAAACTTGAACCAAACAAGGCTGAAAATCAATTCCAAAGAGGAAAATCACTTATCTAGGATTATGAGACTGCTCTTGAAAGAAAAATGCTATAGAACATGAAGACTTGGGCCATAATGAACGTACAATCTGGAAAAAATCTTAAACTGTTAGTCATGGAACAGACTGCATATCGACATAAGGAGCGTATGCTGCCATGTATATTTATCATTACTAGGCTGGACCTGTGTTGCAACGCAGGGCTTGCAAAGCATTTACTGGTTTTGAATGAACTGCTCTATCTCTGTTCATACCTCTCCAAGTCCTCTTCTATGTTCTGCAGCCCACTGTTCTGCTTTGCTCTTTCCTAGTTTCTGTTTTGAAAACCCAGAGAAGTTATGAGGTCGCATGCTTCCATATGTCAGAATTTGTGTCTCTTTTCGATTTGTTTGCTCCTCTTGTCTCAGCTATTGTAGCATTATGTGCATGCAAGACTGACAACCTGTTCCCTGGGCTTATCTGAAAAAATTTGTAAGATAAGCAGATTGGTAAAATTGGCTGAAAATCCCTGGGTGATGGACCATAACATGCTTGCCATTATCTTCAAGCAACCTGAAGTATTTTATCTTTGCAGTTTGATATCTTTACAGGCTTTCAAGTGAAAGAGGAAACTTGAAATGGGATCTAAAAAAATGGTATATTTTGATAGAGAACGGCATTTCTTAATCTTGGGTCTATGAGACATCAGGAAGTGGGCTGCAATGTATTTTCTATTTATTTTCTTTGAAACCTACGTGTACATATTCCCACACATTCAAATTGGGGAAATTACCTAAAATTTAATAGCATCTTACAATGTATCTTAAGAGCACGTTCATTACGTAAGAAATTGTACAGCCTATTTTAGGTGCAACAACCATTTTTGTAGCACTCACACTCACTGTACCTAAATTTACTTTGTTTTGATATGACTTGACTCAGTGACAAAAGACAGTGACACAGGAACACAGCAGTAAGTGCTTGTCCCAGCTGCTTTAAGTACTGTGTCATACATATGAAGGATGGATGGGAAATCTAATTCGTGGGGGGAAATTTCTCAGGCTGATAAGATGCTGTGGAATTGGAAATCCTGGCTTCTAACAGAGGAAGATGGGAGAGGTTCTGGATTTTACATATGATTGAGAAGGAAGTTTTATTAGTTTATTTTACATATAAGGCCAGTTTCTAATTAAAGTTTCTTCTGGAGATCAGCCTTGCTGTTCAAGCAGATACCATTTGTTTGACTTCAACATCACACAGTTGAGAGCTGAGCACTATGAAATGCAGCACTAGTGGCTCTAAGGAGCCTGGCAGAACACATTTTGTTCTCTGTGCTCAAATTGTCTGCATTGTTTTGTGCTCTGCCTGGTAGGTTGTCCCATTGAGTATTTGTGTGATGTCAGATTTCCTCTCTAGAAATTTACCTTTGTAAACTTGTATTTTCCATATACTTGCCCATATTATGGCAACAACAGAGCAAGCTATAGAAAGTAAATTCTTCTTGTCAATCCTTGGTCTTGTAATTATCAGATGCTGAGTGATTTTTTTGGCTTTATCTTGATAGCTTGTGAATCAGAGTAACTGCAGGATACAGTTAACACACCTTCTGGTTCTCAGATGAACTAGGAGGGTAGGGTTCAATTCACTGTTACTGGTAAAACTTGCTGAGACCTTTGCCTAAAAAGAATTGCAGAAACAATGGCAACACGACCATTACTTAGAAATACAGTATTTTATACTTCTGCAGAGTTCAGGAGAAGAAAAAACAGGGACCTTCTATAGTAAATGAGAGAACCTAATTTGATAACAAGAATGCAAATGTAAAGTTTTGGCAATGTAAAAGCACGGGGTTTTGATTTGTGGAGATAATGAGACCGCTGCAGGGAACTGGTTGCAGGTCCCTAAAGAAAGATCCTTCCATCCTGTCTCAGGCTGAATCAAAGAAAGCCATAAGTCAGCTCCACCAAGTCTGCCTCTGTTGGTTCTGTATGTCTCTGTATGCCTCCAGGACAAAATCTACATTGGTTTTAGGCAGAGCTTAGAGACAGTCAGCTCTGTTTAATTAGCAGATCCAGAAGTAGCTCATTTCTCCGTCTAAGGGTTGAAGAAGCATCAGTGGGAAGCTGAGAAAGATTTAAGGAGCGGGAATCCACGATGGACACAAGGAACTTTTTGTTTGGTATTTTTCTATTTAAAAAACAAAACAAAACAAAGCAAAACTGGCTCAAGCAATGCATGGGTGGAGTTGCATGTCCTTCCTGGGCAGGGACTGGCACCTGGTTCCATGCCAGCACAACCTTCCTCCTTCGCCTGGTGCATGGTGCTGTGGAGGGCTGCCCCTGGAGAAGGGAGCACTCATCTGTAAGTTGCCCTGCAGGGAGTTCCCTGAAAAGCTGACTCCCCTGCTTAGCTTGGATGGGTGCTTAGGGACCTTACTCTGCAAGCTTTGCAAACCTGAATTCACAGTTCTCTTCTATCAGAGCAGACAGGGATGAGGGGTGCTGTGTAAGGAAGATGAATCATCATCTAAGTGAGGTCAGAACTCCCTGAAACTTGCAGGAGCGGCTGGGGCTGCCTTTGCCTGTAGGCAGACTTGGGACCAGACATATCAGGGGTAGGGAGGGGCTGACAGTCCTACTGCTCCTGTTTAGACTGCCATGCTCTGGAAATAGCTGTGCTGTTATCTATCTCATGCATCGCCTAAAAGTCAGGCAGACTTGACAGCAAATGAGACCAAGCAATAAATGAACTTGCACTGTGTGACTTCATAGGTCAACAGGACAGGGAGGGGAGGAAAGGAGGAGGAGAAAGAAACAACAACTTCAGCTTCATTTCAGACTCATTTCTCTCTCCACTGCAGTCAGACGGGTTCCTGTTTAAATCAGGCAACTCCATTTTTCATTCTGAATGAATCACTGCAATTCTGAGGTGGAAATAATAAAAGATCTGTCTATTGTCATATCCAGCCATGTTCTCCTACACTTTTGCCATTCTTTGCTACCCAAATCATTATGACAGCTCATATATGGCTAATAATTGGCATTTGCCTTCTTCATGACTAAGGGTAAAGTAACTGCCTCTGTAGGAAATGGTGTGATGCATTTTCTTTTTGGGTGGGAACATCCTCTAGCATAAGGTGAGAAGAAAGACTGATGAGTCCTGGGCACTTTGTTCTAAGGATGCAGGGAGCAAAGTGCTGCATGTAGCTTTATATTCGAGAAAACTGGCACAGTGAGGCATTACTCCCTTCTCCATGAACATTTGTTCCTAGGGAAAGGGAGGAATGGGACATAAGTTGTCAATTATTGTTCTCAACATTTCTTGCAGGGACATTCTGCCTGTGAAGTGGGTAACTGTGCTCAAAGCATTGACCTGAACCTTCCCTGATGTGTTGTGTAGCACGCAGCATAGGCAAGTCAAACCATACTCTCACTGCAGAGGTGAGAGCATTGGGGAAGGGGTGCTCTTGGGGAAAGTTCCCAGTTTAATAGCAGCAAGGGCTGGGTTAATGTTGGGATGAAATCCCCGTAGGGCACCTCTGTGTGCATGCCAGTGAAATTTGCCCTTGTCCAAAGCAGAGAGGTCTGACAATGGAAAATGGGCGTGATGGCTGTATGATTGATTATGGGAGGTTGTGGCTGTGAGACACCATGTTGTTACAGTGCCACAGGTGGCAGGTGGAGGCAGAATTAATGCCACTATCCAAACACTTCTGCAGTTGCACCAGCAGTACTGTATCTTATTTGGAGGGCCCACTGCCAAGAAAGATTAATTCGTGCTGGAGTGAACGTGTACAAGAAAATGTTGCAAAGACAATCAAGGGATGAGGATCTTAGTTTAAGTGAAGTGATCAGGAGGGCTGTGGCTGCTCAGCCAGGTAGTCTGGAATGGAGGAGGAAAGATGATTCCTGCCTTTAAATAGAACACCTGTGTAAACACAGGCAGAAAGAAGCGAAAGTTAAACTAATGACTGATGTTGGCACAAACCCAGGCAAGTTTAACTGGGATATAGAGAGGGTATGTGTAGACCTGAACAAGAAGTTAGAAGGCTTTTAGCTGTTCCAGAGATTCCTCAGCTGCTGGGCAATGGGATTTAGAATAAAAGCCCTTGCTGTTTCCTTCCAAGGCCTGCAATAAAGGCATTATTTGTTTCCCCCCTCTGAGGAGGGAGAGCACGTGTCCCAAAATATTTCCAGCAGACACATGGAGTAGTTAGTGTTCCTTCATGTGCAGTGCTACGAGATTTCATCCTAGGCTGAGGCTCGCAAGAAGTTTTAAAATGAAGAAACTGGTTTTTGTTCTACTTCTTCCCATATTGTTTGGTCCTAGACTCCCTGTTTACGTACAGATATGACAGGCAGAGCTGTTTCTGTGCTGGCTAAGCTGCTGTGGCATGAAACAAAGTAGAGAGAGGAGACAGGATGAACTTTCATGCATCAACCATATCGTATATGCTCAGCCATATCATAGGCAAAGTGTTTTCTATGAACTTCAGGAACACCCTCTCTGAACATAGCACATCCCCCTGCTTTGCCTAGCCTAAATGACACCTACATGGTGTATGGAGAATAGGATGAATTTGCCTTTGAAAATCTGGAATGGTGCTCATAAACCCAAGCGGAGTCTTCTGTTCTTATATTCCTTCATGTACAGTACTGAACAAACCAGTGTCTGAAGAAAGCACTGTCCTGCTTTTTGCATGGGGTATAGAACACTGATAATGGGTCTTTGTGTCTACTGAAGATCCGTAATACTGGAGAGGAAACGGCATCCATTGCTGCTGGCTTGAGGAGAATTTTAGTGGGAGATGAAGCTACTAGCACTGGGCATAGCGAAGGCAAATCTTCTGCTCAGTTTCAGGAACAGGGAACAAAGTAGCAGCTGAAATGCAGCCACAGGCACACCAAGGCACACTAACCGAGGAAGAGAAGCTCCTCTGGCAACATATTTACTCTGAAAAACACATTCATGTTACAGGCTTCAAAAACACTGGGAATCATCCTGTCGCTTAGTGAAGTCCTCTTGTAAAGGCAGTGATTTCATACCAATATTGCTGCTCATTCTTCAGCAGTGAGGAGGCAGGAACGTTGAGGTGGTGGGGTTTTTTTGTTTGTTTGTTTGTTTTTTTGTTGTTGGTGGTGGTTATTTTGGGTTTTTTGTTTGTTTGTTTGTTGGTGTTTTCAGAAAAATGAAGGTTGAAAATGGAAGGTTGTTTTGTTGTTTTTTTTTTAACCAGGTCTAGAAGTATTAATGTCAATGATGAGGACTTACTGACAGCTTGGCTGTAAATTACCATGATAGTGTTTGGTAGCAAGGTCATGTTTACTGAGACTTAAAATTAGTTAGTAGCCATATCTCACAAGGCTGTTAAAGCCTGTGACATCTTTCGGGGAACAGAAAAGATCTATTTTTGGCATTTCCTCCTTCTAAAACTTGCTTCCTTTTTTGGGACCTTCATTCTTTATTGCCAGGGTGGTGCCGACTTCCTCCCTCCCTTCTCTGAAGCACCCCTCCCGTGGCAGCACGGCTCTCTGTTGTGTTGTGATGTCTCTTTCTCTGAATTTGGTGTCACCTTCTGTCACACTCATGGGCTGCTGTGCTACTGCCAAAAATAAATGCTGCAGTGGCCCTTCCCGAATGCGTATGGACTCGGCTGGGTCTCCAGGACTTTTTATAGCCCTTCAGCTCAGTCCTATCTTTGGTAGCATCAGCATCCCCATAGCAACCAACTGTGATGTCAAAGTAACATGTTTTTTGGTGAGAACAGCAGGGAGCAGTGAACTCTTCATAAGCAAGGAGCCAGTTTTCATGCAAATGTCTCTCCTAACAGTTTGCCGACTGCTGTTCATGGTTCTAATCCTGATTACCTCGCTGTTACCTCACTGTCCCCCATCTGTCCTACCCACCTGTTGTCTCATCCTTAGCTATACTGCATGCACTTCTTTGCAGGGGTATGCGTGTGCTGTTGAGGAGAAGGCTACGCTCCTCTCAGAGCAAAAGGAAGCAGTAATACAAAAGGAAAAGACAGAGCAGTACCGTGTTAAGTGCAAACTTTTTTTCAGCAAGCCAGAACTGGCATATAAAGAGTTAATGTCAGCCATTTCCAGGCCTTTCCACTTGGGGATATTTTTCCTGGTGATGGGTGGATTGCAGTGATGTGAATAAAGCCTCCTGACAGTACCAGTGGCTTTCTGTGGTGCTTTTCAGGACCTCTTACAAGCATGTTCCCCGTAACTTTCAGCCCATAGGTGAAGGATCGTGGGTTTGTGTATTATGCTGACAACTGTAAGGGAATGGAGCAAACAAATGAGCTGTTAAGTTATGGAGGTTACTTGCTAACTGTACCTTAAAAAAACCCTCAAAATCACAGATTCCTCTCTTGCCCCATCCCTCTGTAGAGCTGCCCCTGTGCATATCCTCTAACCCAGAAGACAGCAATGAGCAGTGGAGGATTTCAGTTGTAATAGGATCTGTCCATCTTTATCAGCAGCACTGCATATTCTTTGGACTGAAAGACTCACGTGATTCAGACTGCCCGGTGGCGTTAAGTATTAAGCCTGTAATTTGGAACAAGTTTGATTTGTAGGACAGATTTCCCCCTCTGCTGAGGGTGGAAGAAACAACATGTTGTAATTTCATGCTGCGAAAGAGTAGAATTTATCTACTCAGAGCTCTCCTAACTGCTATCTGCTTTGTTGGAATGATCATGTTTTCAGGCTCCTTGCTGCTTTCTCAAGAGCAAGGTGTGCTGCAGGCTGGAGGATGCTGGGATGTGTGGGAAGCTCTGGGGCTGGGAGGAAAGTAGGAGGGCAGCAGGCAGATCGGGAATGCAGCGAGTTCCCCAGCCTTTCTGTCAAATGGGAGCCAGGGCAGAGGGCTGCAGGAGGAGCCCTGGGAGTGCTGGGAGTCCAGGGAGACTCAGACAGGGGGAAGCTTTTATTCATGGAAAATTCATTTACACCTCAGTGATGATATCAGTGAATGAGATTTACCCAATTCTAATCTGGGCAATAGAGAGTCAACCTGCTCCTCCCTGCCCAACCTGAATCAACAAAGAAATGAGTTTACCTCCTCTTTAATTACAGGTACATCATTGGCTCAATGGCAACTGAAAATGACCTGTGGTTTCTCTGGCTTCTATTTTTTATTTATTTATTTATTTATTTATTTATTTATTTATTACAAGTACATACATGTAAAACAGAGCTGAGAGAGAAAAATGAGTTACTCCGTGACCCTGCAGAGAAAACAAGATCACACAAAGCCTCCATCTGTATTTACTACATGGGACAACGTAGGCAGGACTCTTATTCATCTATAAACTGGTTTGCAGACTGGCTTCTCCTCAGGGTTGTAAAATGCAGCAACACTAGGGGAGATAAAAAGAAGCAAGCCGGGCCAATATGCAGATTTGAGATAGGAGGGAAGGAAGGGTGGGCTGCCCTGCATCCCCTGGTGCTATGCTGAGGAGGTGGAGGCACCTGCAGGGGTTGCCTTGCTCAAATGCATTCCTGTGCAGCAGGGGCTGGGTGCAGGCAGAGGGGATGTAACAGACACTCAGTGTGCTGTATATGCTTTGTTAGGGCTGAAGCCGGTGCTTTGCTTTGTTCTCTTATTTCATTGCAAAAGATGGCTGGTACGCTGTCCTCCTGATGTGCTGTGGACTATAATCTGGTGGAATTCAGCATAGAGTGGAGATCACTGGCAGAACAAAAGGAAAACCAACAATCGACACTTTTCAGAAGCAGAGGCTGTGGTCTTTCCCCCTTTTCCATAATTATCTTTGGAGGACAATTCTGTAGTGGCCTCAGGATGGGAAGAACCTCCCTTCTTGCTGTCTGGTGCAAGGGAGGCACTCACCGTGCTGAACTGCTGGTGGCTCAAGCCACACATGAGACCATTTCTGCAGCAGCCTGTGCTCACCTCAGTGCGGTCATTAATCCAAGATGATGACCACAAATCTTGTGATGATCATTAAAAAACAATGTACTGGCACATTTAAAGCCAGTACCGCCATAGTTCCTCCTTTAATCACTGCATCCACAGCTTGCAACATGCAGGTGTTCCAGTTCCTGGTTACAGACTTACTGCAGTTTGTTTCAGTGTCACCGCTGATTGGTAATGTTTTCTATTCGTTAAAGAGTTTTTCTGCCCGTTTGTTGATGGGAATTGTCTGAGGACAAATCACGCAAGTTAAAATGTCAAATAAATATTGCCCAGTGCTTTCAGGAAAATCCTAACACAGATATTTATCATAGGGAAGCATAAGCTTTGCAAGGTAGTTTTTATATTTCATGGCAAATTGTTATGCCAAGAGAGACTGGGTAAGGGTTCTACTTTCTAGTCGTGAAGTGCATCATCCTCCACTATTATTACTATTATTACTATTACTATTATTAATCAGAAAAACTTGCTTAGATCTGTTGAGAAAAATCTGTGTTTCTGTGATCTGAGAATTCATACACAGGTTCCTTCATGCATCTGGTTGGTGTCTGAAACACACACCCATTCGAAAAAATCCATTCCAAGCTCTGTAGAGGAGAAAGGCCGTTAGCACCAGACTTACTTAGCATTGTAAGGGAGTTGAAAATAATGCTGCCTGTTAATGAGCTGGTGAATGTGAGTGAATCCCTTAGCTGCTAATCTGGGACCATGTATCCCAAACCGATTATTCATCCATCCCATCTTGAACACATAACTCCATGCAAAAGCAGTAGACAGCTGAAAATGGAAGCCCAAGAAATTAAAGGATTGGATGGCAGAGCTTAAGGGACCAAATCTGAGTGTCAGTTGTATACCTAGTTAAAATCATGCCCCAGAGTAGAGGCCAGGAGCATTTTGGTTCTGAATACATGTTTTCTCCAGCTGAGCCTGAGTCACTGCAGCCTGTTGTGCAATCACCCCAGGGAAACGATGGAGGGAACATACATTCGTATTCTTCCTAGTCAGGGTGGAAGAACCACAGCACTCTGGGACTGTGGGTTGGAGAAATACAACCTCAGACTCCTGTCTTGTGTGTCTGGAATATGCTGCCAGAATGCTGATATCACCTGGAATAGAGCCTTCTGTCTATTTCTAAACACATCTCCTGAAAAGTCTTTACACTGGCAGCAAACCTCCACAGACTCCAAAGGGAGTTGTTAGCTGATGACTGGACACAGAGTTTTCACAGGGTTCTGTGTAAGTCTCACCTCAGATTACGGCACTCAGATCTGGTGTCATGCTTTTATTTTTTTTTTTCAATCCTGGGCATTTTCTGAATTTTTTCAAGCCAGTTTTATATTGTCTTTAGCTTCTCCTAACGGCAAACTTAGAGTATATGGATTTTGATTTTTATAACCTCTGCAGCCCTTCTAATCTGTGAGATGCAGAAGGTCCTGTACCTCTGGAAATCAAAACATTTGACAAAAGGTAGGCAAAACCTCTGAACCCCCAAATGATGGACCCCTATGGGAAATTGGCCTTGTTCTCATACTGGAGAAGGAAGATAATTTCCAAGACAGCAGATAATACAATAAACTGCTTTGAGATCTTTAAGTAGATGATGCTGGAACCATGAAAGATTTTAGACTGGAGTAGGAGTTAAGACATTCCAAACTCTTCTGGATAATGAAACCACTGATTAACTGGAACCATATTTGCCTGGGCTGAAAACCATGTAGCTCCTTCTGAAGCTGTGTGATTGTTCTACTGCCAGAACTCAGTGCACTAGGGCATCTCTCTTTAGAGCAGAAGAAATAGAAACCTCTTAATAGAATTTGGCACTGCCACCCTAGAAAGCCTAGAAAAGCTCTGAGGAGATCCAGCTCTTTGTACAGCACACAAAATATGGTATCACATATAATGTTTCAGAGAAGCTCATAACACAAAGGAGATCAGCTCAGATAACCAGTGCCTCCTTGGGGAGGGCAGCCAGGTAATTCCAAAGGAACTTTAGGAAAGATCTGTCGGTGCTGAAGCACTCCGCACAAAACCCCGCACATCCTGTTCTTAGAATGTCCAGATCTTCTTCGTGAGCAACAACATCATTAAGATTAGACAAATTAGTGCCCAAGGAACCCCTATGTCTGCCTCTCTCTAGAAATGGTGTTTCAGTGCTAGCAAGAATATTAGAAAGTATTTTTTCTTTTTATTGCCAGCCTATTTATACCTATGAACTATTTGCAGATTGGTATCTAGCAACCCCTCTACGTTTTACCCTTCCTGTTGAAGACTTTGAATGAAAAAATAACATTTGGCATCTCTGTGAAGAAACAGGGAAAAGTAAAGAGCTTTGGAAGTAACCCAGGGCTATGCAAAGTCATCTCCTTCTAGTTTTTGGATTGCAGTGTGATTTTTGCAGCTCTTCTGCAGTGGTATTTTCTGCTTTAGTTTTCTTTGTAAAGGTGTTAACAATAAGCCCAGGGCTAGACATTATCTTCAGAGCATGAACTCATGTTCTGGTTCACATACGGTGCCAATAAATAAATAAAAATAAAATAAAATAAAATAAAATAAAATAAAAGTGGAAAAATAATCTGCTTATTTGAAATCCTGGATAAAAATGTTAAGATTCTAAATGGCTAAACTTCTCAGCAATTTCTCTAGGATAAGAACAAACTGTACTTGGCTGGTTCTACCCAGTGAACAACCTCTTCCTATTATGCCGTAAGGTGTAACATGGGACTGTAGCACAGCCTGCATCTGTCTGGTGGTTTTCTGATAAACAACTGGAAAGTTGTTCTCTGTGATTTGTAGTAGCACTTCAGATCTTTCAGACTTTGTTTTGAAGGTGTTATTCATGTCCTTGTAGACAGTGAGAACTCTCCTGTCCCCAGATGTTCCAGTATCCAGTAGGGATACAGAAATGTGTAGTTAATTTATTCAGCTAGAAATATTTACTCACTTATCAAAGCTGATTACAGCCATAGGATTTGTTGGTTGTACTGGATAAGGGCTCCAAGCAATTTCAGTCCTAAATCTTTGGAATTCTGGACAGAAAAGAATGGAGGACACAAATTCGGAAACTGACACTTCCTCCAGAGAGGAGGGCTGTGTGTTGCCCTGCTGGCAGTGCAAAGGCAATCTGCAAAGATAATACAGGTAAAAGAACAAAGCTGTTGTTTGTAGGCAAAGCTGTCTGTAGCTGCTGTACTTGTTATATGGAGCTGTCTGGGCAAAGGTGGTGGTTAGAACAAATCTGTTGTTTGCTTCTGACATCTGTAAGAATGAGCCACTTGCTGTTACTGGCGCTACATCTTCTTCTTAGCTTTTGCCTAAATGCTTGTATAATGAAGGACACAAACTCCATCTTACACATTTTTCTCTAGGAAAAGCTCAGGACTTAGCTGATGGCTGTTCCACAGAGGCAGTGCAACAGGCACTCTGTCTGTCTGCTCTGTGCATCAGGGGGGAAAACAAGGTAAACAGGTCCATCTGTACACCTGACTCTTGTGTGTTATTGATCCTGCATTCCCATCTTCTCCCTGTCGGCTCCCATTCATTAACACAGACTGTCTCAGTGTACAGGCGTAACAGCACCTCTGTGCTGTGCTTGAACTGGGAGAAACAGTGGTAGCACACTGGCAGAAGCCAACACAGTGTTGATTTAATGTTGGTGGAGCTCAGAAGGGCTAAGGCTCTAGAAGCTGCCTCTGTAGCATCAGCTTCCACTACCTCCCTGATCAAAGCAGTGGGAAAACCAAGGCTGGCTGAGCAGTGGGATGGGATAGGGAATTTGTGGGCATTGCTGCTGCCTGGATGGCTTTTGGGGCTAAATTTATATTTGTAAAGAGCCTCGTCTTTCTGTTGCAGCTTCCATTGAAGGACAGTTAACCTCTGTTACATTGTCTTTCTTTCCTTCCTCATCCATGTTTTTCTAATTTCCTGCTTGTCTCCTCCCAAGAGAATCAGAACACAGCAGTGGTATCCCACCCTGCATGACATAGTCCAGTGATTATGGTCTCCCATAATAATAATACAACCTCTGGCATCAGGATGGCGACTGATTGCACTGGGCTGGACTCAAGTGTCAGCTGACAAGTCCAGCCAGAGGACTGAGGCAGGAGGATGTGATATCTGTGGATTTGGAGCACCTTTGGTGCGTGTGTGACAGAGGCAGAAGGATAATGGTTATTGGCTAAAAAGGCCATCTAGAAGCTTTGAGTGACACCTGCATCTTATCATTGCCCATCTTTGTGAGGGTAGTGCCTCACTTCAAGCACAAGGAAAGTGTTTTTTTCCTTGCACTGCCTACCTCTTCACAACTGAATTCTAGGCCAGATCTACTGTTTTTCCCTACCCATGTAGGATGTGGCAGGCCAGAGCAGACTGGTGGCTTTATGCCCTATGTGACGTACTTAGGCTGGCTGTCCACGTTCCACGTTGGTGAATCTGCTGCTGTCCTGCCTTTCAGACATTGGACTGAGCAGATTGTGAATGACTCAAATGCTCTCATCAGCAGACTCTGACTCTCCCCCTCTCACTTTCCAGGAAGGAGGAAGAGATTGATTTATTCATATCACTGGGGTGGCAGAGGACGGAAGCAAACACTAGTGAATTAACAACATATTCTCTGACATTATTCAGATCCTGAGGTTTAATGCATGCAATCTACCCTCCCAGGGTTTCAGCCTTCTCATGAGCGGTATTTTAATTTGCATCCATTTACAAATAAAGTGTGCACCATTTAACTTTCTAAAAGAACTCTGATAAGACGACGTGAGGGGCTCCTTGTAGTCTAATATGGTATCATTATTAATATAGCTTTGCACCTATATATATGTGTGTGCTTACGGTTGGATCACTGCTTCTCTGAGAGACCGGACTACTTGTCTTTGTCACATATTCCATACTGCAAACTGCTAAGGGAGATTCTTTTGCTCAAGCAGTGATAGGAGTAAAGAGCAAGTGAGAGGTGAGAAAAGAACTTCACACAGATCTGCCACCCTGCTGTACTGAGGTCCTGAGGGAAGACTTGGTCTTATTACTGATATTCAGTTTTATTACAATGACAATGCAAGGCATGCTGCAAACATAATAAATCGCCTGTCACCACCTCTTAGATTACCAGTGATCTAACAACTGTCAGCAAACCTGAAGCCATTAAGGCTGGGAATTTGTCACTGCAAAGATGCAGATGACTGATCAACTCCCCTCACAGGCTCAAGCCTTTCACAACCACTTCATGCCCTGAAGTGCTTGACTGCTGGACCTCTTCCTGGACTGAAGGCCAGCAGTTGGTTTCACCACCTTGGTTCTTGCATTGTAGTACCTGCAAACTGCTTTATCAGCAGAGCACACTTCTGGGAGCAGGCATACTTGTCTGGCCTTTTTTGTCAAGATGTGTGCCTGACTACGGGGCTGATGTAGTTTAACCACAGTGCTCTTACTGAGTTGTATCCTTAATGCGAAGTCCTCAGGACTCACCAGAGGTGCAGGCAGCTCTCTGGAGGAAGGAAGTCTCTGCCATCTTTGTACACAGGATCTAGGACTCTCCAAGCAGTGGGCCCCTGCCACAGCTTTGGCTGCATGCCTCCTCTCTGTGCTTCCTTGGCAGAAACACCCAGAAAACATGCCTTATGTCTTGCCAGCAGCAGTAATAACTCCAGTCATGTACAATCAAGACTGACCTTTACTGCTTCTCCGTGTTCCAACAAAACAGTAAAATTCCAGTCTCACATGCAGCAACTCCTTTTTCCTCTGAAAAGCACCAAACCAAATATCTAAGCTATGATCCCTGGGACCTGTGACTCTTATCTGGGAGTGTAGCCTGGTCTCTGGAGTATGTGCACCAAACTGTGCAGACAGCCTTCACTCATGAATGGATTGACATCTCTTTCCAGAGCTTCACGTCCTGACAACCAAATCTTTCTCTTAAATACCATGCAAAGAACAGAAGCACTTACTTGGAGGTTACCATGAGCATCACTTGCCATGAAGTATCATTCTGAGCCTGGTTCCATGTTGCACCTTCAGCCTCAATGAAGTAGCTTACTTAGACTATGACAAGAAGATTTACCTGCTGTGTGGGCAGCTTCCTGGCTTATTTTTGATAAAATGGAATCTTTAAAGCTGGTTCTTCTTTATTTACCTCATAACTTTTCTTTAACATTTTTACTGAGCGAATCTCAAAGGAATGTTGCCAAGACACCACATTCACTACTAGTAAGATTTATTTTTTAATTACTTCACTTATCTTTTTTTTGGTGTTTTAATATTTTAAGGGCATTTTGTACTCCTGGTGCTGTTTTTGCTGAGAGGTGAGGACAACCGTGGAAGGGTACACCTGAAAAGTTTGCTGGCTTCCCTCACCTGAAGGGGGGGCTCTGCCACATTTCCCATGGTGCTGGCAGGAAGGTGACTCTTTCCTTTAATTCCCTTTCCTTATCTTAGGTAGTGGTCGAGTTAATGGTGATGCCCATCAGCCCTGGGGAGAAGTGGCAGGGAAATGGTTTTCTCCTCTGATACAGGAGCTTCCCTCTCTCTTCCCTGCTTTCTCACATTCTGATCAAGGACTACAGTCTGAGATGACAAATAGTGAATCATTCGTGGTAAGAGACAGGAACCTCTGATGAGCTGATGTTTCCTGCCCAAGCAATGCTTTGCCAAGCAATTCCCTCCCCTCATCTCTTTCTCTGCTTCCATTCGCTGTGCCAACTGCTGGAAAATACTGTGTGGTAGTGGTGCTATTTGCATATCATTATTCTGTTTTAAAGATAAGCTGAGGCAGCTCTGCTGAGCTGGAGCCTGGAAAGGAGTCACAAGGGAAATGCATCTGTTTGCTGCAGTGCAAATGGTGCAGCATCCATCCTGGCCTGTTACGGGGCTGAACCCAGGCATGTGTGGACTGCTATCAATCATGTCTGTCTTCTGCTGTCAGTCCGTGAGTATAAAGAGCAGAAAGGAAATCTAAACAGCCCTAATCCATTTTCCCTAGGCTGCACTTCAGCCTCTCCCTGTACACGTACCTTTTGTACACAAACAGGTGATCACTGTTTATGTAGAAAGAACTAAGCATGGCCGGTCCTTTTCTCTAAATGTTTTCCCCAAGGTAAGTGTTGCAGCAGAGAACACAGCATAAAAGACAAAGTCTCCTGCAGCACTTAGGCTCAGTCACATTGTTGCAGTGTCAATGTGTGGCCACTTGCCACTGCGGAACAACTGGTGTGTGCCATAGGATCCAGGTCTGATCCGCCTTTCCTTGATGTTTTGGAAACTGGCACTTTGAGCTCTGGGCAACACTACATCCTGTGTCTGTGGGCTTGGGGGACCCCACTGGGTGCAAACAGAAATGTGCAGTGCTGGATCATCAAGCACTGGGCTCCCTCTGGAGACAAGGACAGGACAGGCACTCCCTGTCAGGTAGGGAACAAGGGAAGGGCTGAGGGTCTGGCCCTGGGAACCGAACCTTCACTTCTGTCTGCAGCAGAGCTTATCTCTGAAAAGCACCATCCCACTCCATATCCATCCTTTCTTTCAGTCTGGAGGGCCCTTTCTATGCTGATTAACCCAAGACTTCCTCTAGTACCTAACACCCAGCTGTGTAGTGCCTGTGTAGTGTTGATGACCTTCAGGGTAAAGACCTTGACTTTTCCAAGTGCTCCTTACCCTGTTCAGGAGGCAGCAGGATGTTAAAAAGAAAAAATGAAACAACAACAGCAAAAAAAAAGTAGGACTGCCATTCTCAAGGAAGCACTGGTGAAGCTAAATGCATTAGTGGAAACAGCCGCAAGATGATCTGTTCCAGCAGCTGTGTTGTGCACAGCAGGAAGTCCTGACAGGATTACAGGCTCCAAGACCTATCCACAACATACAGGGACCTGCTGATGATAAAGGAGCATCTGGGGGTGCTGTTGATGCCTGAAATCAAAACAAAATGCAAACTGCTGCCTCTGGTAAACACTATCCCTATCTGAGAAATACAGCTTTATCCTCTTGCCTGGCTGAATAGTCTAATAAAAGCAATCCAGCACTGGTGAAGTGTCCCAAACCAATGCAGAATTGTGTCCCACTTCCTGTGGGGCATCTCACAGAGTCATAGAATCATTAAGGTTGGAAAAGATCTCTATTATCTAGTCCACCTGTCCAGCTACCACCAATATTGCCCATTAAACCGTGTTCCTCAGAACGGCATCTACCCTTTCCTGAAACACCTCCAGAGATGGTGGCTGCACTACCCCATTGGGCAGCCTGTTCCAACACCCCATCAGTTTCTAAGAATAAATATTTCCTAATATCCAACCTGCACTTCCCCTGGTGCAACTTGAGGCTATTTGCTCTTGTTCCCAGGAGAGGAGCCTGACCCCCACCACCTTACAGGTCATTGTAAAGAGTGATAAGGTCTCCCCCGAGCCTCCAATCTTCTTCAAACTGAACAATCCCAGTTCCCTCAAGCACTTCCCCAGAAAGCTTGTACTTTGGAACAGCTCCACTGCCCTTCTCTAACACACTGCAGGGCCTCAGTGTCTTTCTTGCAGTGAGGGGCCCCAAACCGAACGTAGCACTTGAGGTGCAGTCCCACCACAGCTGAGTATAGGGAGAGAATCACCTCCCTGCTCCTGCTGGCTACACTATTACTGATACAAGCCAGGATGCTGCTGGCCTTCTTGGCCACCTCAGCACACTCCTGGCTCATGGTCAGCTGAGCATTGAACAGCACCCCCAGATCCTTTTTGCATGCCAGACTGAAAGACCAAACCTTACTGTAAAATTCAGCTCTGGGGCTTTTCTCCTCTTCAGAGGCCTGTTGCCCTCAGAAACACCCTGGCTTTTCTCATGTGGCAATGACTAGTTATCTCTGTGTTTCTCATACCATCTCAAGCCACCTAAATCATGTCAACAGGCACAGGATGGTGGATGGTTGCAGACTGTGTACTCCGATCACTGCAGTCAGTCAACACGGAGTGCTTTGATAGAAGACTCGGTATCTTTGTCTTCCTTTGCAACAGCTGATATTGGAATTTGATGGTGTAAAGGAAAAGAGATGGAGATACCCAGGCAGATACTTCTCTCTAGTCTTGCAACTGTTAGACTCTTTCAGAGAATAGGAAGCTACTAGCACTGTGAAACCACAACATCTCTTGCCTTATCCTAGGCTGGATGGTTGCCAAGCCAGTGAGGCAGATCAAATCCCATCACATCTCACTGCTTGCAGTGACCTGATGCTGAAAAATGCAGTTTTTCTATCCATGTCTTTCCCTGCTACCTATCTCCAGAGCCGCCCTTTGGGAATTCAGTTTGAAGCAGGGGGATATTCAGCTGTGCTCTACTCTTCTCCAGAGAGATGAGTATTTTTTAATGTTCTATTTATTTATTGAAGTCAGAGATTTTGGAAAACAGCCCATGCTCTCTCCAAAATGCTGCTTGAGAGCTTATGAAGGTAGAAACAGTGAGGCTGTGGTCTCCGTTTCATATGATGCAGGAGCAGGCTGCACCTCTCTGCTTTCTCTCTGCCTTTTTTTTTTTTATTATTCTTCAAGTCTTGATGGGGCCCTGGAGATAATTCCTTCAGACAGCCAGTCCCCAGCAGCTTAGAGGATACTACTGCCTGCACAAGAGCATCTGGACCCCCCCCCCCCCCCCCCCCCCCGCATGCCCATGGGGCTAAAATGCACTGATTATTTCACCGAAGAAGGTGGGAGAGATTCACTGTGCCTGCCTGCTCAGCCTCAGCACACAGAACAGCTTAACCCCTGCACTGCTGCACCTCCTGCTCTGCTCTTCTTGTTCTGGCCAGAGCATGTGTGCAGCTTGGGACAAACCCAGGTGCTGCATGAATGCCGCCACCACTTCTGTAGTGGTAGAATTAGTAGCAGAAAAAGAGATGAGTAATGACAAGACTGTGGCAAGTACAACGAAAGGTGGTACCAAACAGCAAGGCAGAATGCAGCATTGAAAGCTTGAAGTATCTGCAATTAATGATCTAAGGCAGATAGCAGAGAGGAGCTGTGGCAGAAGCCCCACAGGGTGAGGAATGCCCATGCTGCTGTGACACATGCCACAGAAACTGTCCTTAAAAGGTGGTCCCTGGGTCCTTCAGCCCTCAGTTTGCAGGAGTGCGAGTGCAGGCTCTCCAAAATGCTCTGTGGTGGTTTTCAAGCAGACTCAGGAACTGCTTGTAGTGTCCTCCCCGTCTGGATCACTCTAGCTCTTGCTCTGAAATACTCCCATTTGCACCTGAATGCCGATATGTGAATGGGGCCAGTCTGTTCCGCATCTGCAGAGTTCTTCAGTGTATCCCAAGCAAGGAAATGTTGCAAAGGAGGGCTTTCTACCCCTCTGTAGAGCCTCCACTTCTCATCCCTCTGCACAGAGTGCAGCCTTCTCTGCTGGACATGGCCGCATCCAGGACAGCAGGGGATGCGCTGCAGATACCTCAGCAGCTTGTGCTGCTCCTCTCCTGCTTGCAGCACTGCTGAGCAGCAACAGCATGAGGGAGCTCTGAGCTGAGCTGTCACAACAAGAGCAGGAAGCTGTGGGGAGAGAAAAATGCATGGCGGACACCTGCTGTTGGTATGTTGAGAAGGGGGAGGAAAGCAAAGTTCTGGAGGAGAAATGTTGCCCTGTGGTAATACCACAATAAAGGCAGGGGAAGAGGGAGGCCTGTCCCTTCCCAAAGGGAGTTTTCAGCATCTCTCATTCTGCCGTCTTTTATCAGGAGTCCACTGCACCCCTTGGGAACTGTTTAATCATATTTTGACTGGCCTTATGTCAGCAGGAATCAGCAGAGGATGACAGATGAGGTGGGAAATGTCAGCAAACCAGTGGTGCCTTTTCCTGCCCAATCCTTCCATTTTGCTTTGAAACCAAGTATCTGCTGCCTTTACATGGTGTGGGATTTTTTTGTCCATAAATACAATTTGTCTCTCCCCCATTCCCACCTCAGAACCAAAACTTGGGGCATCCTCCAGGAGAAAATTTCTCTCACAGCAGTTTGTGAGCCACCACACTTACATAAGGTTTGGCATTCTTCCCCTTCTGCCTCCCATTTCCTTCTCACACTCTCTAAAATCTTGCAGACTCATTTGTTTCCTCTCTTGTGTGTCCTTGGCAGACGCTTCCCTGCTCTGTGTTTGTCTGAGGTCTGAGCAGACCTTGCATTCACCTGTCCTGCGCAGCACTCCTGATGGTGCCAAGTGGACATTTTCTGTCTGCAGCATAACCAAGGCCATATTTGCAAACCCACACTGGTGTGGTGCTAGAGCTCTGATTCATTCATGTATCATTCAGTGATAGGGCCTTTAATTCAACCAGTGGAGTCCTGCAGTGATGAATCAGTTTCCAACTGACAGAGACGGACTGCAAATTCAAGTGTAAGATGTGACTTTGTTAGGTCCAGATACTTTATATATATATATATATTTATATATATAAAAGGTTAGTTATTATTTCCCATGGTAACTTTTAAAGGGAAAGAATATGCCATTTGTTGTAATAGTTATAAAATGAGAGCGAGATGTAGGTTTGGAGGTCTGGACTGTTTTCTAGGCAGGGAGCTATCTTGCCTCCTAAATCTCATGTGTAAACACAGACCAGTCTACAATGAAAGAACCTCCATGTTCCTCTATACATTATTCACCCGCGAGGAGCCTCTCTTTATGCAGAGATTTCCAGCAGTCAGCTGTCTGTCCTAATCCAGCAGCCAACACTGCAATCTGAGCTGTGTGGAAGGTTGTCTGTTGCTGTGGCTATTTCCATTGGTGTAAACTCCCTGCCTTAAGAGGGGCAGTGATTACCTGTAACACACTAAGAGGAATGGTTCCAGGAGCAACTGATCACACCTGAGATTATACCTGAGGAAATCCTGCAGGCTTGAGATCGTGGGTTATCCAGGCATCTCTGACCTTGCACATTTTGCACATTTCTCTGTCAACCGATGCTAAATCCACATTAGTGAATAACAAAGAAGGAAGAGGCTGGCTGGCAAAGGGTGAATTTGACAGTATTGCTGGAGCCCTTCAAGCCCTTCTGTTCTCCTTTGGCAGCCACTGCAGTCCTGCCCTGAGGGGGAGACCTTGCTAGCTGGGCTGGAACATGAGGTTTTTTTTTGCATTGCTGCTGACTCAGCTCACCTGCAAGGTGAATTCTGAATCCGACCTATCCATTAATGCTTCCTGCAATGTCTGGGAAGACAGAGGATGGGAGCAGACCGTTTGTCACTCTCAAATCAGAAGAAGCACTTTGAAAGATTCACTTAGAGGTTGAAACGTTCATAGGTTAGTGGTCAAACTTTCAGCTATCTTACCCTTGAATAAGCCCATATGGGTTGGCATTGGCAGGAACCAGAAACCTCTAGTGTATACAGGCATGCTGCATTATGCATCTGAAATGCATAGCCATGCACGAATTTTGCCGGAGTCAGGCAGAAACAGCTGCAAAAACAGCGCCAGGATTGGATGGAATATGAAGTGACCCCATGGACTGACAGAGGTATTAGGACATGAGCTGCAATGGGAAAAGGAATTATTCCTGAGAGCACAATGAGACTTTTATGTCACTGTTGGCTTTGAGGCTTTTAGCCCTGCTATGACAGTGAATGCAGTTGTCAAGGTGTGGGTTAGCTACCAATTGTAATTTGTGTACTGTTTTTTTCTAACCAAGAGAGCATTAGTTAGGGATCAGATCACTGCTCTGCTCTACCTACACAATTTGTTGGAGAGAAAGCATTAAAAGCTTAGCTCAGTTGTGCCTTGATTGTGAAGGACTGGAGCTTTATGGAGCGGAGATGGGAAAACTTGGTTGCAAGGAGCCAGCTGAGAGCCTGGCTGAAGATTTCATTAAGTGACTTCAAGCCTTAGATGTTTGCAGAGGACAAGAGAGTATGAAGACATTCATACCAGGGGCTGCTGAGGTGTGGGATCAGCATCTGGTTCCACTGTCTGGAGGCACAGGGGAACCCATTCTAGGCTGAAGTTGCTGCTTTTTTGTTCAGCCCTGTGGAAGGGCCTCTGTGCCTTTTCACTTCCCTTTCATGAATGCTCACTTGCCTAATGCTGCTTTTTTCTGCAAACCATTGGCAAAATGAAACCAGTCTGAAAGCCCAGCTGGAAAAATATGGCCAATAACGATTTTAATTCTTATGTGATGAGCAATGTCTGCTGGCAGCTAGCAAGCTGTCGACATCAAGCTAGCAGAAGTCAGAGAGGAGGCTGAATAATGCCATGCTTTGCAGTGACGTCAGCAGGTGATAATTTTGCAGCTCGAAAGTAGTTCCCAATACAACTTAAAATAATAACTCTCTTTTTCTGGTGCTCAGTGGGTGGGCAACTGTGGAGCTGGTCTTGGCAGCAGGGAGTGCTGCCCAGTTATGCAGTGAGTGACTGAGATCCCGGGGCAGAGAGAACTGTACAGTCAACTGAATGGAGAATTATTTAGCAATCAGTTAGTTTAGGTTTATCTGGCCATCCATGGTGACAGACTGTTTGTATTGGCAAATAGACTCTACAGCCCTTTAAAAACTCTTACCTTTGTTACTAAATGTGTTAATCAGCTGGACTCCAAGGCTCCAAGCTGAAGGAGGATTTTGCTATAAAAATGATGTGCCTCGGAAATCTTATGGTATATAAAGAAGTGAGATGGTGAGCAGATGTGGGAAGCACAGAGAGCTGGGGTACAGTGAGGTGGCCCCAATACACTTTGTTGTGTTTGTATCGAGTGCCCACTCTCTGAGAACCAGGCATGTTGGAGGTATGGCAGCTGGAGTCTCTGATCCCTCTGACATGCTTGGCATGAGAGGTGAGTGGAAGATTAGAAAAGAGGTCTGCAGCAGTGTTGGAAACTAAACTCATGTCCGCTGAGTTTTGAATTGGTGTAGCAGGTACAAATTAAACTGTTTTGCTAATATCTGGAAATATTACAGTGTTTACTGTGGCAGCTGTATTAGCAAAGTTATCCATGGGCCCGAGGGGGCCACAAAAACCTTATATATAGGCAGTTATCTTCACACATACCACAGAGCAGAGCTACTTGACTGAATTTGATACCTAGTCAAAGTCCCGTGCATTGCTCAGGGTGTCTTGTGACAGGTATTGGTATCTACTGTATCCTCTTCTCTCGTGATATAAAATTCCGTGCAAATTCAGCATTGCACTATTTCAGCACTGCTGGGGCTGGAAGAAGCATGGCATGGTAAAAGTACCCAAAGGAAAACAGTGGCTAGGCTGGACTGGAGGTTGTGGGAATCTCACCACTGTGTTTCCATCACTGTGCCCCTCCCAGTGCTCTCAATGCGAAGGTAGCCTCCGTAAGAAAAAAAAAGGAGAAGTACATCATATTGGATTTATGCCCAGAACTGCCCTATGATTCTGCTTTCAAAAGATATAGCAGCTGGTTGAGGTTTTATAACTGAGATCACCCTTGAAGCTCCTGCAGCCATGTAAAGGAACAGACATCATTGAAGTAAGCACAGGATCTCAGCAATGTCTTTCTTTGAGGGAGATACCCAGCGAGCACAGTGTTTTCCCTGCCTCTTGCAGAGGCTCTAGCCCTTTCAAAGGGAAAGCTGTGACCTATGGTAGTGATGCATGAATATGATCTGTGATAGGGACTTTAAAGGGTGCTAGCCCTCTCTCACAGGAGCTTTCATTTCCCCTTCTGCACTCCAATATATTAAAATCACCAGAAATCGTATTCTACTACAGGTAAGTGTCAAAACTACTAAAAATGGTTTGTAATCTGTTAAAAATCCAGAGAGTTTTGTCCAGCATTTTTGGGAATCCTGCAGGCTGGGTGAAGTATTTTCTAACTTGCTTGGTCTGCTTCAGATCTGACGAGTGATGAGTGATGTAGTGAAGCTGCTGCACTTCATCATTAATGAACAGAGGGCCATATATCTCACTTATTCTGTTAATATTGCGCCAGCATAGATAGATATTTTCGGAACGTTGTGTTGTTACTCGGCGTGTTATGCAACCACTCCAGTTTTGTAAGGACTGCACCCAGTGCCGCCTTAATTCAAACAGCATGCTGAAAGCCTCAGCTGGAGTGGAACTAAGGACCTCGTGCAGTGTCAGTGGTTTGTTCACATTGTTTTCTATGCCAACAGCTGTGAACATTTTGTATGGACAGAATTAGTGATGAAACTTCTGATGCTTGAGTTCTTTCTGATGGTCAAGAGATCAGAGAGGCGGCATTTGTCCATGTTGCTTCATACTGGCAGAGAAAAGAAGCCTGTGAATATATTTGTTTGCTTAAGGGTTTTTCTTTCCTGATGTGATTATGTATTTCTTTCTCTGTGCTTTTGCAATACCAGAGATGTCAAGTCCTCTTGTATTTCTCACTGTTGATGGAATACTTGGAAGGTACCTGAGTGGAGACAAATGTACAGACATACCTCTGGATTCTGAATACGATTGCCAGTTACCAGCCATGAATAACTCCCAGATTCCTCTTCCTGTGCTCTCCCTATAGACAACTCTAGGGTGTACAGATCTTTGATATGAGTTCCCAAGTCAGTAGCACCACCTGCTACCGCCTCACCTGCTGCTCTTTGTCTCTTGGCCTGAAATGCCTGGCTAAGGTTACTGGCCCCAAGGACCTACCAGCTGCTGAACTGGATTATTATTTGCAAGAAAAGGAGCTAGGGAAATAGAGAGGCTAGTCAGTTACTTGGTGGTTTGGGTTTATTTTCCCTTTAAATGGGGAAAAGTCATGGGGGTAAAAGGAAAGAAAAGAAGCTCTGTTTGAATTGCTGGTTTTGTGTCCCGTTCCTTCATCCCTTTAGAGTAATCAATCTATACAGCTTCTGCCAGTGCAAAGCCTGTTCTCAGTACCTGATTTAAAAACAAAAACCTTTTTCTTCTATGCCAACAGAAAATACAGCTGGCTACAGTTAGTCAACGTTCTTCATAAAAACAGGGATAGCATTTTATTATAGACCTTGGCAGTGCTGTACGTAGAAGATAAAATCACATCAATCCTCACTCTTCCCCTGTTAATGCACCCCCAAGTTGTATTAGCTGATTTTGCTAAGACTTTTGGAAGGTTTGTTTGTTCAGCTTTTATTTTACAACATTGACCATATCCCTGTCCAAGACACATCCTGCGCCCTTCTCAATTTCAAACCTCTCGTCAGCTTGGAACAGAACTCCTTATTTCATGGTGTTTGTCCTTCCACATGGTTGTATTAGAAAGCATTTTGATTAAGTGGGCTTATGGCTGAGTAATCCAGATCCTGCCATATCGGAGTGGTGCCAGATACTCCCCTGTAGTCTATAAGACATTTTGCAGGACCTCACCTGGGAGGCGCTGCTTCTGGGCACAGCTGTTGGATGTAGAGCATGATTATTATTATTATTTGCATCCCCTTTTTTTTCTCTTTCTGTTATCTTTTATCTTCCTTAAAACAGGATTAGCCTGAGTACCATAGTGTTCTTGTGAGACTTGGTGGAGCTGCTGTAAGAATACTTCTTGTGGAACCATTCAACAGCTTCTGCTTAAACTCTTCTTTCCTCTCTCCTCCCCATACCTGAAGACTCTTACTTCTCTCTGTAGTAGTTTTCCTCTCACCTCTAGCAAATACCCTTTGTGTATGCCAATGGCGCTGCTTAAGAGCAAGCCTGTACAGAAGGGTTTCCACACCTCTAATTTAGAACAGAGAGATTGCAAAATGGGTCAGCAAAGAGCACCAGGCAGCAAGAGCTGTTGTAGAGATCAGTGGTCTCCAAAGTATGGTGCAGATACCCCAGCAAGTGACAGGATGACCCGTTGGGGTGCAGGAAGAAAATACTAGAACATCAGGTGTAAATGTATTGAATGAATAAACAGAGAAATATCCTTATTTTGGAGCAGAGTGCATGCTCAAAATTTTTTACTGATGGCAGCACACAATCAAAGAGTTTAGGCACAACTGGTTTATGTTACCACAACAGACCTCCCCTCCCAGGCTGGCAGGGGTTTGGGGCTGGAATGGTAGAGCTAAAACCCTCCAGGCAAGGAGCCAGTAGCACCAGCAATTTTAAGTCCAGTTCAAACCTGGATATAAAAAGAAAGAGCACAGAGAGAGGAGCGCCACATATGAATAAAGAAATGACCACGGAAAGAGCTCTGATGGGTTGGTCTCTGTATATATGCAAACTGCATTAGAGGGCTGGATGAGCAGAACAAGTAGGGTTGACATGATTCAGTGTTTGCCAAGCAGTTGTTTTCTGTTTTGAAGGGAGGCTGTGATGTCCTCAGCACAGAGGCTGACAGATGGTGATTTCTATTACAGTGAATGAGTACTTAGGACTGTCTTTCAATATAAGAACATACATTTTACTATCATTATAGGAAGCGAAACACAGGCTGCACATAAAGGGCAACGGATATTTTGTTCCATTAATGTAGACACTTGCAAACTTTGTAGTTTGCTGTAGTGTTAGGCAGTGCTTCAGCATTGTCATCTTGTGCTTTCAGCCTGTCATCTTAAAGAAAAAGCACGTGAAGCAAAGAAGGAAAATATTTGCCCACTGACAATTTAGGGACACGGTTGACTTATTATTTAAGAGAGAGTCTAGTTTTCTTTCGTGTTTCTTTTTCTTTTTTTCCCCTTTTCTCTCTAGTGCTGTCTAGAGGTGTGAATTCAGGGTAGGAGAAGGACAGGAGTCATTCTGGCGTGACAGGAGGGGCGGAAACCCTGCAAAGCTGCCCAGCATCGCCTCCGCTCCTCGACTCTCTACAACCAGCGCCTCTTCCTGCCTCTCTGTGTTACGCGTGTGTTTCTCTGTCTCCGTATTGCCATCTACCGGTGAGACTGCCAAGAGGCCACCGGGGGGAGCAAACCTCCCTCCAGCTGAGGGAGGCTCAGCCCCAGTGTGAAGCGCTGTACGATGTGGGGCAAGTTCCCCACCGGCTGACGCTATCAGAAGGGCCAGTGCCCCGCAGCTGTAGATGTGAGGTGGCACATAAATGGTTTGAACGTTGTTGTTCTGCTTCTGCGGTGGAGCTGAGTGTGGAACAGCACACAGAAGAAAGCCTGAAGCGATCTGAGTGAGTGCTGGTGTCGGGCCATTAGGGATTGAGTTCAGCTCTGCCCCTCAGTTGGTTTCATTCTGCTGTCATCAAAGTGGTGTGAGGGCCAGCTCCTATCAAAGATGCTAATTTTGGCTGACATGACAGCAGTGGGTTCATCAAGCCGAAAAAAAAAAAAAAAATATGAAAAAAAGACAAAGCAGTGAAGGGAAGAAGCTTTAACTCTTCTTTGTTTCCTCACAAGCTCTTGAAAAGGGAGCTGGTCCCTGAGCCACCCTCGGATGTGTAAATGCCCCTCGTCCAGTCCTGCTCCACAGGGGTGTTTGTACAACCAGCTTCTACCATCCCACTCCTTCTTTGACTCTTCTAGCAACCCTGGGACTTCCTAGATGAAGGCTGGGGAATCAACAGAGCTGTGGCAGGCCAGCAAGAAATGTCTGCTGGGGTACCTGGCATGGCCCCGTAATTGCTTCCTCCTGCTGCCCTTTCCCCTGTCAGCCCCAGGGTAGTTTCCGAATCTCTCCTTGACTAGGATATATCCCCCATGTGGCAGGGGAAAATCCACAATCAGCTCTGTTAATGTTGAACAGATTACTTTCCCAAACAATTGCCAGAAAGTATGTTACTGGTTAACCGCCCTCTCTTGCACTGGCAGTATCTGATGGCAGCAGCAGGATAAAGGCACTGCAAAACACTGTTCCTTGTCTTTTTCTGGCAGTGCACTGCCCCCCATCTAAAAAGAAGTTGGCACTGGAGCTGGTGCTACACCATTAGAGCAGCTACCCCATTCTTCATTCACTGTTCAGACTGGGTGTGACTTGTTTGCGTTGCTTTATTTCTTTGTTTTAAATAGCAATACAAAGGAAAAAAAACAACAACAACCCAACAACTACAGACTCCATAGGCTTGTTAATGCAGCCTTAGAGCTTGTCTGAATTCAGTAAAATGATTTGTATTAAAACATCACACACGCTCCACGCTGAGTTTATTTGTACAAATTTCTGCTCACCTCATTTTTAGTATAAAAATGATAAAGTCTGAGGTGGAAGGATGGTAAGAATGGTGTCTTGTAAAAATGCCTCTAGACATGAAGCTGGCAGCAGCACTGCCAGGTGTTGCTGGAACAGTCTTTGTGCCTTTAAGTTATGCATGTAGTACAGTATCTTCATTCTGCGCCTTGTCTAAGGCCAGAACACTGGTGGTTCAATGGATGCCACTGTTAAGGCAGGGAGCAGAGAGAAAACAATTCAGAATTCATCAGCAAATGCATTGTCTGCACGCGCTTAGACTGGAAAAAGCAAAACCTCTGCAGTGCTGTTTACAGAGCATTCAGTCAGCCCCAGCTTCAGCAGCACTAAATCCTCAGGTGCTCTTGGCATAGGATTAAGATCCTGTTCTGCGGTGTGAGGAGGTTCGAAGCAGGAAACACATTTTCACTTGAATAGGTTACATTCCAAATCAGGTGATGTGCAAAGCCTGCTATTTGAATGGAGAGGGAGCTCGATTCCTTCTCATGGCTCTCCTCTTCTAGCAGGACAAAACCACCTTTCAGCACAAAGGATCTAGGCTTAAATTCCAGATTATTACTTATAAGCACTCTTTAATCCCTTCAGGTCAAAACTTCTCCCAAGAGGGCTCTAGGCAAGGATGCCCACAGTGCCTGACTATTGTGAGCCTGGGCTTCCTCCACCCTTGGCCCGCATTTCTCTTTATCTCTGTCAAAGGCAATGGGCTTTGCAAGGAAATACACATGGAAGCAATGCTAGTCAGTGCCGAGAATGCTGGTTGGGTACTGGATATTACAGCAAATTGTGTCACGTGTCAGTTTCAATACGTGTCTGATAATGCACTGCTAGAACTATCTTCCATGCTGCTTCTGAGCTGTGAGGAGTTAATGCAGGGTTTCACTTGTGCTTCAGGGACTGTCATGGCTTCAGGAAGGCAGGACTTCTGGCAGAGAATGAGATCCATTTTTCATGATGAAGCTGCGGTAACATGATGCCAGTGGGACAATGGAGTCTGAACATAACGGGAGCATCCTGATGGGCTGTGAGTAATCTTATATCCATAGTTCAGTGAATGCACAGAGTCAATCTTTTTTAGCTGTTTGCACGTATTTAATTCTTCATAATAGCTCAAAATGCAATCATTTGGATGCTCTGTCACTGTGACCAATTCTTTAATTAGGTTAACATTGCTACAAACATGGTACTACATGAGAATCTAGGCTTTCAAATAAGTCTATGAAGAGTATTTGGAATTTTAATTATAGAATTTTAATTACGGAATTTGACTTTTAGGTAATTGCTTGCAGTGGATGGAAACCCCTATGCTCAGATAGGAGGGGGTTAGCTCACTGAAGCTGCAATTTGCTTATCTGCATTTCCACTTGTAGGGATGCTTGCTACATATTTCCACATTTCCCTGCAAACACCAAATCCATTTTGAAATGACAGTCAAGATTCTCATTCCTCTTGACTGAAGAAGCCAGAAGGTTCTGAAAAGCCCCAACTGCAAGAGCTGGCAAGACTCACAATTTGGTGGGACTGAAATCAGGGCAGTGCAAGATGTGAGACCAGAAAGGAACTCCAAAGCATCAGTATGGGCTTTTTTTTCCTCCCCTCACAATGTGATTTTCATTAGTCATTTACTCAGCCTAGCAGATGCCAACATGAAAACTATGCAAAGAGCAAATCTCTTCCTCAAAGTGTAAATATTTACAGACCATATTCAATGGTATTTAGAACTCTGCAAACATATTGTCAACAGTTCTATCCAGTCTCTTCCCTAATTGCTGCCTGAGAGTTGGCAGAGGCATGTCCTCTGTGCGAACATGGTTATGGGGAAAAATAAAAAATGATAGCAGGCTAAATAAGTTTCTGGATAATTTGACTGGAGTTACACCAGGATGGAATATGGCCTGCAGCAGGTTAAGCTCTGGTAGAAGAGCTTTGACATAACACACAGAGTTGGAGAGGTGGTTCTTGAGCCCCTAAGGGACAGCTCTCCTCCTGCAGACCATGGGTCTGCCTTGGCACTGTGCTAAAAGGGCCAGGTTTAGCCTTCCACATATTAGAAGGGATGTAACTCCACCTCTTCTCAGATGCAATAAGAAATGAATGACTATTTTTTGCATCGCCTCACCTGAAGTTTATTTGAGTAATTCAGCAAAAGCAAATACTCCCGATCCTGATCACCATCTGTTCTGGGGGAAATATATATATGTATAAACATATATTATTTTATTTCTTAAACACAGAACTGTTCTTTGTTCATGTTCACTCATGGCAGAACGTTCTCTTTGTTCGCATGATCACAGCTTTTCTTTAGTACCTGTATTTTTCCTATTCCGCTTCTGGCCTTCTCCATCCATATATATGTATATGCTCTTGTTCCCCACTACACCAGCCCTAGAGGCTACGTGCTGCCCTTTTGCTCCATCGCTGTGCTTGGTCCTGTCAGATACTCTGTTCTACAGCACACAGTCCTTCCCCCCGCCCAGTTTCAGCTGTCTCTTCTAATTCTCCTGAATAGCTGAGCTTCTTCCTTCCTTCCTCCTTCCCTGGAAAGGAGGGGAAGGAATATTTCAGTGTCAGTATCATACACGGAAGATGGAACGATCTGTCTGTACAATGGATGCAGGCAGACGTGCTTTAGATTGAGTCCTCAACGTGGAGCTCTGCATTTTGTCTGTTTTTAATCATCCGATGGATCAGGATATCAACTCCTCCTCCTCGTTGCTCACTTACAAAAGAAAATGTGTGTTCTAAAATTACATCGGAACGTGTGACTGATTTCAGCATCATTGTCATTCATGGCAATGAGCAGCTGAAATCCTAATGTGATCTGAGGCGGCAGAGGCTCCTTCTTCACCTGATCGCCGGCACAAACACAGCACAAAGCACACAGCTTTGGAGCAGACGGCTCCAAATCGAGCACCTATGGCTTAGAGGAAGCTGTGCTGGTGCCATGTCACAGTCGCACACAGTATACAAGCAGCCCCAGGGCCGGCAGTCCCCGCTCACCCGCTACGCCCCTCCCTACGTAACTTCCGCAGGCGCGTGGCTCTCCGCTCGTTGTTTCCGGGCTGAGCCGCTCCGCCTGCGCACCCGGAGGCTCCACCCCACCGCGGCCGGAGGGGGCGGGGCTAGAGGAAAGGGCGTGGTCTTGCCGGGATGGGGGCGGGGCTGAAGGCCTGCGGGCCAATGGGAAGAGGAGAGGGGCGGGGCCAGATGCGGTGGTGGGGCGGGGCGCGGCCGAGGCATGTGGCGGGGCGCAGCGGCGCGGGGCTGCTGTCCTTCCCCTGGGGGCTGTATGTGGTCGCCTCCGCCGGGGTGAGTGTCTGTTCCGGTCCGTTGCCGGGCTCTTGGGCCTGAGGGAGCGGACATCGGGCTGCGATGGGACCGCTGGGGAGCGCTGGTGTTGGGTGCTCGTCGTGCGGGGCTGGAGGTGACGCGACGTGCGTGGGGAGCGGGGAGCTGCTGGGGTGATCGGGGGAGATGAGGACCTGCGTGCGTGGAGGGCTGGGAGCGACCTCTGTGCTCGGGTAGCGGGCTGCTGCCATGGGTTGGTGCGCTGGGACCTGGCGTACAGATCTTACTTTGTTCTGAGGGAGCTCGGGAACGGCGGTGCTTTCTTGGTAGCCTCTCTTAGTCCTGTGTGACTCCCAGGCGCTCTCTGTCAACTCCTCTGGTTGCCCCCCAGACCGTCCCTGACCTGTGGTGGCAGTGGTGCTTACTGGAGGCTGGAGAGATGTGCCCAGACACCTCCTGCTTGAATAAATAACGTCGGCTGCGTGGAACTGAGATCACCTTTGTAAGTGGTGTTCCACTTTGGCGTTGTAATGGAATCTCTTATCTCTTCATACCTTAGAGGAAGGTTCTCAGCATACTTAGCTGTCCCCTGGGCATTGCCGTGGTGCAGGCAGGAGGCTCTGAGCTTCCAGTGCAGAATCCTGGGGGCTGGGGTTAGGGCATCCCCTAGCCCTTCTCTGTGGTCTCCCAAACTTTGTCTTGTAGGATTGGTCAAGACAAATCCTGTTTCAGTGTGCTTTTGTATAGGGTGTGTAGGTGCCCATGCATTGGCTGGCCCAATCCCTTGGTCAAACAGCAGCACTCTTTCCCAACTAGCCACGTTATTTGGCTGCTTATCGAAGACACACCACAGAACTGCCAACCCTCCCTGCCTGAGCTAACCTGCAGCTTTGCTGTGCTGGGTGAACTCCCTGATAGCGAGCACCCCGTGCCCTTTAGACCTCACAGCCTTGTGGCTGGTTGACAGTGTGTCTATAAGATATGTGTTGATGTGGTGTCTCTCGCAAAAGCGTGTGTATTTCTGTATTAATCTCATTCATTTACCATGATCGTCCTCTATAGGTATATTAGTGCGGCCCATTAGATAGTAATGGGTGGTTTAGAAGGGGTATTTCCATTCTTATTAGCTTGTATGTCTAACGTAGATCAGAGCACTTGCTATGTGCATCTCCTGCTTGGTTACTGTTGAAATGCATCGTATGCATTTATAGGCACAGATCCTGTTTGCATTTTCATGGAGAAGAAGTTTGGACTACGTGGCCCTTAACTTGTAGGTGCAGGCATCTTTGGTTTGTGTTTTAGTTGTAAATTCCCTGCTGGATTTGTGAAACCATCTGCCAGAAAGCGCACTTTGCATCTGGTTATCTGCTAATGAAATTCTAATTGGAACCTCTGTGCAACCCTCAGCCTTCCAAATGAAGTCTCCTGGTGCAGACTTTGCAAAGGCGATAAAAGTAAATTTGCAAGTGAAATTTCAAGCTTCAGTGATGAAAACTGTCCATGCTGAAGGCCTGATAATGTATTTTAAAATCTCTCGCTGCGTAGCCTGGATTATAGAGCAGGTGCCCTTTTAAATGTAATAGCTGCCTTTTCCAGCAGCGGGTGACAAAGTTTTTAAGGGAAAACGTTGCAAGGATGTTAGCAAATGGAGATGTTTGTTTTAGGCAGTGTGTGCAGGAAGTGTCCAGAACGTTGCCTGATGAAACTGTGAAGAATGGATTGGTTTGGGGGTAGGTTTTTGCTTCCCTTTGTCTCTGGAAAGCCCATAGGAAACATTTTCTTTTAGTACACAGTCCTGCTGACATCTCCGTGTGCTCTGGTGTATGGCATGAAGCGAACACATGTTCTGTGTGCTGTCATTCACACTTGAACCAGTTTCATAAATGGGAAGCATTATAAAGCAAGACCAACCAGAGTTCATGCCAGCATGTTTAAAGTGAGAAATGATGGGGCGTGTGGAAGTAGGAGGAATGAACCTGTGAACAAAGCTGTGTGCTCACACACTAGAGAAGCAGGTGTGTGGCAGAGGCTGCTTCATCCTGGTTGGTGTGCACGTTGTGGGCTTGGGGCAGTGCTGTGCTTGGTGTTAAAGTGTTTGGTGTTCCCTTTACAGGTGTGCTGCAGCTCTTCTGCTCTGACCTGTTACTAGGTTGGAAGTCTGTTGTCACGGTTGTGTTCGGCCAGTGTTTTAGTTCATCCTTCCCCTTGGGCTGTTACTTGAGGTTTGATAGAAACTACTAACATTAAGAGCAATTATGCAATGGGAAAGCTGAAGAACCCACTGCTTCCTCCTTCAGTGCTTCTGTGCAGATCCTCAGCTGCAGCGAGTTGCTCCAGCTGTTGTGCAGAATGATGGCAGCCCATGCCAGCTGACTGCCTGCCATTTGAAGGGCTTCCATCAAGGCCAGGTGACTTTTTGAAGGGGATGTTCATCCCATTAACATGTACCTGGCACAGAGTTCATTTCTGTGGCAGGTGAGAGAACCCCCGCTCTGCACAGTGATTGCTGGATGGGATGTTGTGGCTTGTGCTGAGCTGGAAGCCGAACTGTGTGTTCTTAGCTTGGAGAGGTCTCAGCTCATTCTGATTCATGATAGCCACCCTGCTACTGAGATAGCCTACATGTTCAGATTGAGGATGGCTCCCAAAGGGCAGTTGGGTCTGTTGGCTGGAAAGCCAAGAAGCCTTCCGAGGTTAACTGTGTGATATTCCTTGAGTCTGTTCTGAACTGTGTGGAATTAGCAAGCACTTTGTGTTTTTTTTCCTCCCATCAGTCATGTTGCTTTGGACTAAGTTTGCCATTCCCGTTTGGTGAATGAGATTTGGAGGAATTAGTGAAGCTTGTGAGTTTGACAGCTGGGGTGTAAGGATGCTGCTGGCACCATGGGCATGATAGCGATGCTGGAAATGAACACTGGCAGAAGTTAGCTGTGTGCTTTGCAAATGTCACTCACAGCTCCTACAGCTCTTGGCTGCTGGTGCAAGAAGGCTGCCTCCCAGGTGGCGTACTGTAATGCCTGCAGCAGAGTGTTGCCTCCTGGGTCAAACGCTGTCTCCTTCCAGTGGAGTCCCTGCTGTAGGGGTGTGTGATTCAGGGTGAGGGTGGAGGCTGATGGCTCTGCTCTGGCATTACCCTGGGTATCCCTGCAATGAGGCCTCCTTGGGTCCATTTTGATTTCAGGCATTTTAGGTGCCAGAAGTCCTGGCAGCGTTCTACTAACTTCGATGGCTTTGCTTTTCTCTGCTGTTGTGGATCTCTGTGATCTGATTTTGACATTTGGTGCTGAGAAGTGGAGGTGTTGTTGCACTGACACAGCTGCTGCTGAGCGTCACCAGGTTGGACTGTTGGGTCACCTTGAAAGGGGAGGTTATCTGTGTACAAATGCCATATTTCTTCTTCTCTCAGCCCCCTTCACAACCATCGCTGCTTTTTCCAAGGACAACCCTCTTCCTAGGCCTGTAAGGTGGATGCGCATTGGAGTGAGTCATCAGCATGACAGGCCTTGTTGAGTCCTTTAGATAAATTGCTGTGTGGTACAAAGCATGACAGGGAACATTTACCTGGCTTGGTATATGGGAGAAGCATCCTCGTACCAGTAGAGAACTGGGGAAGGAAGGCACTGGGGTTGCCTTCCTGAAGCACTGGGGAGATGATGCTCAGCATGGAGAACTTCTTGGGCAGAAGATCTTCAGACAGAGAAGATGCAAGGGTTTAAAATTGGCTTGAAATAATAATAATAGAAGTTAGAGAACTGTAATCTGGTGGAACGGATGAATGTTCTCATTGAATTCTGTGTATATATTTGTGTTAGATTTATATTTCCTGGGCATGGGGAGGATTTGCACTACTTCAAATAAATCTGGCTTTAAATCCACTTACTTAAACTCCGAATACAACTTGAATGTGAAGACCAGGCTGAAATCTCATTAAATTTAATAGGATTAAGCATGTTCTTTAGCCCAGTCGTCTTGTCTATCTTTCTTTGTTTGGCTTCTCTGTATTAAATAGCAGGATAAACCTCTGTGCTCTACCATCTCTTTGGGAAAATGCTTTGACAGTCTCAGGGGAGTGGTTGCATACAATCATATTTTACACTTTTTTTTTTCCCCCTGTGCTTTCAGCTGCAGCCATTCAGTATGCTGGCTTTTAATGGCTTTTGCTCCCCTGAAGGCCTGAGAACTCTTGACAGCAATTCACAGTTACAAGTGTTTGTGTGGTTGCTACCCTGGGTATGGTTTCTGCAGTGAAACAAGTGAAACAAGGTGGGGGAACCCTGACCGGTTCCTCTTACAGCTATAGGCAAGCTGTTCAGTGTTCCCGTGCCTCCTGCTCCACCCCATGAGGTAAGGGGTGACCAATCCATCCCACCTCTGCTGTGCTCTTCTGAACTGATGCTGTGTTTGCTGTGGGCTGATCTGTGTTACAAAGATGTACATGTATCAGCAAAGCTGTGTGTGGAAGCCATTTACATTATCTGCTTCTCTTTTCACTGCCTTAGTTACACGCCTCCCCTCCCTGACAGGGTGGTATCTGGACTTAGGCTCCTATGTCTACACGAAACAAAAAGCGTGTTGGAAAATGCCATGGAAAAGCTCTAATTTCTCACCCAATAACAAGCAGGAGGTGGGCTTGTTTGGCAAGTAGGGGATGAGGCTTTCTGATGGTTGAGAAATGTCCAGCAATATGTTAAAATTCCCCCACATTGGAGCAAAGAGCATCCCTATTTTTTCCCTAGATATCTACTGACAGTCTTCTGGTTTTTGGCCTAATTGCTAACTTAATAAACAGAAAGTGTTGCTGTAAACATTTTTGTAATGCTTTTCTCTATGGTGCTGATCCAGGACTTTTCTTTCCTCACTTTCCTCTTAGGTTATCACATCCTTTTGTTTCCAAAACAGTGTCTCAGCTCATCTGGAAAAATGATGTTGTCTCTAGGATCTCTCAGTAGCTTCTCTGAATCTTTATCTGGGTTTCTGTCACTCTTTGACCTGAAGAAGCTTAATAAAGGAACAATGTGCTTTCCTGTCCTTTCTCCTCTGGAACATCTTACATTTTTTTAGTTCACATGTAATGAATAGCTTCGGAGATTTCTCGGATACGAAAGACAATTTCCTGTTACAAAAGCTGTGCTAACTCTTTCTGAAGCCTCGAAGCCAGATGTAATTATTTTTGGGTGCTGATTTTCATCTTTGTCTTTCTGGTGTACGACAGTGCTTTTGGCGAGCGGCCTGCAATTTGTATTTGCCACACAGATAAGGCAAGCTCTCTGTATTCGGGATGTGGTGACCATCTCTGAGATGCCAGACAGTTGGAGCAGGCATGTGCTGTGGTTGAAATCACACTTTTGCCAGTGTCTGGGGTATACGTGTCTCAGGTGAGGGTATTTTGGGCAGTGAACCCCGTAGGAGAACTTGTTTATGCTGAGTTATTAGCAGGGTGGCACCCTGATCCCTTGGGCAGCTTTATAGGCCAGCAGGGATCCATGTGGTCTGGTGGTGCCCACTGTGTTGAAGTGCAAGCAGCTTCATCCCTGATGAAGGAGAAAGTGTTGACTTGAGTTTTGTTTAAAGAAGCAAAACAGTCCTCTGCATTTAAGCAGCATGCATATTGATATGGCAGTGCAATATCACAAGCCCGCCAGCGGTTGTGTGACTTTGTTTTATGTAGGTCACAAGTTCCATTGGTTCTGCTAGACTTACTCTCATTTTAGAAAGTTATTTGTTTAACTTGGTATGTTTGAAGAACTGGTGCTGAAGGCAGGTAGCTGGCGTGGGAACAGCTGATAACTTTCTGTAGGGTCACTTGCTGCTTGAATTTTAAAGAAGCGTGTTGCCTGCATGGATCTGTAACACAGATGGCTTTGCTGCCAGATGGAAGTAGGGCTGCATGGCACTGAGTTAATTTCTATTTTAGAGAGCAGCTTTTGACTGGATCGGGTGTATTTGTAGATTCCCACTTGTTCTTCTGTCCGTTGCGAAGGGAACAGGGATTTCTTGAACTCAGAAATATCTCATTATATCCAGAAGCTGGATTTGTGTTTCTGTGGCTGCTGCTTTGAAAAATTGCCCCTAAAAGTGATAAGTACTGTCACTGGTGGTAGAAGTCCCTTGTGTACAATACCTGTTATGTATATACCATGATGCAGCCAAAGCATGTGTGCTTACCGTTGCTCCTGAGCAGGATGCAATGGAGTCTATTCAGTGAACATTCAGCTGTAATGAAGTGCATTTCCTGTATTGATGACCCATCTTCATAAGGAATATCTGAATGAGAGTTTTGGAATAAAATGGAAACAGAAAGTGCTGGTGGGAGCGGGGTCGTTCTTCCTTTGCCTTGCTGCTGTAGGTCTTGGTGCTATTAGCACATCATTCTTTCTGCTTTGTATGTTCTACACTTGGTCTTTGACCCCTCTGAAACTGGAAGCAGATGTAATGCAAAGTGGAGTAGGCAAATGGTCCCCTGGGGGTTGACTGGGAACTGCAAACCATTCTGTTAAATGAGCTCTTAGTTTATTACATGTCTTGGAGTAAACCCATTGATTTGTAGAAATGTATTGTTATCAGAGCTTCCTTCCAGTTTTAAAGTACCCGCTCCACAATTGTGATCCATTAGGTGTATCCCACAGTGCAAAGTGCTACCACTGAACATATTCAATGAACACAGGGTGCCATCCAATGAACGTAGGGTTGTAATGCTGGATTTCCTTTAGCAGTGATTAATCTTAGTAAAGGATGACTGGATGTAGAAGAGAATTTGTAAATAGAATTCATGCACAAAGTTGTTTTAGTATTTTATTAGATTATATGCAAGAGATAACGGAGAGCCCACAGGCAGATTTACTACGTTTGTGTTTCCTTACTTATATTGTCACCCCGATAACAAGGTTAAGGCAAAGATGCTGAATGAGCAAAGATGTTAGAACTGAGTGTAAACAGTAAAGAGGGGCGTGTCCTGTCTGTTCTACATGGAAGTAAAATGCACCTTTTTCTGGTACTGTGATAGGTTTAGTAGGACTTTGTCCTTGGTAGGTTGGGATTTGCTCTGTTGGCTGCTGCCGTGTAAATCTAAAGGCAGATTTCTGTGAAAGGCCAAAGTGCATCTTTTAAAGAGGTGCTTCAGCATTCAGTCTACCCCTCTGTGGTGCAGAGTTTGACCTTGGTCTACATGCTGGCCTCAGAGCTGGCTTTTGTTTGTAAAAACTTTGGAATTACAGAAGCTTTACCACTAGCTGCATTTTACTGAATCAAGGGAACCTGAATTGGTGCCAATTCACTTTGTGTACCTGGCCTTCAGCTGGTGCAGCTCCCTATTGCAGCTCACTGATGTGTATGTTGTGTATGGTTGAACAATCTGTAATGGGAACAAAAGCTGCCAAGGGGTGGATTTGTAGGTGGAGGCCATGAGAGCCGGCTGGTGAGACTTTCCAGCCCATGAGTTTGTCTAATGTGTAGTTTTGAGGCTCCTAAACTTGCTTTGAGAAGAAGGGTTGTTCCTCAGTATTGACTGCCTGTGTCCTCACTTATCAGCATTTATAGCCAGAGACTTGAGCAGCAAACTGGGTTTGAAGAAATGGTGGCATTTAGTAGGCAGGAGGTACATGTTAATTCAAGTGCAAATTATTCAATTCTTGGCATGCCACTTACTATATGTTTGATTTCATTCAGTCGCAGCCTGTTTCACTTGTTGATTCTTGACTTGTAATGGCCTTGGGCCATTACAGATGAAAATAGACAGGTTCGTATTTGATTAGGCTGGAGCTGAATTCTTCTGAACAACATTCAGCATACTGACAAAAGTGATAAGAGTTCCTACTTGATCCTAGCTGTAGGTGTCTCTGTTTATTGGAGGGGAGATGGACTAAATGACCTTTAAAGGTCCTTTCCAACTCAGGTGATTCTAAGATTCTACTTGTAGTGTGACTTTCACAGGTTTGTCCTTATTTCTGTTCTTGCTGTCCATGCTTGGTCAGCCTACCTCAGACAGTCTCTTGTCTCAGATAATTAGTGCATGCTGACCAGAGTGGGCTGTTCTTGTTATTCTTTTGGTATTTCTAGTCCATTGTTCCCCTTGTTACAGGATCAGAATACCTTTGGCATAAAATCAATGGCCAAGTTTTTTTTAAGGGGTTCAGTCTGTTGGCTGCTTTTACAGTTCACAACATCTGGAGGAGTGGAACTAAGCACCTGCTGTAGTTTTCAGTCCAGGTATTGTAAGCTGAGACAGGACTTATAACTCAGAGTTTTTGGTTTTGGAAAAACAAACACATGAAAGGATGAGTATCCCTGAAAGAGATGTTGGAAAACTTGAAAGTGAAGGAGGTGTCTTATTTGATCAAATAATATAGATGGGAAGATAAAGCAGATAAAGTTTTAGAAATGAAATTCTCATCTTCTGTTGCTGTACTGCTGGGTAAAAATTGGGACTGAGGTAAGTATGGAGGCATCTGAGGGTGCTGCAAAATAATATCTGTCTTTGGACCCTATACGGAACATGAAAGACAAGTTAAAGGAATAATGCAACTTTTCACCTCTGTGCCTTTGGTGCAAAGGCAAAGCAGTGTTTGCAGTAGTTGTTAACCTCTGCTGGTTAGCTGTGCTGCCTTGGCAGCTGCAGGAATCAGTGAGAGTTTGGAGAGGGAAGGATGTTTCGTTGTATGTTCTAGTGGTTTAAGTTTAGCTTGGTATATAGCTTACAGAAGTCTTACTGGCTATGAGGAACCTACCATAGAAAGACCACCAAGAACTAGGAGAGCTGCTACTGCATTTGATTCTCCTTTTGTTTAGAAAAATAGACTTGGCTAATCTTCCTGACCCACCACGCCTGGTGATATCCATGTCCTTCAAACTCACAGAGCAGGGAGGTGTGTGGCCAACAGCTTTCACTTGTTATAGCTGTAAATGTCTCCCTGGCTTGGAGATTTTGGAAATAATCTTTTGATTTGTGCACACGTACATATGGTGAAAATATCTTGGGAGTTTGTTGGCATGTGTTAAGCTGGAATGTCTTTTTGCTGCATCTCACCTGGCAGCTCTTCTGTATAAAGCTACCTTTTGTTTTTAACAAGAGTTTTAGAGCTTAAAAAGGGAAGAATAAAAAGGGCTCCTAGATGATAGGAGTTTTTTTGGTTGATTTGCTTTTGACAAGGACCTACAGTGGAGGCAGATAGCTTTTGGTTTAATATTCCATGTTTTGAGGATTTGCACAAAGTTCCTACATCCTTAGAGAAAAGAAAGACCCAGCAGTGCTCTCCTTAGTCCTGCCTTATAGAACGGAGCAACAGATCCCAATGCAATGACTGCTGCATGGGAAAGGGGAACTTTCTTCTCTGCTCCTGAGCTCTCCATGGCGTTGCCTTATGCTTTTGTAATGTAGGGTAGTGTGATGTTTTTGCATGGCCCTGCTCAAAGTCATGCACAGGCTTAACCTGAAGAACCTTATGTTCTGGATGAAGCTTTTCTGTTTCAGTGAGGGCCGGCTGGGGTGGCTTCTCTGGGGGCAACTGGTGAAAGCAGTTTAATTAGAAACATATGGGGTCAAATGCCCTGCGTATGATCTCCTGTTCCAGTGAGATAACAGTGAACCTGAACATTCAGTGTCATTTTGGGTATAGGTCAGAACAAGCAAGGTTGCAGTTCTGTTGTACTGCACATTTTCATTGCTTGGAAGAATTCGTGTTGACAGATTTATTGTCGGTTCCCAGCTTTATACGGTTACCCTTTGGCAGTTCATTTCTCTTCATATGAAAATGGGATTGTTTCACGTATTCTGAAACAAGCTGCATTTTCACAAATGAAACAGCTGTGCAGTCATTTTTCATAGGAGAAGCCCTGTCGAGTAGCAGTTCTCACCATGTGAAGTACAGAACAAGGGGGTGAGCATGGGTGAGGAAGGACAGTGGGTGGTGATGGGAGGGCTTCTTGTGTTTTAGGCTTTGACAGTTGTTTTTGTTGGAGGCAAGGCTTGATGTGTGTTAGAGTGAAGCCTCAGTAGTGCCAGCATGCACCATCCTCATTAGTTAAGTCAGAACTCTGCAAACTGCCTCATGCTCAGTGATGGAAGAGGGGAGGGGAGGTGGGAGCTGAGGTGCTCTTTGACATAGAAGGTGGATAAAGCTGATAAACATTCAAACCAAAACCAACCGAGACAAAGCCAACCACAAAAACCACTGCTGCTTTATCTGCCACAGACTGTGAGTGAGCAGCACAATGTGGCTCCCACAGGAAGCTGGAGGTGGAGAAAGAACCTGAGCTTTGGTTTTGCCAGCTGCCAGACATGGGCTCTAACCGCTAAAACCTCCATCCTCTCTGGGTTTTTTGTAGGGAAAGGAAGACTGAGCGAGTTGCTGAAAATCTGGAGCCTGAAGTGTGTCATCTGCACACAGTGTGTCATCTGTGGGAATTAAGTCTGCCATTCAGATCCTGCAATTAGTCCATTTATTGCATGGAAATGGCTTCGCATTTATTTTTGCTGGAGCACGGGGGGTTAGAGGGGGCTTCTGGGCATAATCCATTCCAACCCCTGCTTCTTTTCCCCATTGTTATTACTGGAGAGCTTTGCAGAGCATAGCCTTGGCCCTGTTTCATGTGTCATACGTTGGTCAGCATGGAGGCTGAAGTGCTTTCTACATGGGGAATGTGTGTGTGTCAGCCAAGTCTCCATGTGATCACAGAGTTTCCCTGCCAAATTTGGAGCTCCCACCACCTTTTGAACAGTCTTTGAAGTGTTTGTTCCAATTACGCAGAGTATTTGAAAGTTCTGATCACATTAACTGTTTGGCCATTTACAAGCAGCAGAATGGATTTTCTTGCAGGTAGTCATAGTCATGGACACGTGCTTGCTGCAGCAGCTGCAAACTTCTTTTGAAGGTCATCATTTCCACCGCAGGCTTTAGAGCCTGCAGCAGTTCAAGCAGCCTCACTGGAGGCTGCCCTTAAGAATCTAGCATGGTGGAGTTTCTGTGGGCTCTGGCTTTTTAGGATTGGTTTTGCCTTTCTTGTGGACATAGGTAGGGAGAAATCTCAGCAGAGGCAGCGGCAGACCACAGTGGTGTCCATCTAACACTGTGTTCTGTTCTTCTTGCTGCTGTGAGGAGTGCCTGCTGCTGTGAGGAGTGCCTGCTGATGTGGAGGAGTGCCAGTTCCTCTGTAATACATGGGCAGCTGTGCACTGTTACATTCTGAATAAGATGCGTGATAGGAGAAGAATGTCATTTATATTCCTTCCTGACTTGCACCGACATCTTATTTCAGAGCACATGTAGCTTGCATACTTGTGTAGCAGCAGATGGTGCTTCTCTTTGTGGAAGGGTCTGACTCCTGGCAAGGAACAGGGAGATGTTCACCAGAGAACATTTCTGTGGTTGTAATGATTCAGTGCTGTTAAACATTCTAGGCAGTGCTTGTTGAAAATGAGTGGCTTTTGTACATCCCTGTCCTTATGCTGAGCTACTAGAAAGTGTGAGCTGCTCTGGGGGCACAAGCCTTGAATGCCCTACTGGGCACATCATCTCCCAGTGGTTATCAGATACAGCTTGTGAGGCAGCAGCCTAGCCTGGCTGGCGTATCCATGGCTGACTTCTAGGTGTGTCTTTCTTGAATATTCCCTCAGAGAGTACAAGAACTCTGCACATCCCACTTCAGTCATCCTCCCAGTGGAGCATTTTAGTAATACTGGAAGTGATGGGGAGAGTTTTCATTAGAACAGCAAGTGGACATTTGACTGCGATAGCTTGGCTTTGCTAAGAAAGTAGGCTGCTTTGCACAGTGTAAATGTCTTGGAAATAAAGGAATTGAGCTCAGCCCTGGGACCTGGTTGCCCAGAGAGGTTGTGAGTGTCCATCCCTGGAGGCATTCAATGCTGGGCTGGATGGGGCCTTTGCCAGCCTGATCAGGTGGGGGGCAGCCCTACCCACGGCATGGGACTGGATCTGGCTTTAAGGTCTCTTCCAACCCAAACCCTTCTATGATTTTATGACTCCTACCTAGACATCAGCAATATATTCTCTGCCCTGTGATCCACAGCACTCCTGCTTCAAAACATCTGATCAGTTTGTCCTTTGTTGTTTAGAGCAGGGGAAATTTTGTAGAAACAGCTGTGTAATTTGTCATTAACCCTCCTCAGGAAGTAAGGGAGCTTAATAACTCCAAGGCTGCTGGTCAGAAAGTGATGCAAGTTCCTCTGGCTGCGCTCAGCTAGCCATGGGTTGTGCCCAGTGGGAGATGTTGGGGAGGACATATTAAAGCTTTCTTGCTGGGATAAGTAGTTCCCTGCCCATTATCATCGTTTCTCCCTCTCACTCACTGGTGCAGCTGTGATTCAGAAACCTGTCTTGTTTGCTTGGATGCTGCCCCTTCTGTTCCCAGACCTGTCCGTATGTGCCACTTCAGGGACAAGCTTGGAAAGCCAAATGCTTCTCAAGATTGTAGCACAGATTCTTTGCCTCCTGTGTTCTGGCCTTGATTTTTAGGACAATATGTGCACATCTTTCCTTAGCAAAGCCTGGTTTAATTCTGTTTTCTAGAAATGTGAAATACACACTTGTTCTGATAGCTGACGTCACACAGAATATTTAGCAACAATATTAAGTTGAAGCCAGGCCTTATGTCTTTTCAGCTTAATGAGAAAAATAGCCTCGTTGTTTATAGAGTGCATTCCACCCTTGTTTTCTCTGTCTTGTTGTTCTGAGGACACCAGGATCCTGTAGTGTGTCCTCATGTTATTTCCCTGCAGCACAAGGAGCCTTGCTGAGTTCCTTTCTGCTCTGGCCTGGCCCACAGGAGCATGAACTGCACGGATACCTTTCTTGCAGTGAAGAAAGAGGCCACAATCCCTGCGGCTGTGTGCCATGTTCTTTTCTTTGGATTCCTTTGGAGTGGTTCTGTGCTATACACCACCTGCTGTGCACCTTCCTACCTGAAACTGCGCTGAACCTCAAAGTTTCTTTGCACCTTCTGTCAGAAATGGGCAGAGATGCTCCAGGGGAACAGAAGATGATTTATTTGCAGCTCTCTGACCTTATTTCGTGCCTAGTCCACGCACACTTGTTGGTATGAGTTTTGGAGCAGTATGTGCTGACTCTGACAGCTCAAAAGAGCACATGCTGCCCTAAATGACTTGCTTTGTTTGCTCACTTTGCACCTGTGATCTCTAACACACGCTTTCCCTCCTCCCACATACTGGTCTAATTGTACCTCACTCCTTTTGCCATGCTGTGTTCAGGCCGTGCACGTACCTTGCAGCTGCTTAACCGAGGCTGACCGTGAGGGCATGGAGCCAAGAGTTCATATTCCAGGGGCTGCTCTCGCAACATCACCTCATTCAAATGGATGTTGTTTGAAATAACACTTTGATTTTATTTATTCCACCCCTCACCCCCCCCCCATCATAGATTCCTTTGCTTGAGTTCAGGGAAATCAGCAAGAATGGAGGCACACTTCTGAAAGCCAGCAGGCAGTGCCCTCTGGATGTCTGTGTACATTGCAGAGCCATCAGTCATTCAGTTGTTGACTCAAAGTTATTCTGGTTTTGTTCCCTGTTGATTTGTAGCCACAGATGGTAAAAGTAAATTTTACACTTCTCAGAGTGTAACTTTGTTTTTTGCTTTTTTGTTTGTGATTTATTTTTTTTCCCCCTCAGATTCTATTCCTTCACTGTCTTTTGTGGTTTGGTTTGACTTTTAATTTCCTCGGGGGATGCTTTACATATGGAGAAGGTGGTGCTCAAAGAACGAATTGTGCCTTGATTTCTCAAGATTGCTTTTGGTAGTGCCAGTGTTGGTTTTTGTTGTTTCTGACTAAAGCAGGGGATGGTTTCTTCTGCGGAGCAACAGAGTCGGGAGGGGAAGCTTTAGCAAGTGCTCTTCTGGGACATAGCTGTGTGGAGTGAACACTCGGTGGAGTTTCTTGGAGGCAGAGTACAAATGGAACCATATGGGACGAGTTAAAAGCATGAGAGGAAGGGAGAAATAAAGCTTATTATTGCTTGTAATTATAAAAGGTGGTGATTAAGTTGGAAGAGCGATCTGTAAGTAATTCTGACTCTTGCTATGGACGTATGGAATTGTGTGAAGGTTTGATTCATCTGTGTGTAGTCTTGCCACCACACCACCCATATTTACCACCTCCTGAGCACCTGTGTGTGTGCCATGTAAGCATGTCCATGCTATGCTATCTGTTCTTAATCCCCTATTAGTGCTATCATTGTTGTTCTCCCAGAGCCTTTTGGTCAAGTCCAATGACTGCTGGGCACCAGCCATGTTTAAAGTCACAGAATCATTAAGGCTGGAAATGACCACATAGATCACCAGGTCTCACCACCAACCCATCCTCAGCGTGTCTCTTAGTACCACATCTAAATGTTTCTTGAGCACCTCCAGGGATGGTAAGTCCACCACCTCTCTGGGCAGCCTGTACCAGTGCATCACCACTCCTTTTGAGAAGAAAGATTTCCTGATATCCAGCCTGAAACTGCCCAGTGCAACTTGAGGCCATTCCCTCTCGTCCTGTTGCTGTTATCAGGGAGAAGATGCCAATGTCCACCTCTTTTTAGATCATTGTAGAGAGCAATAAGGTCACCCCTGAGCCCCACTTCTTCTCTGGACTGGACAAAGGAGTAAATGCATATATTGCTGCAGAACCAGTTCGCTCCTGTTGACCCTTCTTGGGCTATAAAATATATATTTTTTGTAAGCCTTCTTATGCCTTCTTACCTTGAGAGGGTACTGCAAACATCAGCAGAACTCTCTTTAAAACGTGAAGCTTCCTCTTTAAGATCTGGTTTTCTCTGTGAGCCAGGTACTGCTTGCTGAATCTCTACTGGTGACTTGTGAACTTGAAACAAACAAACAAAAATCCCAGCAAAAACCCTGCAACTGTTCCTGTGGCAAGCTGACAAACAGTGCTCTGAACACCTTAATTGTTGTACAGGGCTGTGGTTGTGCAATGCACAAGTCTCCCCTGAACAGAACTGGGCTGGCAGGCCTAGATGGGGCTGGTGAGCTGCCATTTCCTGCCGGGGCTTGAAACGCTTCCAACTGCCAAGTGGAGAGACCCAGCAATGAACTTCTGGCTGGAGTGAGAAACATACTTGGAAAAAGCTCTTTATAACTGGGATAAATATGAGGTAAGCAGGAAAGGTGCATTGGGAGGCATGTGGCACTTCCTTACAGAACTTACAGAGTGACTATGGATGCTCAATTTGATGCACTGCAACTTGCAGTCAGGATTTGTTCCTACCTTTGACTTACTGGCAGCCCAGCACAATCTCAAATAGCTGTTGAGTCTTCACCCATTCCCAGACAGGGTAGTGTTGAGTTTAAACCTGTTACCCTGATCAGGACTTTGGAAACTAGAATAAGAAGAAAACTCAGAAAATTTCCTTAAGGCATCAGAATGTCACAATCTAGAGTTAGTAATAAATATTATCATGGACTTTTGTGGAGGGCTCTAATGCAAATTCTTAAATACCCAGATGTGGCTGGGACCAGAGTTCAGAGCTCAAGGTAAACCTTGCATGTGTGGTGAAATCAAGATTGCAGGCTTGTGCTGATGGCTGTTGGATGCTTTCTGCTCTGCTATTTAAACCATTCACGCATGTGGCTCATTCTCTGTGCTATGATCTGTTTGTGTCTTCAAATGCAATAGCCATGTACACCTCTGAGACATCAGGCAGAGTTGCATCTTGACACTTCTTGAAGCACATGACATGTCTTATCGTAACTTTGGGATGAAGACTAAAGCTTGCTTCAGGAGTGAGAAAGAGCTGCCTTTAAAAGCTACTTAGGGAAGAAGTCAACATTTAGTCTGATTTTGACAATCATCAGCAGGAAAATCAAAGCAGGAAGGAACCAGTCCTGATGCTTGATTGTGACTGACTTGCCATTAAGGAAGCACTGGGTTCTGGGTATATATGTATGCAAGATCTGTAGATCCCTATGTTACCAGTATGCTCATGTTGGTGAAAGCATTTCTACTGAGCCTGGGGACAGATGAAGGATTCCAGACTGAGTCCAGAGGCACTGCATCTGTGCTGCCATGGCCGTTGAGTTTGGCTCTGTACACTCTGGGTATTTGACAACAGCCAGATAAACTCTGCCAGCTAAAGTCGGAGCATTATGTAGCAAAGCTCTTCCTGCTCTTTGTTGGTGATCTTGGCTGCAGAAGATAAATTTCATGTCTTAAAAACCTTTACACCTTTAAACCTTTTCGCTTTTGAATGTTAAGGAAAATAAAGGAATAAAGTATAGCTTTTGCATTGAGTTGTTCTCTGTTGGAGTCAAAATGCTGTTTCCAAAGAAAGACACTGAACTTGGGAATAGGCTTTTCCTGCCTCTGCTTCATTGCTTTTATGTTGTGCAATGATACCCACTTGCCTTTTGTGCTTTTTTTTTTCCCCATTCCTGCTGTTAGGAACATGTTTAGTAAAACACTTCAAGCACAACCTTTTCATCTAAATCAGTCATTTTCTTCTTCTTTTGTTCTAGGGATACTGCAGCTGATCTGAAGGTGATATAAGAAAGCATTCTCCTGTACTGCAGGCTCCTGGAAAGAGAGCTGCCTGCAAGGCCAACCCTGAAGATGTGGACTGCCATTGTATTCTTCCTACTGGTTTCCTTCTGTATATGCGAAAGCAGTTTTTCTGTCCTGAAAGCCCGAGGAGTGCATGTAGTGCAAATAAAAAGGCTAACAACTGAAGAGCAATGCAGGCAGGCTTGTAAAGACCCAGCTGCTTCAGGTAAGGTTCTTGTTTTTAGGGCAGGAATTCCAGCTGGGTTTTCCCTTCCTTAAAGGTCTCTTCTGCTCCCCTGATAACAATCTTTTATTTTTTTTAATAGCTCCAGTTGTTTATGGACATTTATAAGCATGGCTTCTTTGTGCTGTACTTCAGTTCTAAATAATTTCTGACAGCTTTGGTTAAATTGAAACCAGAACAATAATTTCTTATGGCCTTTCTAGCTTTCATAAGAAACAGCATTCATGTGCACTTAGTATGCGGTAGTAGCGTGCAAGTGCAAATGGTGTTAGGTCACTTGACTTGAAGGGTAATTCCATGCTGCCAGATGTGTGCAAGTGAACAGTGCTACAGAGTAGACAGCTGCATTGCAATGAGTAGTCTTTGCTTACTGGTCTTTGTATAGTTGTTGTCTTTTCCCCCTTAGAAATGAATGAGTTGTTAATTATCCTGCTATCAAGAACAGAATTAAACAAGGCCAGGGAAGGTGAGAGCCTTGTGGTGTCTACCTCTGAGATGTCTTTATACTTCTAAAGGAGTCTTGAACTTCTAAACAAGTCTTTGAGAGGTGTCCTTGTTAAGGACCCTGACTTATTTAGCCACGTGTGAAAGCTTGTAGCATCTACAAAGAATCAGTGATGCTGTGGTAGAGATGAGACAGTAAATGAATGTCTGACAGCCAGGTTGATAGGAACATCATAAGGATGCCTACTTTTTAACACCTAGAGTTTTTGAGCTCTTGGCAAGGATCTGCCAGTTGAAGATTCCCAGATTCCTGGTAAGCAAAGTGAACCCACATTGGGAAGGAAATAAACTTCTGTTATTCCTTTTGTGTCACAAGCCACGCTCTAGCTTATGAGTTTAGCACTTTCCCAGGATGTTTCTGTGATAGCTGGTCCAGAGATGGGAATCTCAGTGTCTGAACAGCCTGGGTCAGAGAGCAGTGCCACCTGGTCATCATTCTGGGTGGTCTTATGTGTATCTAGGGAAGATAAAGGGAAAATACAGTATGTCTGCGAGAGCAAATATTCCTGGTCCCTGCTTCCCCAGTACATGTGTACATTTGGTTTCTGCTCGCTGTAGAGGATCTGGAGTTTCTTTCCAGTGACAGCAGATTTAAAAATGAAATAAACCACTTTTGTATGGCAAGATCTTGATGCTTGTTGCCTACCTGCTTTCCTTTCAAAATGGCTCTGTACAGCTTTTGTTGTCCCTCCAGTTTCTGCTTTTTTTTTCAATCTGTGGTCTCCTCATTGCAAATTAGCAAAGGGGAGTGACTGGGGGCAAGAGTCTTGCATCAGCTGGGGCCTCGGTCTCCAGCTCCAGGTTCTCATTGAAGGGAGCACTCATCAATCCACTTCCATAGGTGTACTTTGTTGTCCTGGGGGCAGCTGGATGCGTTTCCGATGATAGCAGAAATCAGAGTGCTGTAACAGTGCTGACCCCATCCATCCTTTTCTGAACTAATTTGAACTGATTTAAACTGACTTAGATGTATGGCTAAGGCCAAGTATGGTGATGGCTTTTTGTTTACCCAAGAAGCAAGAAATGACACAACTTAGAATAGTAGATGGTCTGTGAGTCTTTTCTAGCATAGCTTGTCAAGAGAGGAACAGAAGGTGGGATTAGGAAATGGCACATTCAGCTGCATGTAGGGGGATTTCTTCAAGCTCATGATTTTTCTCCAAGCTCTTCTGGTAACAGTGGCAGCGTGAATGTTTTATTATGTAAAGTTCAAGCCTCTGATATCCTTAATATTCTCAGTGAAGGTAACTCTCCTGGTAGATAAGAACTTTAAATAAAACCATATGTACCACATGTGCCTGTTCTTTGCCCTTTCTTAAACTTCTAATAGAACACAGAAACAAACTACTGCTACTACTATACATTTAAGTTTTCTTTAATCTGCTGATGGGTGGTCAGTTGGACTCGTACATGATTCATCACATACTGAGTGTTCTGTTATCTTCTCCCGTGGCTGCTTATTACAGCACATGTTATTTCCCAGTCCCTGAAATGAACCACATGGTATGGTGATATTAATACAGAATTTCAGCATAACTAAGTCACAATGGAGCCTGTTGAAGATATCTGTGGTCCAAACCCATGTCAAAGCAGCACCAGCTTTTTTCCTTCATTAAGATATCTAATGTCTAGTATGCTAGCATTTAAATGGGATCGAGGCAAGGTTTTGAAGAATCTGACTGAAAGCGAAGTCTGTTCTGGCCTGAAGGCTTTTGAGTGTTCTCTGTGTGCTTTGCCAGGATTACTGACCAATTACTTGTCTCCTGCTGTTTTTAGGTAACCATCACTGCAACTGGTCTGTGTCCTACCAGAGTCACTGTGTCCTCCTGCGGTGTGACCGGCTGAGTGTGTGCCGGAATGCTGGAGAACAAGATATCAGAGATCTGCTGGGAGGTAACCATGCTTCCAACTCTTGCTAAATCCAAGATCTGATCCTTTTGCCTTAAATTTAGACCATCACCGGCTTTCAGCTGGGAGTAGATGGGCTGTGAAATACCTGCATAATGATTCTGTAAACTGGAAGAATTGTTTTACTTGTTCAGTAACAGCTCTGGCACCTATGCATGTGTGATATGCCTTTGGGTAACTTTTAATTAGAACTCACCATTTTAAAGGCATGATTCATTGAGACCATTTGCATTCCACACTCTGTCCTTCGGAAAATAAAGGCATAACAGTTGTACTTGTATTCTTTTAAGAGAAAGGGAAAATATTTTGGCATTGTTGTTTTTTTCTGGAATTTTTGTGCCAGAGGCAGCAGGCTGCTTATTTAATCAGGGCAGCCTTGGTAACATTTTAGTTTCAAGGCAGAACACTCAGAAGTCACCTCAAGCATGAGTGAGTGAGGTCAGATTTGGGCTTCAGAGTTTTATTATTAGGGAACTCATTGTTTCTTTCTCTTTAAAGAAGTTGTCTTCCGGGAAAGGGAAACTCTCCTGTTTCACCACCAGAGCTATCAACAGGAAAAAGAGAGGACAGTAAATGCACAGGTTGAACAGCACAACAGAGAAAATGGGTTTTTTTCAACCACTCAGGCTTACAGGATACACTTGAGGCATTTGCTTGTTGCTCACTCAGCAAATGCAGAAGCAACAACTGCAAGCAACGGTACCACCACTGCAGTGGCCACCAGTACTACCACAGTCATAGCGACTGGTAAAACTATGACTGTCCTCACTGCAACTTCTGAAACAACTACCGAAGCCTCCAATGCCTCTGGAAGTCTCCAGACTACAGCCATGTCATCCGCTGTCTTTTCGCCCACTCCTGCTAATGTTACTGCTTCCACTTCCAGCAATGTCACCAAGCTTCTGATCACCACTGAAAGTGTAGGAAATGGTAGCTTTGGTTCAGTACTGCCTCCTTCTTCCACTTCTACTTCTCCCCTTGCTGCCACTTCTAAAGCAGGTACTCAAATGAGTGAAACACAGCAGTTTAACCCGGCGAGCACTTCCCGCTCCAGTAACTTCACTTCTGTCGGAGATGGGCTGAAGACACCAAGCCCACCATTCAACACCTCCACCCAGCAGGATGCCCAGACCTCTGCTGCACTCACCCCCTCTATCAGTCCACATTCTGTGAAGCCAACAACTGTAATGTTGCCAGAAACAAGCAAAGCTCCAACATCCTTGAGTGTATCACCTTCTTTGCAGGGTTCTACCAAAGGTGCCACGGTTTTGACTATTGGCCCTACATCAGAAGCTACGACTGAGCATGTGATAAAGTCAACATCTTACGTTCCCTCTACTAAGCATACAACCACAGCTCCAACAAATGCACCTGGTACAACAACACTGAGCACTGCAGAAACTCAGGGCACAAACAATGAGTATCTTCTCGTCGCTGCTGAGCCTCTGACTCAGTACTTGGTGGATAAGAGTTTGCTTCTTGCGGTGCTTTTATTTGGTACCTTTTTTTTAATAACTGTTATAGTTCTTTTTCTCATGCAGGCTTATGAAAGTTATAAAAAGAAGGATTATACGCAAGTGGATTACCTGATCAATGGAATGTATGTGGACTCAGAGATGTGAAAAGGCGGGGATGAAGTAACGGTAAAGGGAGATGGAAAGGAGATTGAAAACCTACCCAACTTTGTCTTCCCCATTTGCCTATAACACAAACTGAAAGTGCTTCCAAAGTTACTTCTGGTGCAATTTAGGAGAAATGCCATGTACTGTAGTAAGAAAATATATATATATATTTTTTATTCAACTGCAAGAGATCGCTTTAAAAATAGTCATTCTTAAAACTCTTCCGTAATGCACAATAGCTTTGGCCATTATTTTTCATTGCAAAACTAAACTATCACAAGGTAAGACAGCATCCTCTGAAAACAACACGGTGCTTTTCACACTGTTGGAGTGCAAGTTCATCATGTTTCATTGGCTTCATGTGCTCTTCTCTGGAAACAAAGCAAAGGATGCTCCCAGCTCTTACAAAATGCTCTGACATCACTAGATGAGCAGTGTGAAATATTGCCGCAACAGGGAACTTCTAATCCAATGTCATGTTTCGGTACGCTTCTTGCTTGTTAAGCGGTCTGTTTACAAGGCATTGTAAACACTGTCCACTGCTAATCCAAGATATCTTTTCACCGTGGAGCAGATTACCATGCCTCTACATTTACATGATCTTATTTTTGTATTCATTCAATAAATGGGGCCCTGAAAGGGCATACCTTGTTGTATTTCTGTTTTCGTTCCTGTCCTTGCCAGCTTAGCAGCAGACAAGTGGCCTTTTGGGGTTTATGCAGATAAGCTCTGCTTGAATGAGACTACAGGGTCTTAGAAGGCTGCACTGGAGGTGCAACTGTGTTGTAGAAAATGCTGATCATCTTTCCAAGTATGGCTTCTGTTCATTCAGAGTATTATGCTGTCATTCTCCCAGGTATGCAGACACACACTGACCTTAGTGTGCTTATTAACTGCCATGAATGGAGCATCAAGCTCTTTTCTTGTGTTCTGGACCAGCTTAGAGTCACTGATCAACTGGAACTCTTACTACGTGTGTACACACAGCTGACCTCAGACCAGCAGCTGAGAGACAGTAGAAAGCACTTGATTTTTTGGCAAACAAGCGTTTAATTTCACTCTTATTTGAGCGAAGTATGTATACTGCTAGCAAAACACTGGATCAATGTGCACTGTATTTCTTTTAACCAGATTGATGCATCTGATACAGCAGTGTTGGGAACGTCCCTCATTATAGCCTGGGAGTTGCTGCCAGTTGAGACGCACAACTGCTCTGAGCTATTAGCAGACGTCAGGCAGATGCTCCACAACTGCGAAGTCCAGAGACTTACCTTTACATAGAGATCTTAGGTTTCACCTTAATTGCATGACTTAAGCAGGTGAGTCACTAACCACAGACTTAAGCATGTGGTCTTTGCACTGTATTCAAGATACTGAGATAAGAGCTGTCTCAGCTCCCTGCTGTCTCCTGAGTAAGGACCTGGGTGTTGCCTTGGATTCACTTCTCTACTTTTTCTCCTCATTTAGACATCTCAAATAGATGCTTGCGTTTAGGTAGGGTGCATCCAGGCAATAGTGCTCTCTCTTTTGATCTCTTGCTGTGTGAGTGAATTCTCTGTAGGAAGTGCCTTCCTGCATAAAGAGCTGGTGTTGCAGCTGTTCTGTAGTAATTTTTCTTTCCAAGTTACCTGAGCCATTACACCGGGGCAAACATTGTCATCGCTGCAATTGAAATTGCTTATCTTGGAAAAAAGAATTTTCGGAATGAACTTCACGCCAACTGTAGCCTTATTTCTGCTGGTCTCTGCGGATCTCCTCATTGAAGAACAGAACTCAGATGCCAGATTCTGTGGAGTGGAGCAGAAGCTTGTAAAGTTGCATTAATCATTTGTTCTCCTCTTTAAAGTGATGTTAGAGCCCCTTACTGACACCATTACTCAAGACTGTTTTCTTTTCTAAAAACAGATACTTTTTAGGGTTTGTTTATTAAAACACAAACAAAGCCCTGCAGGGATAATTTAAGTATGTATGATATAATTACGAGAGTTGGAGTTGGGTTACAACCGTATTTACAAGTCTGAAGAAGTTTCTCATGGACAGAATGAGTGTGTTACAGCTGCATCGCAGCTTAAAGAAACCACCACCATAAAAATCCTTGTGGCTTCTTGACAGGTTCTTACAGGAAGGTGACTCCTCATCAGAAGCTTTCAGCAGTTCCCACAGCCCCATGTATGTTTACATCTCTCTCTCCTCCTTGTATACTGGCACAGTTTGTCATGTGTTATTCTTAGTGAAGTTATGGCACTTCCAGCTGTGGATTAATGTCTCAGCTCAGAAACTGAAGGTTTTAATGCAAGTCAGTGCACTAGAGTGTGTCTTGCCTGGTGCAGTTTTTACACGCAAGGTAGAGATCATCATGCAGACCATAATGATTTCAAAGCACAGTGCCAGCTGGTGACACAACAGCTGGTATCTTTGCATCCCAGTGCTTTTGTGAGACAAGATCGGTTTATACATTAAAAATAATTGTCTGGAGCCTAGCCTCTAAAACCCAAAGTGTATTTTGGGGCTTGTACATTGAAACCAATTGTAAGGATGTGGCAGCTTTGCTGCTTTTATAATGCTTTCGCATCCTGCTACTCAATGGACATGGGAGAGGGTGGGCAGTGGGTCTGTAGAAGCTTGCACGTGGGGTCCTCTGAAAGGCTCTGCAGTGGCTTGATACACAAGTTAGAAGGTATGAGAGCTTCCTCCCTGCTGGCTTTTTATGTGTTGGAGGGCACCAGCAGCAAACACTGGGTTGTTTCCACCTCAAACCCATTCTTTCTGTTGGGGTGACAGCCCACCTCCCAGAATGTATTCCTTTTTCTTGGTAGAGTGCTGCAGTAGTTAACGGCAAGTACGTTAAACAAGGAAATGCAACACCTTCCGAATGTTTGCTTGCTGAATTGATAGTGTAACAATAGTCGGGGTCCTACCGTGCTACCTGCCAAAAACAACACTGCTGCTGTGAGGCATAGCGTATCTGACACACACTGGGTTTCAACCTGCTGCATAGCCTCATTCTTGATAAAAAGCAGGGACATCTTGGAATTAAATTCAGATTTCATTACTTCTAGTTCCACTTCCCTACAATTTACTTGTCTGTAGAGGTATGTATCTCCCCTAGCCGTGACAGCTCTAGTTGTTTCTTCTCTATGGCCTCAAAGCCTCATGAGACTTCACTGCCTTTGTTGCGCTTGGCTGAAGTTGGTCCATGCGTTCAAAATGAAATATTCTCATCCTTCACAAAATACAGGCCTGTAAGAAAAAAAAAGCAGGCTAAACAACAGGAATACCTAGAGCTAGTATGACTCTTATCTGCCAGAATGTCTAGGTAGTTCAAGGCTAGGGCTCTGCTTTGATATGTTGGTTTTACTGAACAGCTGCTTCTCATGGGCAAAGCTGGTCTTTGCTCTACAGCATTTTGGGCCAACATCCTTGTACTCTCATGTCCAGATAAACCTGATCTCCTGCAAACACACCTATGCTGTTCAGTGTAATTGTCCAGCCTGTGTCAGAACAGCCCAGATGTGGTTCAGGGGGGTGTAGCAGCACATTAACCTATGCTCTGTGTTTGCATTTCTTAGAGTCTTGTCTTTCTATGCTGTTCATAGGCTTGATTGAGTGCTGAGAGCACCGTTGCTTTGACTGAGCTGTGCCAGCAGGCTGTGCTGCGGGGCAGCTCTTCCACAGCCTGCCTGCTCAGCATCCCTCTGGCAGGGAAACCCCAAAGGGTCTGGGAAAAGAGGCTCTGCCTAATCTTGGGCTTCCTGCTTAGCCTTGGGTGATGCTTTGCTTGTGCCTTGGCTGGAGTTCTGTTTGGATTGCCAACTAGGCTTGAAGGAGAGATCTTTTGCTGGTGCACAGAACTTGCCCCACATCCTGCTGCTCCAAATAAATGGGCTTAACCTATTTGGACAAGAATGTGCAGTCTGTTTGTAAAAGCAAACAACTTATTTTTGTGAAAAGCAACGTGTGTTTTAACCCCTTCAAGCTGGGGCAAGTGAAAGCAATTATGTTGGTTTAACGGTCGTGAACTTGGCCAAGTGGTTCCTGTTCTTTAGTGGAAGCAGATGAAATTCCCAAAGCTTGTAAATGTAAACACTTAAATCCTCCAGCATTAACTCCTGTGGAACTAAGGGACAGAGAAGAAAGGATGAGCGGTTCAGTCAGCTTGAAAATGCTCATGTTCAGAGGTGACCATTCGTAGGTAGATGGTAAGAAAAACAGGTCAGGATCAGACCAAAGACTAGAATAAAACTCATTGAAGATCTCAGACACTGCTCAGATTAGAATCACAGAGTGGCCTCAGTGGGAAGGGACCCATAAAGACTGTCTAGTCCAACTCCTGTGCTACGAACAAGGACACTTACTCGATGATGAGAGTTTTCAAAGGTACCCAGAAAGGGGCATTAAAACCCCAAAGTTCTGCTGTGATTTCTCACACACGCCTCCCCTTGCTGTAGGTGCACTTCTGGGGAAATCTGCCTCACCTTTGGTTAGTGCAGCTAAGCTGTGTTTGAGTACCAGCGTAGACAGGGCCTTAAACACTTTTCTTACTGAGCATTAGTACCCTTTGATTTTGAGCAAAAGTACACGTGTGTAAATTTTCCCCATTGAATGAATACACAAGTTTTGTTTAGACTCTTATCTCCTAAGGCTCACGTTGCCATTTTAATTTCTTTGTTTGCCTTTTTCCAACTTCAGAAGCAGTGAATATTTAAGCGCTCATGATTCTGGGGCTCAAGTACCTCTTGTGCAATACTACAGCAGCAGTGGAATGCTTCACTCAGAAAAGCAGATAAGACGAAATGAGAAAATCCTGGGACAGAGTGCCATTATTGTGTTACTGGTAGAAGGTGGCTTTGAGCTGGTTCCCTCCATGTACATCTCAGTGAATATTCCCAACAGTGAGAGACAGCAGTAGTGCTGTGTGTTACAAGCCAATGTCTAGAGATTCCAGAGGGGAAAGCTGTCCAATCTGTAGGATAAAAGTCAGTTCTTCTATCTCACTGTTCTATTTGTTGGGTCAAAGTGTATTGCAAGGATGTTGTAAGGGTTGAAGGCAGTTTTATTGCTGTTGTTTTGTTGATCTGACATATTTTGAAGTGAGGGGCTCTTCTGTAAGAGAGAGGGGTCTGGTCCCCAAGCACTTTGTGGCATGCAGTGAGCATCCCATTTGGGAGGAAATGGTGAACCTCATTGACATGGCCTCCACACCACTCCTAGATCACACACAGCCCTGGGGTTTGTTTGTAGCCAAGCAGAAAGCTCTTTCAAAAGATGATCTCATTGCTTTAAAACCACACACATGTGAAGCAAAGCGGGAAGGGGAGCAGTGGCTGGAAGGGATGGAGGGCTGCACATGGGCAGCACATGCATGTGGCTTGCACAGGGACAACCCGTGTGTTTCACCAGCCATCATCAGCATGCATGGGGCTGAGCAGAGTGGCCTTTTCTTTGAATGTCTGCAGTTTTGTTAATCAGCAGGGAGTTCTGGAAAACGTTTGTGAGAGCTGTCAGGCTATAATGAGCTCCCAAGGGAATGAGCAACAGCCTATGGGAGTTCAAAGCCACGAAGGGCTATTATAGTGCAGGATTAATCCTAAGGATGAATAGGATCATGGAATCATTTGAGTTGGAAGGGACCTTTAAGAGCCATCTGGGCCAACTTCCCCACATCTAACAGGGACACCTATACTAGATCAGGTGCTTGGAGCCTATCCAATCTCACCTTCAGCATCCCCAGGGATGAGGCACCATTGCCTCCATGGGCACCTTGTGCCAGTTCCCACCCTTACTGTAAACTCTTTTTTTTTCCTTACATCCAATCAAAACAATTTCCTCTTTTAGTTTGCAGCCATTTCCCTTTGTCCTATCAAAACAGCCCATGCTAAAGAGTCTGTCGCCTTCCTTCTTACAGCCCCCCTTTAGGTTCTGAAATGCTGCTGGAAAGATGACCTGAGAACTCTTGTGAAGAAGTAACAAATGATGAAGGAGATCAGATCAGCTGAAGAGAATTGTGGGCATGGTAAAGGACAAGAAAGACCAGGTGTTCCCATGAAGAACAGTATTTTCTCAACTGTGCAGGCCTATTAGTCTTCATGCTTCAGGGTGTACAAGATTGCTGGCCAGATGAAAGAGAACGCATCTCTGCAGGCATTTGTGCACAGCTGTCAGCAGAGGGGATTAATGACCCAAAGAGAAGCATTTGAGGAACCCGATATTAGTGCCAGAGAGAGGTTACCTGGCTGACTTAAACTGCTAGCTGGAGATACTGGGGCTTCTGATTGTTCACGTAGCAGCATCACAGAGCCAGTTTTTGGTCACACGGCTGTGTAGAGGCTCACTTCATCAAGTTGTCCTTTTCCCAGCTCCACTTTAAAGCTTTTTTCTGGTTTATTCTCAGTCTGGTCCCACTATGGCTGTAAGTAGGATGACCTGTTCTTACTAGGGTGCTACAGGAGGGTTTCTCCTTATTCTGAGCTGTTATTGCACTCCCAAATCCCTTTAGCACTGCTAAATTAAAACTAAACTCTTCTTATCAAATGGCCATTTACCTTTCCTGAGGATGCTATGTGCTGTTTGTTTTCTTATTGGGTTTTCTGGTCATTCCATTGAGCTGAAGAGGTCATAATGTAGATGGAGACTAATAATAAACCTACATTAGAAGCAGCTGTATTGTAGAACAGCTTTGAACTTAAAGGAAAAGAAGACAGGGACAGTTTTAACCACAAAGTACTCATTTAATTGAAACCTGGGCTGGAACTGACCTGCCTGCCTTGAGATACTGCGTGGGTTGGGTGGAGATTGAGGCTGTGTTGTTAACTTACCCCTGCAATATTTACATAGACAATTTTAGCCTCTGACAACATGAAAACTATTTCTGGGCAGCCTTTGGCTTAGGCCACCCACAAGCCACAGGAGATAGGAGGTCTCAGGGGCACACTTGTAAGAGCATTGCTGTGCAGGACTATTTCTGGGACAGGTGATTTGCAAACTATCTCCCATTTTCTTTGCTCTTCCTGGTGATGCAGTAGCCCTACTGAAGGCTTTTTTTTTTTTTTTTTTTAAAGGTTTTTTCTTTCATTTCTCAGTACAGATTATGCTCATTCTTTTTTCCTCATGTCTATGCAGACCCTTACCTTTACGTGGCACCAGCTGAGAACAGAGATGGTAGAGCAGAAGACAGGTGTGGGACAGATGGAACAACCCACGTGTAAGCTGGAATGATACAAAGATGGTAACAAAGATAGTAACAGATATTCAAAAGGTTATTAATGAGGAAAAACTCACCGACATGGATGCCTTCACTGAGAAATGCTGAGGCAATCTCCATAAGGGAGCAATCTCCAAGAGATGCTGCCTTAGTGGTGGTCAGCCCTTATATGAGGTCCACAGGAGGTGGATTCAAGCTCTACCCCTTCCAGGAGCACAGCTAAATCACTCTCACCTGTGCTCCCATAGCTGACCCAACACTTGCCTCATATGATTAATCAGAGGTTTAGGCTGTGATTACCAATTTCCCATACACCATGTGACAAGTAGGGGGTTGAAGTGCCCCGTCTGGAAGTCCTATGCTGTGTAACCACATGCTTTGTAAGGTTTCCAAAGTGCCTGGCTATAGCAGAAATGCTGCAAATGATAGCCTGACCTGTGATTGAGAACCTGGGGGGAAGGCAGGGCCAATCCAGGGGAGCTCAGGTGTCTGCAATATACCTGAGTGACCAGAAGGGGTGGTGCCAGGATCCAGCCCTTCCCAGACCTCTTTTAAGGGTTGGCAGTGGAAGTGAGGTTTCAGTTTTGGAGATCCTTGTCTGCCTGAGGCCTTTCAAGGGTAAGTAGGCTTTCTTTTCTTTGTTTTTGTCCTTATGGTTGCTACATTTGAGTGCATTTTCATTTACTGTTGCCTGGGACTTTGCTACTCTGCTCTTATTACTGCGTTTTCCATGGTGTTACACTGACCAATGCACTTTAACTGCAGCACTTATATTGGGGGTGTGCTACAGTGTTGCCTGTTCCTGAGTTAGCAAAGCCTAGAGAGACGCAGGTGTGCTGAGGGGAAGTCCAGACTGGTTGGGGTCTGGCCTGATTTACTGGAACAGTTTGGGAAAAGGTGAGTTTTGAGTACCACTTGAACTGAATCTTCTCTGAAATATCTCCTTGTTCAAAGTAGGTCTGAGCTAAGGGTTTTGTGACCACAGCTGCTGCTCAGCTTCTAATTGGGCTGAGCAGTGCTGCCCTGGCCCAGTATCAGCTCTTTTGTGTTACTTGGGTCTGATAGCAGCTTCCTCTTCCCTGTGTGCATCAGTGGCTGGATGCTTTTGGGGCTGCACTGAGTGTGTGCAGGTGGTCAAAGGGAGGGTGAGATGCTGATGTTGTAGCTTTGAGGGCACTGAAGATGTAAGCAGAGAGTGTGGCCAGTTGGATGGTGAGCACTGGGTTCTCTTCCTGCCTGTAAGACTGCCTGTAGGAGCCTAGGCAGCTGGCAAATCAGTGCTGTGGGGCAGTGGGAGCATGGCTGCATCTTATCCCAGATGCAGTGCAGAGGGGTTAAGTGCATTAGTGAAATTTGCTTCCTGATGAAGCACTGGCTACCTCTTTCCTGCAGTGCGGGTACCTGGAGATATGTAACAAGTGTCAGCCATGGTGCCCATGCTCTGTAACACCTGAACAGCGTGGGTTCCATTTCCATCTTTCTGTGTCTGTCACTGGCAGACCACATATGCCTTTGAGGTCTTGGGACAGAAGAGTAAGAGGTGCTTCCTTAATAGTGCTGACACTGAATATTCTAGGAAGTGCTTAACCTTCAAGTAGATAAGAAGAGAAGCTGACCAAGCCCATTCTGCATGGTGTGGCTTTCACTAGCAGATCTTTAGTTATGTTTAAATATTTGAGCTGTGCTCCCCACTGCATCAGGCTGGAGGCTGACATATATTGGGAAGATGCACACTGCTTGAAGAGCTTATGACCAATAGAGAGTAGGTGGATTAGGGCTGGAAAAGAAATGTGTACAGAATGAAGTGGCGAATGACTTAGGGGGAGGACAGGAGTGTGGGGAAGGCCAGAGAAGTGGCTGGGCCTCTGGTTTCCAGATTATTGTGCTCTCTCATCTTCCCCTAACAATGTGGTTTCTGTTAATTTGGTAAAAGAATGATCCACGGTGAGGAGGAGGGAGAACAGAAGCTGTTGTGCTCAAGAGGCAGCATTAGGTTTGCTCTGGAGCTTTCCACGAGGCATCAGCTCACCATTGGAGGTGTCAGCTCCAAATAAAACTGTTCCAGGGCATTTCCTCAGTGTGCTGCTCCGCAGCAGGCTGCGTTGACTGTGACACTGAACAGACCCTGCAGGGCGGTTTGGAAGAACAACAAACCCACTGCCAGGAAACACGCCTTCATTTTGTGGCAGGCCAGGAGAAAATGCGTACAAGGCTTCAGTTGTTTTGTGTGTAAGAAATGCTGGGTATTTTGAATCACAGGAGAGAGGACGTGGTACTGAGGCTCAGCGTGTCTTGAAGGGACAGTCAAGAGATGGTATTCTGAATAGAGGGTCTCAGAGTATGTGGATTTTAATACAAATAATTTTCTAGTTTTGTCTATTCAGAGCTTACTGGAGCTTCACAGAACCAGGGGCGTTCGAAATGACCTCTGTAGATGACTTCATTAAACCCTACTGCTAAAGCAGGTTACACAAGGTGGTGTTCAGATGGGTTTTGAATGTCTCCTTTCTGAAGTCAAGGTACACAACACCCACTGCTCTTTCCTCCTCTACCGAGCAGGTCATGGCCTTGTGAAAGACTACTGGATTGGTCAAGCATGATTTCTGCTTGGTGAATCTGTGTTGACTACTGATAGCCTTTCTCTTACAAATGCTTAGAGATGACATCCAGATTAAGCTGTTCAATCGCCTTCTTTGGGATGAGGTGAGGCTGACTGGCCTGTAGTTACCCAGTTCTTCCTCCATGCCCTTTTTAAAGACTGGAGTGACACTGGCTGTCCTCCAGTCTTCAGGCACCACTTCTGTTCTCCGTGACCTTTGAAAGGGAATGGTGAGTGGTTGAGTGGTTGGGTGGTCACTTCTGCCAGCTCTCTCAGTGCGCGTGGGTGCATCCCAGTGGGACCCATGGATTTGTGTGGAGTTCACCTAGATATTCATTGATCAGATCCTCCTCAATTAAGGAGAAGCATTTTATCCCCCAGACTCTCTCTCTCATCTTCAGGGTCTGGGATTCCCAAGAGGCAGTCTTAGCAGTAAAGACTGAAGCAACAGTTCAGCAACTCCATCTTCTTGTCTTCCATTACAAGGGCACCCACTTCATTCAGCTTTCTTGTGCTGATTCAGCATTTTTGCTGCTGCGCCCCGTACTCAGTTGACAGCACAACTTTTTTTGGGGGGAGAGAACATTGTTTGCTTCTCAGTTTTTCCAGCTACAACAAAATCTTGAAGCTGGAATTGGTTCATTTCACAGCTAAGTGCTATAGCTGAGCTGACCCCAGTGGGATCATCAGCAGTAAGAGGGGAGTAAGGGAGAGGAAATGTTTTTTTCCTTCATGCTGCCGTTGTTGCTCAGAAGTGCTTTGGCCCAATCAGCTATCTGGGTAGAAAGCTGAATATTGCTTTATCCTAACATTGCTTTTTCCTATTCCTGGTTTGGGGTGATCCCAGAACCACCTTAATTTCAGTGCAGCAGTTTCCAGTAACCCGCTCCTCCCTACCCTGGTTACTCTGTCCCTGTGAAGCCCATCTGCTGCGGGCAAATCTCTTTCTAGGACTGAAGAAGGGAACTTTGCTGTGTCTCTTCCCCACACCCATGGGTGAGCTCCTTATATTCTCTGACACCCTTATTCTCTCTTCTGATGTTGAATGTGACCTTTCCTTTAAAGCACCTTCCTCTTCTCAGAAGAGCAGGCTCTGCAAAGAGTCTTTCCTAGCATTGAAGAGGGGTCAGGACCTTGATCACCATGATCATCACACTGCTGCTATTGAGTGGTTATTGCCTATGAGACTCATCTCAGGATTTGCTCCTGGATTTTCAATAACAGATTCTGGGTAGGTTAGAGCTCAGTAGGCGTTGATGTGATTCAGCTAATTTGAGATGTGTTTTTGCTGGAGAATTAACAAGTGCTTGTCTGAGCCAACATGGGAAGTTCTCTCTATGAAGTGAAGGATTGCTCAAGATGAGGTGACAGAATATTTATTTTAACATTTCAATTACGGCAATGGTTGCGTTTTTCCCTGCCTGCTTATTGCCTTAAGCTGAAAAACAGTTGAACCAAACCTTCCAAAAATAGGAGGCAACAACCCAAAGGGCAGAATTCCAGCTGAAAAAGTTCAAGTCCTAATGAAGCTGCTCATGCCTGAAGAAGTTACTTGAGAACAGATGTGATTAGGTGGCCTTAGAGTTGTCCATACATGTTTCTCTTCTAACATATGCTAATGGCATAAGGGTGCTAAATGGCCAAGTAGCATTTTATAGGTACTTAAGGTATCCAGGAAGAGTGCAAGAGTCTCTCATGCAGACGCGTCTTAGCAATATATGGTAGCACTACACAACAGCTCTTCAGAAGTGGAGGAAGATGGTTCTTACTAAAAACTGAACTTTCCTTTGAGTATATGAAGTTATTCCAGCAGAATTATGGCACGGCCAGTAGAATTTTAGTGTGCTGTGGGCTTAATGGTTAGTTCTTCACTTTGTACCTCACACAGAAAAGTAGCCTCTGAGAGCAAAGCAGTGTTAGAAGATGCAGAGCTCAGCCTGGGAAGGGAATCATCTAAAAATGCAAATGCCACCTCTGGCAGCACATGTTATTGGCAGCTGCTTAGTCGAATGCTGACTAAGCCTGTTTTTTGGGGGATCTGACAAGATCAAGAGCCCTGAAGGGTTATGGCCGTAAGCATTATTAAAGCAATCTTGTTAAGAGGTAATTAAGTTACATTTATTAAATTCCTAATTAAGAAGCCGACTGTAAGTTTGTTAGGTAAGGAATGCTCAGCTGGAATTATTCACTTTCCACACCCTTGTGAGAGATTAAAATGGAGGGGGGAAAAAAAGAAAAAAAAAATAATAATAAATAGAAGAAATTCCCCACCTTCTGAAATAGAAATTACATTCTAGGTGTGGTGCCTGTGGAGGAAGCAAAGGCCAGAGCCTCTGCCCCACTGAGATGGGCTGATTAGCACTGGGCGGGGTGGGGGGCTCATTACCTTACCGTCATTATCTGGGGGGAAAATTGCACCGTGTGAACAGTTGGTAGTGCAGCAGTAGCTCTGCCTAGGTGCCACTCTTGGGAACAAGAGATGTGCAAATCTGAATGGGTAGCAAGTGATCTTTTTTTTGCATCTCTTGCTATCCTGGGTTAAGCTCCAGCTCTGCTGTGAATGCATTGCCTCCTCCAGTCTTAACTGAGGCCATTGCCTGATCCGGACTGCGGGGTGTACAGAATGGCCAGGCAAAAATGGTGTGGAGGAATGAGGTGTTTGTGTGGGGGAGAAAAACGGGACCTAAGAGGAACTGACAACAGTCAAAGCTGACCTAAGGAGGCCACAGCTGAAAACTTCAGTTGAAGGCTTTTGAGCAACCTTGTTTAAACAAAGAATCTTCCTTCTGTCCTCTGAAGACTTACATGTCCTCTGTGTGAGGCTCCTCAGGGCAGTGTTCTGCTCTTGTCTTCTGTGAGCTTGAGATCTTTGCAGAACCTCATACAGATCACTTCTTTCTCTGCTTAAGGCGGGGAAAGAAAAAAAGTACCAAGCTGATATTTCCTAGCCTGGGAACTTGAGTTTCCAGACTGAAAATCTGCTCTATTTTTATTTATTTGTTGGACTGTGGAGGCTGACAGAGGGATCCCACAGAGCACAGCAACCTTTCCCAGAGCTGGCGAGGGTCGGCGATACCATGGTTGTGCCGCACCTAGGGAGGGGATGGCACACAGCTTGGCCTGGGGCTGCAGGGCAGGCTTCGAGGTGGAGCACAACACCCTTCTGCGGCTGTTCCTCCCACTGCTGACAGCAGCCCTGGAAGCTGAGCTTGGCTGCTAATACGGCCTTGATTTATAAGGCTTTATGCTTTCCAGCTCTTTTTATGGTTTTCAAGATTGTTTGCCCTTCACTGTTGCAGGGCATGCAGTTCCAAGATCACACGACTTTATTTTGCCTTGCCCAGCTCAGGCAGCCTCAGCTGACCCGGATGGTGGGGTGTGAAGATCACGCTGGTGATAGAGCAGAGTCACTTTAGCAAGGAGCAATTGGTACTGCTTCATCGCTTGTGTCTTCCAGCCATGGAAACTGGTACAGAGTAAACAGCAGGTGTTAGTCTAGCTCTGGGTTCATTTTATGACCTTCTCTGAAGGAAAGAGGGTGCCCTCTTAGGGGAGGGGTAGGGTCAGGACATGGAGTTTCAGTTCCTGAAAGACTCATGGTGAGTGGGTGGCAGCAGGCAGAGCTGTGTGATACCTGGTGCCACCCATGGAGAGTAGCAAGCAGAGCTGGATTGCACCTTAAAGCCATTCACTTCAAATCTCTTTGGGTGTTAATGTCGTTGCAAGCTGGATGGATGTTGGCGTGGAAGGCATCTTGTTTTGAATTCCTCCCTTTTGCTGTGCAAGTTGCAGGACCAGCATTCAGAGCTGTGTCTGGGTCCCATTAGTACCCCCCAGTGCTTATTTTCATTTCAGGCAGGCGGGGAAGCAATTAGCACAGAGGTGAGATCTCTGATAAGATCAATCCTTCTTCTGGCGACTGTTCAGAGTCTGCAGTCATTATGAGGATGCAAAGTGCTCACAAAATGATCCATTGGTGTTGCCTCCCTTGTTGATCCAGGTCCAGAGCTTGGTAGGAAGGGAAGATTTGGGTTAGTACATGGAGCTGCCTCTGCCACACTGTGGGTACCACCCAAAGCTGAAGTATCTCTTCTATGCCCATTGATTTTACTGGTCTCAATTTGCACTGGCAGAATCTTGAGAGGTGATCGCCACTTGCATGGCTGTATGTTCAAACACATTCATTTCTATGTATTAATAGTGCTTTTTTTTTCCACCCTGTTTTCTTTCTATTAGGTTTGCTTTCTCTATGTGAACTCTGATTCACAGCAATGCTCTTTCTGGTTACGCGGATTCCTTTTCTCTACCCTCCTCCTCTTGCCTCTTTCATAGGCCAAGCCAAAATATTTGTCTACCACAAGCGATCAATGCCAGATTTGTTGTGTGGGCAGGACTAACACAGCAAGGGGTAACAAAACAGAGAAAATTGATGCTTTACTAAAAATAGACCTGCTGCAGAAGGTTGAAACTGGTTCCTCATGTCAAAGCTGAAGGGTAATTAATTGAGCAATTGGGATGAATTTGGAAAAAGATGCTTGGTGAACCACATCCTTCCTGTGCTCAATGAGCAGACAGCGAGTGCGCTCTGAGGGGCAGCATGATGCAATTAAGTGAGTGCAGCAGTGATGAGAGGGACTGTGTTTACAGCTGTTGGTGACTACAGATGCCCGTCAATTTGTTCTGGTGTCAGAGGTTAGAACTTTATTGCTGAGGCACGTGCTGGCAGTTTTTGAGATCTACCTTTCTGAACAAGGAGGATTTGATATGGCTCTTGGTCTCACCGAGCAGAGGGAAGGTGACAGGACAAGGTTGCTAATACTGGCTTCACCAATGTCTTCCCCTGGGCTTGTCTGCTCTTGGCTGTGCTTTGCCTGTTATGCCCAGAGGTCAGGGGCTGTCACTTGCCATGAGCACAGGCACTGCCCAACTTTCATTTTAATGCAGAGCAACCATGATCTGGTCTGGTACTGCTGATACTGATTTAGTCTTAATTCAGTCTTCTGCGGTCTGGATCAAGCTCTAAAACATACTGTATGAATACTATTGGATCTACTGAAGATCACTCTGTGTTCTTATCCCTTGACCCGTATCCCATGGTTTCTGCACCGTGTAACTCAAATCTCTGAAGCATGGCATGGTTTCCTTATTTTGCTACAATGGATTATAGTAGTGTATTCCTGAGGCAGCGTCTGGTATTTAATTATAGCTAATAGATTGTCAGCTACAAGAACCACAGTTGCCAACCTGGGGAAGAAACCTGTGCCAGAAATGATCCGTCATTCCTCCTGTGGAACTGGAGGCTGCTGGGGGAGAGGGAGCATGCCTGGGTGAGTCTGGTGCATTCCTCTTTGAAGGAGTAAGATTGAAAGTGAGAGTAAATGGAAAATGGCCCAAAACATCCATGTGCAGAACAGGTCCTGTGCTGCTTTTGTTGTCAGTCTGCACCATTGACATAGTTACATATGTACTGAATGTATGAAAGGTGGGCCCTGCTGTAAGCACTGTGTCCTCTGCCATAAGTTAGGAGCTCAGCACCCCAAGTGGAAAGGAGAGCCGTGAGAAGCACAGAAGTGAGCATGTTGTCCCACGTGGACTGGAATAAGAAGGCCAAGAAAGACTCCTGCAGCCTTCTTACCTGGCATCTTGAGTAACATGAGTTACTCAATGATTCTGTGGTCATCTAGCTGGTGCCTGTGTCAGGCAACTGGTCAGCCTATGTGTAGCTCTTGACTGGTGCTGTAATTCCCAGGCTGTCAGCGTTATACATTTTCCTTTGACTAGCTTACATTCTGGGTAAGAAAATTCTGCTAAGGTAATGATGTGACCTGTAACTGTAGAAAAATACCTTAATAGGAGGTCATATGGAACAGTTCAGCCCAGTGTCAGGTGTCTCCTGCTGATCAGTAATGAATAGGGAAACCTATTCATGATTGTGTTTATTCCATGAGACTGTCATAGCTTTCAGCAATCAGTGCTTTAAAAACTTCCTGAACTGGAGACTCCATCTATATCATCACGTTAAACAGACCCTGATGCTCTAATTGGTTCCTCAGTTTACATGCTATCCACACAAAAAGCTGTATTTCCCACAGCTTGTCTTGGATGTGTTTGCCTGGCAATTTAATCGCTGCTGCCTCCTTTCCCATTGGCTCTTCCATAGTGAGAAATAGCAAATGTTCTCTGTGCCCTCCATATTGTTTGTGTTTGCATAGGCCTGTGGCATACTTCTTTTCTAGTGCCAGTATATATCATTCCTGTAGTCCTAGAATAAGATTGACCTCTTCTAGACAAATTATGTCAGTCCATCTCCTGTTTAGTTTGTGCTTTGGTCTAAGTTGTGGAGATGAGATTATGAGCCTGAACTGTGAGGATTCAGGATTATGGGCTCTAATAAAGTAGACTGAGAACTTCTTTCATTTGCTTTGAGTGCTGTTTCCACAAGAGAAAGTCATGATTAAATGCTGGGCCTTAGTCAAACTTGCCTGCCAATTCTTGTGTCCTATTTGGTATTTCCCCATAACAGTTCCATAGAATTGAGTTGGAAGGGACCCTTAAAGGCCATCTGGTCCAACTCTGAGGCAATGAGCAGGAACATCTACACTAGATCGGGTGCTCAGAGCCCCATCCTGCCTGACCTTGGGTGTATTCAGGTATGGGGTATGTACTGCCTCTCTGGATAAACCATCCAGCTAAATTAATTAGTTAATCACTTAAGGTTCATAGAATCCTAAAATGGCTTGGGTTTAAAAGGACCACAATAGGCAAAGGATCCCAAGTATCATCCTAAAGCTTATGGATGAGTAGAAGTGTTGGGAGCTGTGATCCCTAAAAACAAGTGGAAAGGTCCGTTGGGTTCCAGCAGCTGCCTGTAAGGTTTGGACAGCTGGATAACAACCTGCATCCCATACCAACCTTACACTCTGTGTCACCGAGCTGTGCTGAGCCACCAGAGGGAGACGGAGGGTTAATCTCTCAGCGGGCCTGGCTTTGCATTTCTAGCTCCTCTGAGCCCTTTCCGAGTGCTGCTGTATCCCCGGGACAGCCCCTGTGCACAGTTGGGTTCCAGCAGCTGCCTATAAGGTTTGGATGGTTGGGTGATAACCTGCATTCTGCTGCCAACCTCAAACTTGATGTCATAGCATGGGCTGTTGTGGTCACTTTCCCTCTCTTCCTTACGTGAGCTGTTGGGAGCTGCTCAGGAGGGTGGAGGTGCCAGCATTTGGTGTAGAACACTCCATAGGCTGTTGCTAGAAGGACACAACAAACATATTCAGTGGGATTTTACGAAACATAGAAGAGAGTCTGTTCACTGGGTAAGTCATGAAGGTAATAAGAAAATCAGGAGCTCTGCTGTGATTACAGAGTTTGGAGTAACCAAACCTTATCATTTATGAAAGTTATGACTATTCCTCAATCTATTCTGTAATTACTTTCCTGCAGAGAAATGTCCTGCACAGTTTCCTCCCAAAATGCAGCAGCAGCTGCTTCTGCCTTTCTGCGATGCCACAAATCTCCTGATGAAATAGGGGGTGAGATGCTGCAGTTTCCTGCACAAATTAACCACAGATTTCAGCTGCTGAAGTAATTGCCTGTGGGAAGGGGACAGTGTGTAATTTGAGAAAGGGAAGGCAAAATCCTACTGTGCAGAGCAGAAACCTGCTTGGCACATATATATACCCAACACTGGGAAACTGGAGCTGGGGATTATGGCTGCACCTGTACTCTCTAACCTCCCCATGCTTGTATGGCCCATAAGCAGGCTTGCTCACTTCTCACTTCTTTCACCTCAGTCATGTTACTGGAGGGTGTTGCTGTATTAAACCTTAATTCTGAGATCTGTGCAGTCCTTCATCCTGTTTTAGTAATGTTATGGGTCTGGTTTAATTGAAATAAATGCTGTATTTATGCCTATAAATATAATGAAAGGGCTTTGTTTTTTCTCCTCTTACTGCATGTTCTACATATCTGACCTCAGGAAAGTTGCTGGGAATCTTCCATGGAACACAGCTGGGTGTGGGTGATGATGTAAGCAGGGGGATGTAAAAGCCATACAGCAGCCCTGTCTCTATATTAAGGATAATACAGTTGTGTGTAACACAGGAAATCACAGGCCGAATGTTGACCACTGTGTCCTGCGTAGATTTTGCTAAAATTGGGCTTGATTGCCAACTGGTGGCCAGAAACCAGTTCTGACTCAGTTGTTCTCTACGGCCACCCACCTGGTTGCTCCAAGGCACTGGGGTAGGCACATTGCTTGTGGCTGCAGCGGATGATCTGGCCAGAGGTCAAGTGAGCAAGAGATGACATTTCTGTGCCAGGGCACAATGGGTTGTCTGGGTCCCATCTTACTGATAGATTTGGTTTAGGAAAGAAATGAACTGGCTTCATGTGCTGTGGTATTAAAACCTATTATATATTTGTACTCCTCCTTCTATTGAAAGAGTACGAGCATCAGGTCTTGATGTTAGTTTGTTGGAATCCATTGGAAATGCGCTGCACTAAATTGCCTGAGAGACCCCGAAGGAAGGTGAACCTTGAGACAGTTTCAGGTGGGGCTGGGATGGTCTTACCTGTTCAAAATATAGCTGCAAGTACAAGCTCTGGCATGTTCAGTGAGAGCTGGTGTTTGCTGCCTCTGTCTTTCAGGTGCTTTGGTGAGAATGACCTTTGTGGGATATAGGAGTAATTTGCTGACCAACAGGAGTAGGGAGGGTGTGGCATAGAAGGATTGCTCCATACGCAACCTGTGTCTTATGCTTTCTCAGCTGACTTTTAAACTACAGAAGTCCTAATAAGCTCCTGAACAGAGGGAGAAAGGTTAGGTGAACTTTTAGCCTAACCTAGTTTGGCTGCCCTTTTTATGTAATTGGAAATGAAGGGTGGTGTGACTGAGCCAATGGATCTTTCAAGATGAAAAGGCTTAGCTGAAGCCTCTGAGAAGTGGTGTGGTGGGGGGGATTATTCTTTGCTCCTTTGATCTAAAAAGAATTGAAGCTGTTTTTGAAGCAGACCTGAGAGAATGAACTACTTTGCAATCCTTCAAGCTTGTCTGTCCCAAGTGAGCTCCTCACCTCTGAGTCACTTGGGTGCATGAATGAGCATTGTGTACAGAGGTGAGAATAGAAATAGCCTTTCCTTTGTGGAAACCATCACTTGCATTAAACTTTGTAATTTTTAATTGCAGGGGCTGAAGTGGTCCTCTGGAGATCATCAAGTCCAACCTCCTGCTAAAGCAGGTTCCCTACAGTAGGTTGTAAAGGAAATATCAACCTTCTTTGTAGCCCTTTTGGCTTAGCGGGTTAGATGCACAAGGCAGCTAAATTTCACTATTGCTTTACCTATGTGGAGGAGGAGGAAAAACCCTGCAGGCCTCTTCTATTTGTGCATCAGTCTACTCTGGGGAGGCACTAGATTGAGCATGCTGCCCATGCAGCATTGCTGCTAGGCTGAGAAGCAGAACCAGGTAAGGGTTAAAATATTGGTAAACTTGTTCTTTGGCTGTCAGGCTTATAGAAGGCTTGTTTTTCTAAGCCACAAGAATTCCGGCGTTAAGGAAATTAGTTCCTGAAGACAGCTTACTGAGGAGTAATGTCTTCAGTAAAGGTCTTGTGGGAGAAAATCTTGCTTTTTGACCTTCCTTTGCTTGGCTCTGCTTTCAGACTCTCAGTTGTTTGCTTAATGCTAGGACAAACTTTAATAACTTATGTTGCTGACCTGGAACTTGGACAACTGGAGAAAAAGGGTCAGGAAAGAAAACATACTGCCTGTGACTTGTGACCACTCCTTTCCCCCTGAGCTCTGAAAGTCTTTGCATGTCAAGAGTATGCATAGAAATGTACTGATTGTGCCTGAAATCATTCGGCATGTCTCAGATATGTCGATGGCTTGCATATGGTTATTCTTTCCTCCGATGAGTAGCTAAGATTACAGATGGTAACGTTCTGCAGTTAGTAGGGAGATTCAGATCAGTTTTTGTATTTTCTGGGTTCCTCAGAGAGCAGTCTACCCAAATGAACAGAGAGGAGGGATGTTCATCACCTGCCAGTTTTAAACAGGATTCCACCTGGTAAGACGTTCTAGCATGGTTCAGTCAGATTCATGTTGCACTGCAGTGATTTTCCTATCTCTTACTTCAAACTGCCCTCTGCGGTGTTTTTAGAGATGGAAAAATGTGCTGCTCTGCTCCACAGAAGCTACTTATAGCAATGTTCATGGTGCTGGAGGGATGTCAGCTTTGCAAAGCAGCGGGGCAGGGGGGAAGCAGGGACTCGAGATAAGAATAGTACATGAAATCTTAAATTTGACAGGCCTGTCAGGGAGGAAATTACAGCTTGGAGGAGGAAAAGTGGTTGTCTTTTGGGTTTTCTGTAGTAAATATAAAGTCTGGGGGTTTTGGTGGTGAGGAGGCAGTTCCACCAGGAATGTGTAAGGCTTTGTTTGGGACATGCCTACCACAGCTGTTTCTCATTATGACAGAGCAAGAGGAGGACTTGGTGACAAGGTCCCTGTATGCTATGGCAGAGCTAGTGTAGAAGGCAGGCAGTGGTGAGTGTGGAGGGAGAGGGGCTTGTGGCTGAAAGATACTGGGAATCGCTTGAGTGGCCCAGGTTGCACTTGAGTGAGTTTGGCGTAGGGGTTGCCCTTTCCTCCCGTCTCTACTGAAACAAGAAATTGCTGAGCTCACCTGGCAGTAACTGCAGTGCTGTGTCAGGGGCTGGACTCTTGTCTCTTTATGGTCTGTGTTGAAGAATGTGTTGTCTGATTCTTAAATCATATTTTAAGTTCTGCTCTCAAGCCAGCTTAGACTTTACTGCATCAGAAATGCTCGCACTTACAGCTGAGTTTCTGAAGTGATTTGTGCCAGAAGGGGAGATGAGAGGAGCTCTGTATCTCCTATATAGAAATGTGCTGGCACGTATACATGCACTATCAGTTGCTATTCACAGAAGGCAGAAAGGTGAAATAATGTGCCCGGGGCCACACACCAGGCTGCTGGCAAAGGATAAGCACTGGAGCCACATACCAGCCCCACCTGCTGGACTGCTCATTTCTTGCTAAACAATCCTAGCAATCCAGTGATACTGCAGCATAATACTTGTCTGTACAGCATCAGCTTCCATGTAAACCAAATACAATCTGGAATGAAAATACAACAGAGATCCTCTTTCCTCCCTTTATCCCCAGCCAGGCTGCTGTGAGAGTTTGGTGTTGTGGTGGTGATGCTACCAGTGATGGGTGGTTATTACAATCAAACTTCTGCAAATTTGGTATCTTCGAGCTCTCTACTGTTTGTTGGTTTGGACAAAAAAGGTTTGAAAGTTTTCAGGAGGAGAGAGGAAAAAGGTGATCAGCAGGCAGGCACATGGGAGCTGGAACTTGGTGGTTCTTGAGGTCATAGAATCACCAAGGTTGGAAAAGACCTAGAAGATCATCCAGTCCAACCGTTCACCTATTACCAATAGCTCCCACTAAGCCGTGTTCCTCAACATCCGGTCTTTCATTGAACACCCCCAGGGTCAGTGACTCCACCACCTCCCTGGGTAGTCCATTCCAGTAAGGTCCCTTCCAACCCAAGCAGTCCTGTGTAGAATATTGTCACATAACCTGTGAATACAGTTCTGTTTCTGACCAGTTGTGGCCATTTGAAGGGGTGGTGGTGCTCTTTGCATTGTATATGCAAAACGTATCAGGATATTTCACGTTAGTCTTCCTGATTGCGTTCCTATTTTGAGGGGAAGGCGGTGAATGAATTTTTATTTCTAAGTAAGCAAATCATGTCCCACCTTACAAGAATTACCAGTGTATTTGGCCATTGAATTCAACTCTTTGGTCCCATCTATTCCATATTGGATTTAACCCATAATCTGTACATTCCTTCAGAGACCTCTTTTGTTCTTTTAGCTAAAAAGCAAATAAAGGGGAGTTCTTAGCACAGATAGAAGGAAAATAAGAATGTTAGAACCAAAACCTGTCCTGCTGGTGTAATAATGGGGAGCAGGGTAGCTGGTGACTAATCCAGAGTAGTGCCAGAAAGCTTGTCTGATGATCACTGCTCCTACCAGGGGTCTGGTCTTGGCTTCTTCTGGTGACTTCATGGCATGAAGAGCTTGGGTCAGAGGCAGTCATGGAGACCAAGTAACTATTTAAGTGAAGGCTGATGAGCACACGCTGCATCTCCAACGTGATGGGTTTCTCAGAAATCTGAGCGCTAAGAACTTGAGGAAAATTTTTATTGTAACAACAAAGTCAACTCCTCAGGCAACTTTTCCTCTCCTCTTACAACTCTTCTCTTACCCTAAGGTCCCAAATAGCCAGTGTTAATCATTTAGGAGGCTTAAAAGTAGAAGGGAGATGGGGGGCGGGCGGAAACAGGGATTCTATCTTTCCTATACAGATAACATGGGCTGGAACACAAGGTAAGCAGTGAGTACTGTGTCCTTGCTCTTGGCAGAGGGCATACAAAGAGGGTGTACCAGTCTTATTGCTGAAGGAGTGGCAATACAGCATTGCTGAGTTTCAGGAGGACAGTTTGAGAGCCTGGCTGCTGTTTCTCCAGGTCTTTGTTCTTTTTGGCCCCCCAGACAGGCTACAGTTTTTAAGAACTAGAGCTGGTCTGGCTCCTGCTTCCCAGTCAGCTGAAATTCCACAGGATGTGGCTCCCCTGCTTTTCCTCTCTAGTCCTCCAAGACAAGACTCTAATGTTCCAAGTACAACCACTTCAGAGAGGAGACACAGGCAGATTTCCTCACACCTTTGTTCTCCAAGCAAGTGACTTGAGTACTCTCCCTTTGGCCAAAGAGTGAAATGCTGAAGGGCTTTCCATGGCTTCTTACTAAAATGAACTACCTTAGATTTAGCTATCACTTGCCTTGTTTGAATTGCAAGTTATTCGAAGATAATAGACATTTTTAGTTTGAGAAGGATGAGTTCTGATATATTATACTAATTAGATTGTTGGTCATATTTCAGCCTGCTGTTTCTGGAGGCTTTAAATAAAACATTTGGTTTTCCTCAAAACCAAGCTACTTAATAATCTGTTGCAGCCTATGCCTACTAATTGTCTCTGACACAGAGCTACTGCCCCTTTATAGACATTTTTTTTTTCTCTTTTCCATAGCATTCCTTCTTGAGGTTGATCTTGTAGTCTGGAAAACAAGGAGCTTGCACTTTATCTATCAAGTAGCCACCCTATACTTTGGAAAGCATACTTTGGAAAGCTATGACTTTTTATTTCCCAGTTGCTAAGAATCCTTTATTCCTGTTGTGATTTCCCTTTATTTTCCATTTGGTTTTGCACTGTTTTAGAGTTTATAGTGTCTCTTCACAATATTAATAGATATCAGTGTGGCTTCTCTCACGTCACAGTGCATGCAGATCAAAGCAATATCAACATTGGTTGAACTGGGCCCATGCATACAAGCTGGCGACATATTCTAGAAGTCCTATAGCACTTACGGGAAGGTAATGATTAGTAGTGATCTTATTCTGCAGAAGCTGTAGCCTGCCTCACTAATGAACTGATGGACCTGGTTGTAGGCATTATATGATGGTCTTGTGCACTTGAAAACATTGTTATTCCAGGACAGCATCAGAGTCTGTGATGCTGAAACTGTTCTGCTGATTGGGTAGAGTATGAAGAGTGTCCCTGGAGTAAGGAGTTGTGTACTGACAGTTTGTAGGGCTTGGGGACAGAAAGCTTGAAGTCACGGGGAAACATATGTGCAGAGGCTGGATGGGCATCTTGTCACCTTGCAAACCCAAAGGAGGTGGCATCAGACCTTTGGAGAGTCGCAGAGCCTTTCCAAAGCCTGTGGCTTCTTCCCCTGTGTGGATTTACTCACGACGACTGCTTAAACGCCAAGAAGTACTGCCTGTCTAGGTGACTGATTTCATGGCAGCCAGCATCTACGTCCTAATGCCATGTTTTTGTAAGAAAATATTAAAAGCAGAGTAAGCAAGGGGAGAGGAGGGACCCCAGGAGGTCAGATGCCCTGTGCCCCGGCTTCAGGGCAGAATGGGCAGTGTGCATTAAATCTTAGAGGTGTTTGTCTTACTGGATTGCTGAAATCTCTGCTAGGGCTGGTTGCTCACTCCCTCATTGATTCTAAGTATCCTTATTACCATTATGTTTTTTCTTTCTTCAAAGCCAAACCTCCCTTGCTGTGGTTTGATCCTCCTGATCTGTTACCGTGGGCATAGAGGGTAGATCTTTCCTCTTTACAGAAATGACTGTTTTCACTTTTCCTCTTTCCTATGGACCAGCCAAGACTGATGACTACTGCAGCTAATGATGCAGTTTTCTGATGAATATCACAGCTACTCTGTAGTATTTTTATCCAACCCATATTTTCCTGGTGGATGCTTCCAACTGGTATGTTAGTTTTATTTTCTCTTGGAATTAAATGAATCATGTCATACTTAGAGTCCTCCCTTTGTAAAGATAAACACTCTCTTTATGGCTCTTCTGCCTTCCAGAAGCACTTCTAATCCTGCGCTGGCTGTCAGAGGTCACTAATAATGGCTCTGAAGGTTTTTCTGAGTTTCATAGCTTTTAGTTGGATGAAATTAATTCTGTGGATCGCATCTTTTCTGTTCTTCCTGAATTCTAACATGAGGCTTTTCCCCATGTTGCTGTTGTGTTGATTGCCTGATCCATAGTGATTTTTTTTTTTAATAGATCCTGAAGCAAAAAAAAAAAAAAAGAATTACAAACTATGCCTGTTTTGTAACAACTAACAAGAGCTTTCACTGCCTTATGATAATTCAGTTCCTCACTTGTTTTCCTTTTACTATTGTACCAGTGCAAGCATTATCATCATTCTTCACCATGCCAATTGTGTTGTACTTTTTGCTGTGGCCTCCTTGATCTTCATCTCTGTACGCCTGTACTGTTGTAAGGAAAACCCAGAAAGGAGATGTGAAAATCAGTAAATCAAAGCCAGCTTTGAGGCTAGTCTGGCTCTGCAGTGTAGTCAGTAAATTGAAGGAACTAGTGGTAGTTTCTTGTGAAGACTCCATTTTTCCATGGACCAAGACCTTAACCCAGTCATGTCTTCCCCTTTGGCAGAGTGTTCTAGTGCATTGACTTACGCAACTGTTTCGATCTCATCCAAGTCCAAGAAGTAATAAAGCCTCAACTCTTCTGTTACCTAAGAGAATACAGTATCCTCACTATTTTAATTGATCAATATCATGCTGATACTTTCAAAGTAACATGAATTCTTGTGCAGAGGTTCTGAGCCCCCAACTGATGCTTCAGCACCGCGTTCCTGAGCCTCTGTGTGTAGTGAGCCATATCGTTCTGTCAAAATGCATGCCTGTTATGAATTTGTACTGTGCAAATGTTGTATGTTTGAAACATAATCTCACTGTCAGAGAGAGATCTATGAAGGAGGGCCGTAAAGAGTTCAGAATCATTAATGATTGAAAAAACAAAATAACTTTGCTTTCCATCAGTGAAAGATGCTACAGAAAGTTCCTATGAAACTGGGCGTGAGCAGGGCTACCCGAAGCTGCGGTTTAGCTGATGATGCTCACCAATGCTGCCATCTACGGGCAATTATTCGCCATTGCGGACCTTCACGCACATCTCACACTGTTGCACTGCCATGGAAGTAGCTTCGTTTTTCTGTACGGAGTTTCAGTCGTCTCACTTGCCAGGTAGAAAATTCCCTATAGGTGTATTATAGGTTCTTATGTTTGACAAGGTGCTGAGCTGATCATGTTCAGGAAAATGCTAAATGCAGTCAATTTGTGTGTATCGACACCTGCATGAATCTTGTAGGAAAACTTTATCACCACTCCTTTCCCATTTATTCCTGTCTTCAAATTTTCCCTTATGTGTCACCTTCTTTTTTCATCCCTTACCTTCCGCATCCTTTTCTTGGCAGCTGCCAGGAGCGCTCAGTGTAATCCCATTGAGCACCACTCCAAGCGCTGTCAGCAAGCAGTCAGCAGATAGAGTTCATGTAACAGATTGTTTTCAGGATCAGTTTCGACATCCACCATTTTAATATTTAAATAGTCATGGCTCTGAGCCATATCGCGGGGCCTTACCCATTGCGTACAAGATTTCTATCTTGCCAGGACTGAGCAAGTCTTGCCTGGCATCTGAACCGCCCACAAAAATTAGTCAGGCAGTAACTAGTTGAGTGTGGCTTCTCCTCTGCTTACAACAGGCCGCGTCTTAAGTACCTTTCAAGAGTCAAACTTTTTTTGTGTGCTGCAAATGTCAAAGGAACAACTTTCATCTGTGACCTCGTCTGTAGCGTAGTTAAGGGTGGCATCTCACCATCAATTTGTTCTAAATCGTGGAATCGTTAAGGCCGGGAAAGTCCACTAGGATCATCTTGTCCAAATGTCAGCCCATATTCATCCTGATACTATTTCTACAGTTTCTAAGTTTTCTATTCTTACGGCACTTGACTTGACAATGCTTTTAGTGGTGCGGGTGAGCTTTGTCTGGCATGTGTAAGAGACCACCATGTGTTGCAATGTTTACTCTGAAAGGGTGATCACACTACAAAGAGTGCAGACTCCGTGGCCACCTAGATTCCGTGGTCACACAGACTGTAGCAGGTTATTTTTACAATATTACTTTATTATTTTGATTCTGTTTTACCATTTTTATGGTATTACTTTAGATGTTGAGTATTAACTATGATTGATTAGGGATCAGGTGAGGCAGGACCTGGCTGTTATGTGAATAAATGCCGTGTCTCTGAAGACAGATGGATTCCAGATTTACTTCTTGCATTCCCAGTAATGTGGGCTCCTCAGCAGCTCAAGTATGACTGTGCAGAGATTCTATTTGCAACCACTGACTGGAATTTTGCCATCTGTATCAAACCTGTGGTACACAGAGGAAAGAAGGCAAGTACGTGAATACAACTTTGCAATGAACTGGATGCTGTGGTGAAAAGCTAGTTATTGTGGGCAGGCAGATGGAAGGTAGGGAGTGATCACTTGTACACTGAAAAACATAATGCTTTTCTTCCAAAAATGAGACCAAGTTACTCTGTTCTTCTGAAGGATTCTGAAGGTCTTTTCTTGCTCTACTTGGTACAGGGCACCTGTGCTGTGCAAAGATGCTTGGAGCAGCGTAGAGGCATGTAAAGATGCTGGACTAAATCACAGCACTTCTCTGTGACACATTCAGCCTCTGTTCTTGCACCCTCATAACGAGACTGGCTCTGTTACATTAATCCTGCATTTGGAGAAGGAATCTTGGGGTGCGCTTTATCCTACATCTCCGCTAAAGTGCTGCTTAAGTGATTCCCACCTGATGGATAGCACTGGAGTGAGGCTGAAGAAACCTGCCGCTGCCTATGGTTGGAAGGCCTTAGGAGATACCTTGTGGCAATGGGTATGCAAATGTGAAGTTTTAGGTCGCTGCATGCACTGCAAAAAGGGAGATGCACAGCTGCACAAACTGACCTACTTGATTGGTTGCTCAGAAGCAGCACAGGCTAGACTTAACCCTGCAGTCTGGTGCAGGCAGATTATATTGTAGATGACTTTATTTGAATCTCTTTTTATGTGTTTCACTGGGGGATTTTTACATTACTCCTTGAGTACTTGTCTCTGTGCTGACTCCTTTAACTTTTGCTGACATTTTAGATTTCCACTGCAGTGTTGGAGTTGCCTGTAATAAAAGATGGCTCCTCATAAAGGGCATTGGACAAAAGAGAACTGTGATGGACTTTGTGTTCAGACAGTCACTCTCCTTTTGTAGTTCCCTTATTTGCCATCAAAGGGACAGTTTTTCCTCTCTTTGGAACAGAATTTTGTTGACTAAGAACTAGACAGAAAGTGTGGCTCCAACACCAGAAATGGTTAATTTTATAAGCAGCTCTAAAAGAGTAGCTGGAGTGGAGGCTTAAACAGCAACACTTGCTCGTGTAGCACAGAGAAATGCGATGACTGCTGTTCTGGTAGCTGCAACAGGGAGTGTAGTTACAACCAGAAAAGCATTCAGAGTCCAAGAATCACCACCAAAAAACCCACTGAACTATTTTTATGTTTTCAGGACTTTTTATGGTGCCATGTTCCTCCTCCTCCTCAGGCAGCGCCAGCCCCTCTGTTCCTGAGGCTGCCAGCCTGCAGGAGGCTTTAGGAGCAAGCTCTTTATCCTCACTGTTTCACTAACACAGAATACCCTGAAGTGGTGTTTCAATTGGTACAAATAGGACACTTTTTTTTTTCAATATTAAAAGTGTGAGTTTTCCTCTTGCAAACCACTTGTCAGCCACCTCTCCTTCAGCTCACTTTCCCAGGAAGGCTCTGTCCCATTGTACTCTGATCTCTTGATTTATAGTGTCTCCAGGTTTTCCAGTCTATAGCTGCCATAACCTCAGTGGGGTCACAATGCTGGAGATGGCTGCACTAGAAATGCAAGGGTTGTAATTCCAGGCATGGCACTGTAGCCTTGTCTATGAAGGAGAGTACTCCAGATCACTTATGTGTGATTCTCTATAGTTATATCTGTAATGCAGACGTGCTCTTTTGCTTGCCTGATTAGGCTCCAAAAGAACAGCTTTCTTGACATTTAGTCATTGCCCATTCCTGACCAACAGTGTAGAAGATGATGGTAACATTCCCCTACTATATCAGACAGCTTAATTAGCGGTAGTGCAGTTGTTTAGTTCTGAACATTGAGAGTTGTTTAACACCTAAGAAGCCATTTTTTCCAAAGCAGTGCCTAAAAGTCCTCCGTAACCTCAGGCCTCACTTGCCATGTGCTTGCTTTCACAGGGAACAACAGTCTGAACCAGCAAGGTGGATAAAAGAAGAGGGAAATGCTAACATTATGAAGAGGCCAAATATGAGCAATTGGTGTTAGAGCAGACATTGAGTGCTGCCTATAGAGACTGGAGGATGGCCCGAGCTTTCTGAAGCGTGTCCTGATGAGTCTGTGACCTCACCCACCCCTTGCTAAAGTCTCTTCAGATGTCATCTTGGTAGGTGTAATCTTAACTACAGCTGTTGTATGTATATGCTGTCCTCCTTGTGTCTATTTCTTTTGGAGGAGGTGAGGGAACCTGCATCCAGGAAGTATTTTCTTCCATCATTTCTAACTTACTGTAGACTACCTATATGCATTTTTCACTTGTGGTAAATGGTGAGAAGGACTAAAAATCCCTATATATGTTTACCTTGAGGCTGCTTTCTATCTGAAAGCTGGGTGAGGAAGTATGAAGACCTATATCTGAGGTGCCGGAAAAGGAAAGTGACTGTCCTGTAGCTTTAGAGGAGGAAACTATTTTGTTGCTGACTTCTTCTATAGTTCTCTTTACATCCCCTTTGCAAATCATCACAGAACCTCCTCAGCCTGTTTGGATCTGGTGACTTTGTTTTCAGTAAACAGTGCTGCCCAGGAGGAATAAAGATGCATGTCTCGATACTGATATTTGCCATAAAATAAACCTGTGTGTCGTTTATAAGGCAGTAAATTCACTTTAGGGGCTTCTGCAGTTGTCATTAAGTGTTTAGCTCTACAGGAGCTCAGACTGTTCTGGCAGCTGGGAGAGGAGGATGCTGTAAACTGGAGTGGGAGAGAGAAATCCAGAAGGAGTAAATATGTAGAAAGCATTTAGAGCGTTTCAGTTGAGCCAAGTTTTCCAGCTGTGGTGGGATGGCAAGGTTATCCTGGAGGACATCCCTGGGAGCTCAGATACAGCTGGGCTCTTTGTTTTCCTTTCTAAGCCTCTGCACTTCCCTCCTTTCTCTGTCAGGGATGATAACAATGGCAGAAAACAAGAGCTGGCCTGCCTGCAGCTCCGGGGGGAGTGCTGGGCTTGCAGTCTGCATTTCTCCCCTTCCTTCTTTGCACAGCCAGGACCTAAACCTGCTGCGACTTTCTCTGTGTTACACAGAAGGGATGAAAGGAAATTTATTCCCCCTGCCCCTTTTATGAAGGGGAAACTGAGGAAATGCTACGCTGTGACTTGCTCAGGTTTACATAAGAGAAGTTAGGTGACACGAGCATTGGCTCTGTGCTTGGAGTCCTGTGTGCTGGGACTGTACAGCCTTCTCTGAAAGGAGTCCCTCTTTCTTCCAATAGGAAGACAGGGGAAAAAAAAAACAAAACAAGTGAGGCCTGATAAGGTTACTTTTAACCTGTTTGGGTTTTGTTTGGTTTTTTTTTTTACTTCCTAACAAACGTATGGCAGACGTTTCAGGAATGTCACAGCTTTGCTTTCCCTGGCTTTGCTGGAGGAATTCTTGCCGGGCTGGCAGAGAGGTGGGAGGCACCTTCCTCAGCATGGAGGTCAGGCTTCTTTTTGCAGCTGCCCAAGTTTAACTTTCTCTAAATACCCCTACAACATTTAAATGGGTTAAAACCGCATCTCTGTGACTGGAGGAATACCAAGCTCCTGGCTGCTACTTGATTTGCCATCACTCCAGATTGTGACCAATGTCCTTTTTAGCAAAGGTGTTGCTGTTAAAGTCATAAAGAAGTATAAACTTAATATCTGATAAATATAAAATCTGTTAAGTCTGTCTTTCCTAGCTGCCTGCCTCCATAGTCCAGTCTCCCTTCTCTCTGTTTCAGCTTGGAGGCTGCCCCTTGGTCTGTTAATTGGAGGAGGGAGAGGGTTGCCAAGCAAGAACACCACAAACTCTGGAAGTTAATTTTCATTCCAGCTCTGCGCTACTGCAAAGGATGAACTTCCATGTGGTATGAAGCTCGGTGGGCTGTGCCTGTGAATAGTCTTACATCACAGCAAAGGTTGGTGAGGAGCTGTAAGCAGTCACCGGTGGATCTTCTCAGTCTCAGTAACTCTACTTACAGCAGGTACTTTCCTTTGAAAAATGCTGGTCTCTGTTGAAATCTCTCAGTCAGGGTCATCTTTATCTCTTTGCACAAAGTTTTGCCATTAGTGTTTCACAGCGGCTCTGATCTGGGCTCTGGTTTATTGTGGAACTTCTATCAAGGAAGACCAGCTGCTGGTTTTCCCGTCTTGAAGAGCGCTGAGGTTTAAAATGCTTCCACCTGGAAGCAGCCCTCTTTAAAATAAGCATTCTTTATGTATTTAACAAGCAGGAAGGTAGAGCAGGAAGCTTTATTTTCCCTTGTGGTTAAGTGTGAAGGTCAGCACTATAGACCTTCAGTAACTCCTCAACGCTATCCCAACATTAAACCCTTCTTAAGAAATGGGGAAGCCTGCACCTGGTAACCATTAGGTCCCGAAAGAATTCCTGAGCTTTTAGTCCCACTGTTGGAGATGGGTAGTGGTCCACGGGGCACCGAGAAGAAATCTGAACCATGGCTGCAGAACCTACAGCAAGGCAGATCTATTAGGACATGTCTGTTGTCTGGGGAACCTCTGAAAGGAAAAGCAACTTTTAAACATCTATTTGTTAAGCATGTGAATTACGAGGGAATGCCTTGATGATGCTCTCTGTGTATATAGACTGTAGCCATTTTATTTCCTATGGCCAATTTGGTGTTGGCACAAGGGAAAATGGAGACTCCATCCCTGCTGCTGAGGTGTTTGTGGTAGCTGGGTATGAGGAAGATGTGGGATGTCTGGGCGGCAGGTGGCACAGCTCGGTGCCTGGTATGGCATCCAAGGCCTCATGTCACAGAGCAGCTTCTGCCCGTTTCTCACCACTAATGTACTTGTATCAACAGGCTGCGTGTCTGATGGGGAAAAGGCAACTGAAGTGCTGCTGCAAAGTGACGTTCTTTGTGATGCAAGCACAGAGCACCGCGAGGAGACGCTTGCATTGCTGGGAAGAGGAAGGTGAAGGAAAACCCCCACCTGGGAAGAAAACAGCTGCCGTTCTTCCTGTGTGAAGCAGCAGGTACGCGCACACTCAGTGCAGAGGCACAAGTAGTTTCTTTGTAAACACACAGTGAGCGCTCTCGTCCTCCCCTTCTCTCTCGTCCTCCCCTTCTCGTGCCCCCTCGCGCTCCGGGTGACTGTTGCAGGAAAAGAAGGAAAAAAAACAACCCCGAGCGCTTCGTCAACAGACCAAAGTCTGCAGACAGCGCGAGGCAACCCGGCTCGAGCCGAACCGCCGCTGCCCGCCAGGTGCACGGCGCGGGCCTGTGCGGGAGCACGGCTCCTCCCCGGGCCGCGGCGCGAGCGGGAGGATCCCAGCCCCCTTCGGGGAGGGTGTTGGGGGGGAGCAGGCGGAGGAGGAGGAGGAGGAGGAGGAGGAGGAGGGCCGGCCGCGGCACCTCCCCCTTCCCGCCTCCCTCTCCGCCGAGCGCAGCGCCCCGAGCATGGAACCTGCCTGAGACGCTCGGCGGGCTCCGCTCCGGCAGCTGCTGCTGCGGCACAACATGGAGGCGGCGCCGCCGCTCCCGCTGCTGCTGCTGCTGCGGCTCCTGGCCGCCTCGGTGCTGCGCTGCGAGCCGGGCTCGGCCGGGGGTGAGTGCCGCGGGAAGGGAAAGGGGGGGCGGGGAAGGAGTGGGGGGAAACGGCGGAGGGAGCTTCTGCCCCTTTTGTTGGCGGAGTTTGGAGAAACTTCCCCAGAACTCCGCCGGGGCGAGACGCGCACATGGACGGGACGGGCAGAGCGGGGCTCCCCGGGAGCGGCTGCGGGAGGGCGGGGAGGCGGAGTGTGTGCACCCGCAGCCCGGCCCGGAGCGCGGGGGGCCCCGCCGCACGCAGAGGCCTCCCGTCCCCTCCTCGCGGGGCTGCTTCCCCCGGGGACCGGGCTGCGGAGGGGGGACTCTCGGTGGCCGCGTCCGGTTGCAAAAGAGAGACAAAAGTCGTGTGCGCGTTCCCACCCCCCCCTCCCCCGCGCCGCGCTTCCGCGGTCCCGGATTTCTGCGGGGTTTGGAGGAGCTGGTGTCGGGTGTCGCTCACGGGCGGAATCCGAGGCTCGACGAGGCTGCGGAGGGGGGTGGGGGAACGGCGAGAGCCCCCCCCCCCCCCCCCCCGCGCGGTCGGGCTCCGTCTGAGGGCCGTGGGCGGCGGGCGGGCGCTGGGCTCCGCGGGGCTGCGCGCCGCACGTGCGGGGCTCCGGCTGGGCGCTGCGTCTCGCTGCGGGGCTTTCCCGGCCGGCTGGGAAAAGTCGGCGGCGCGGCCGAGTTGGGCAGAACGGCACCCCGGGGCCTCGGTTATTGGGCCACCCACCTTTCCGAAGCGGCCGCAGTTATTAACGCTGTCATTGGGAACGGGAGCTCTGGCTGCTGGCATCGCCGCTCTCTATTTTTAGTTGTGAGTCCATGTAGGTGTGTGTTAGGTTTTGCTCGTTCCGTCCTGTTTACGTGAGGAAGGTGTCCATCTCGGAATGCCCCTTCTCCTAACACTAACCCCTGTCTTGCCAAGTAGTTTCAGAAAACCCAAAGTGAGATTCGTTCCATTCCGAGCACTCGTGTCGGTGTGAAGGTGTTCAGACTTGAGTGAGTTAAGCTATGCAGCTTAAAGAAGTGAACTCACAGCTGTTTTATGTGGAGGGTGAGGAGCTCACGGTGTTCCTCGCAGCTGCTACACGTTTACTTGCTGGTCTTACAAATGCCTTTAAACTGGCCTTTGACTGGATATAAGAAAGTTTTTACAATAAGGGCAGTTGCCCATAGAGGTGCTGGATGCCCCGTGCCTGGGGACAGCCAAGGTCAGACAGGACAGGCTCTGAACACCTGATCTAGTGTAGGTGTCCCTGCTCATTGCCGCAGAGTTGGACCAGATGGCCTTTAAGGGTCCCTTCCAACTCATGCAACTCTTTGGTTCTTCTTTATTAAGGAGAGAACTTTTAATAGTCTTAGGGTAAAAGTGTAACGCAATTCACGGTGACGTTAAGTTGTAACTTGGAGGATGAATTTGATTCATCTCATTGTAGAGGCATCACTTTTGTTATCATGGAGCTGAGTTGCTGCCTTCCAGACTTGTTCATGAAGCTGTGAGCACCAGGGATGAGCGTGCTCGGTGCACGTGGGGCAGAGCAGCTGTGAGTGTGCTGAGGAGGCTCCTGCTTCCAGCTCTCCGGCCCTGTGAGGGGATGCCTGACTTTAAGGGGCTTTTACCTCTCAGAAGTATTTTGATGTGCTTATCTCACAAGTATGTAAATAGATCAGCAGGATTGGGAATGTGCTGGAATTTCTCCGGTGTTGAAGCTTCAGCTTGGTAGAGTGGATTTGGAATGCTTTGGCCGTGAAATAACTTTACTATCGAGCAGTGTCCTTGCTCTGTATGTGGTCGTGGCAGGAGTTGGTTTTATTAATGCGTCTTGGAATAACGATAAACCTCTGTGAGATGTACATTGCACTGACCTGGAGGTGAGACAGGGCAATTTGCTGCACTTGCTGCTTCTGTGGAGGGAGGGCTCTCTGCCTCTGAGAGTTACTCAGGAACTGTGGCAAGGGTGTATTTTTGTCTGAAAATATTTAAGTGCTTAATGCTGTATAGCAGATGTTTTATGTCTGGCTCTTAAAAAGTAGAAGCGTTTGAAATAACTCTCGTTAAAACGTTACCTTCAGCAAGAATTGCTCTTAAATTCACCGGAGCTCGGTTAGCTGCTGCCTGTGGTGTGCTGTACTGGGAGATGGTGATTTGCTTTAATGGGATGATGATTTGCCCGATACCGAGACGTGCAGGATAAAGACAGCTGAACAGAGGAGTGTGCAGGATCATGACAGAAGCTTGGAGCTTGGGGTGCACAGTGAAATAAAAAATGCACTTGAGCGCAGCCCTTACAATGGCTTTTAATTCATACTGTTTTTCTTGAGATAATCTAAAACTGATGAAACTTCTCACTGTGCCTGAGTGTGGAATGTAGCAAGATGGAACACGTGCTTAATTTGGTGACGAGGGAATGTGCTGTGTGGGAGTCCCTATGACTTCAGTGCCGCTTCAGTCAGTCCTTCATTGGCTCAGGGAGCTCTTCTGGTAACCGCTGCCAGCACAGCGCAAGTCACGGGCACAGGTCGGTCCTCTGGGCTAGAGAGGCAACACCGGAGCTTCAGGCTTACCACGAAGTTTAAGCTCATATTTTCTTAGTGCTGGCTGCTCTGTCTCCAGACGAAGGCTTTCAGCCTCATTCAGGTGTGGTGTCTGAACTCATTTGCTGAGTCTGAGCACTTTAAATGTATTCTCAGGGTAGGTGTTTACATAATGAATGCATCAGTCGGACACATAAGGTCAATACTTCAGAAGAGCGTGAATATATTTCAGCAGTAGCCCAGTGTGAATTCCATCATTGCCTTTTTGCTATTTTAAAAGTTGTGCGTGTTTTGTTTTGTTTTGTTTTTGTTTTTTTTTCCTCAGCTTCTTTAACTTTTATTTTATGATTGTTCTCACTTATAATGTAATAGTAAAATAGGCCTTGGTGTCGTTCCAGCGGTGATTTTTTTTCTGTCCTGCTTGTTTCTTGGATAATGCAAGCCAGGGTGACTTGTAACAAACACAGATTGTTTCTGAGAACTTGTTATGGTAAGGTCTGTCTGTAACAACAAATAAATGTTACAAAACCTCTCCTGGAATGAACGCTCACATGGCTTACAAATGAGCCTCACAAGGGAGTCCAATGTGAATTCGCTTCTATTCAGCCAGTAATGCAAAATCGAAAGTATAAATAATAATAATAAATCAGAAACAGCTTTAATGGCAGCAGTTTGGTTTGTTTATTTTCGCATTATGTCTGTATTTTTGGTATGTGTAGCATATGGTACGAAGGCAACCTGTCTGCCCAGGGTAGGGAGCAGCCACTGAGTTGAAACCCGGTGTTAGGAAGAAGCTGCACATTGTAGGTGACTTTACTGCTCTTCGTTATGAGACACGTGGACAATTCATGACCAGTTGTGACAGTGTTGGCTGTGGGGATGCTGGCTGGCCTGAGCCACGCGCTGCTTGGGCACTTGGGATGTTCCAGAGAAGTCAGAGATGTGCCAGCTGGGCGTTGTGAGCTGGGAAATGCTTCTGGAGAGCCCTGCGCTTGTCAAGTTAGGCCATGGAAAACGTCATGATAGTGTCAAAGGATATTCTGAGCAGATTCTGAGGTTGTGGCAGATCAAATGGTTGTAGTGAGAGGAGGAGAGAAAACTGGAAGTATGCCCCAAAGAGAGCATTGTTCCATACAGCTTTTTTTGTTAGGAGTGTATGTGCCAACAATTCTTTTGGTTCCTTCTTGTGCTTGGAAAACTTAGAATGGGGAACTCACCAGAGCTTCATCTCGGTGGTTTCTGTTCTCTAAAGAATAGACGGGAAATGTCAGTCAAGCCACAGGATTCTACTGAGAAGTTCCAGGGAGTTCCAGGAATGAGTGCTGGGTGCTGAGGGTCTGGGTAATGAGCAGGGGTTTTAGTTTAGCTGTTGTTTCCTTTGCTTTTTCTTGTCTTGTGCTTTGTCAGTCAGCGCAGGCACATGTGAGGTGGCTGCTTTGTATTAATGCAAAGTGGTTGTTTTGGACTAATGTTACATCCACGGATGACTTCTGCAAGGACACCAGTAAATTGACACATGCCTGGTTTAAATTGGTTAGTTTGCTCTGGATGATAAGAGTTAAAGCAATCAAACCCACTTGTAAGCCAATAAATACATTAGGTGAGCGTGTTACGTTACATTAGCTTCAAGGGAGCAGGCCTACAGGAATATATCAAAGAGCATCAGCTACATTATTGCTTCATTTCAGAGTACGAAGGTTTATTGCAGTGGACAGCACTGATAGCACGTGCAGTAAGAACTTCCTGGTGCAGCTGTGAATGGTCTGAGACCATTGAATGTGGTATGTGTGTTTAAAAGTACCCTTGCTTAATAGTAAAAGATGTTGAATACTCCTTAACTCTTTTGGGTTTCTGAAGTGTTTTAGGTCGTTTTGAATAGTCTTTTTTTTTTCCCCTCAGACTTTTCTTGTGAGTTCCTGTTAAAGGCCAGGTTCTGCCCTATGAAAGTGAAGCCATCCTAATGTGGGGGTTCTCTTCCTTTTGTTCCCAGATGGCTCCCATTGGTTTGAGGTTTGCCTGGGGTGGCAGGTGCTTGGTTACTTGGGGAGGCTCTTTGAGGTTTCTCCATTTGGCTCAGTGGTCACCAGAAATTTGTGATGATGGCTTCATAAAATCACTGACTAGCCCGGACTGAAAGTAACCCACAAGGAGCATGGAGATTTCAGAGTTTCTCTCTTGCCCTTTCTTTAGGTTCTCGTGAGTGTGTGTTGACTTTAATGGAATGCAACATGACTGAGAAATTAATGTTGTGTTAATTTAAACCTCCTTTTTACAAGTGGCTTATTACATGTGATAACAAAGGTGATAAATTAGCACTGATGGACTCTGGATGCTCAGCCTGCAAGAATTGGACAGATCTGAAGGAGGAGAATGCTACAAGTGAAGACAGAAGCTTGACTTCTTCTTTCTGTGGTGTTGAAGAGTTAACGAAGCTGGAGCGTGTGAAGCGGGCTTTGTCTGCTTGGTGTTTCTACACCTCTCAGCTGATGAGGAAAATTTGCTGATTGAGAGGACCTGCTGAGTTGATTTCTTGGCTTGTGTTTGGGAATTGGATAGTGTTGCTGCAACAGTGTCTTGTAGAAGTGCATTTTCTTTTCCGCTGTTCTGTGCTGTTGTAACTACACCAAGGGGAGAAGGAGTGGAGAATGCAAGAAAACAGTGCTGCTGTAACCTAAGTATTTTTGAGGGGTCATTTTGGAGTTGAGAATGTGTCTTCAGTCATACGTTACTGGTTTTCACTTAGGCGCGAGTTACACCTAACAGCAGTGGCCCACCTAAATCCTTGTCAGTAACTCAGCATCCCTTCTGCACAGGTTTCAGTTTTGCCTGGATTTTGGGCTCACTCGTGCTTTGCCCAGTGCTTGTTCTTTACTTGGCTTTCATTTTGCACTGACACATTCTGTTCTGCCTTTTCAAATTAAAACTGTCCCGACTGGACTTCAGAGTAGGGAAAATGTTTAAAAGAAATGTAATTAAGTGCTACTTTTTATGCAAAACTTCTTACTATAAAGTGTGACTGTGTGGAAGCTGAGTTTCTTCTTGTGGTGCCATTGTATATTGAGGGGGATACTTGAATGAGACCAGCTGACAGCGTGTGGATCAACTGAGACAGAATGCCTTTGCTGGGCTTGTATTGCTTCTAGTTAGCCTGAGCATCAGGTATCCTGGCCTCAAACTTCTGTCCCTGGGAGCTGCACTTCCTGCCCCATTTCTGCCATTCCGTTTTCTCTAGGTGATACTGTAAGAGGAAGATGCGCTTCTTCAGCAAACTTGCTGGGTTCAGATTGTGGATTAGAAGTGTGTGTGTATTAGTTTTTTGTTTCATTATGAAAGAAGTGAAGCAAGAGCTTGGCTTTGGGATGACGAGTGAATAATTCAAGAAAGAGAACAAATGGAAGGCGAAGAGCTTTGCTGTCTGATGTGTAACTACAGGGGATGTCTGAATGACATACCTAATATTCTTTCTTAGTGCTTGTAGCTTAATGGGAAAGCCAGAATGCTTGAAGAAGTCTACGAAGTAGCAGCACATTTTAAATCTCAGAATGAATCCTTTGTTTTACAGACGGTTTCACCTTTAAGCACTGAACCTTAGATTAGCAGTGTTAAATCCATCTCTGTCACACTGTATGTTGTGCACGTTTTGCCTGGGTTTAGAGGAGCTTTAATTTACATAACTTTACTCCTAATTCTAGAACAACCAAGGAGCTCATGTTAGAGTTGCCTGGTGGTAGGAATGAATTCTGATGTAATTTCTCTTATAGAGATAGTCCTCGTCTTGCTTTTGATTTGTTTCCCCAACATGTGCTTGAAGTACACATTTAATTTTTTATTATTATCATTTAATGGAAAAAATGCATTAACACCAGAAAGCTGTTGATGGCTTACCTGGATGCACCTTTGCAAGACCTACGAAGGCAAACTAAAGTGCTGCAGTAGTGGTCACAGCCTCAAGTGAGAGCCAGTGGGATGAAATGCAGGTGGGTAGCAGTCTGTTTGGAAGCTGTATGCAGCTGTGGGTGATTAAAAGAAGTCTGTACATTTTCTGCGTCTTCAGTAGTTGAGTTAAAGAAATGTGTGCTGTGGAGAGTTTTTGTCTGTCGGGGATTGAACAGCTTGCTTTTTCTATCTGGATTAAGTTAAGGCTGTGACTTATCCTTGTGCTTAAACTCACTTTGCAGGTGTGGGAGCTCTGGAACGTGCATACGCAGAAATAGTTAAAACATCTGGGCCCATTTGGGCACAGTGAGATTCAGGGAGGTGTGGCTGATGCAGGAGTCTTTGCCTTTGGCCTGCCTCAAAACCTGTACGGACCTGGATCTTCATCTCCCCTTGTGTGTTCTTGATAAACCCCTTTCCCCCCCCCTCATGCCAACTGCTAGAAGAAACCCTCGTGCCGTAAGGAGCTAGGAAATATTCCTGGATATGTTTTTTTTTCATCTTTTGAATGGAGTAGATCCAGTATTCTGGAGGGGTTACGTCATGGTTGCAGACAATTGACTGCAGTGAGCTCTGTTGTGCCTACAGATGAAACCTGTGCCCATGGCAGGGGTTGGAGCTCAAAGATCTTTAAGGTCCCTTCTAACCAGGGCCGTTCTGTGGTTCTGTGCCAGCTGAACTTTGAATTGTGTGCTTGACGCTTAGTGAGTGGTTGAGGTGTGCTGCCTGGTCTTTGCTACCTAATAAACTCTGACAAACAGGTACTGCAGATGGTGAACGTTTTCAGAGAAATTCTGTCTGTTCATAGCCAGTTTTGTGGCCAAAAATGTGGTACAGGTGATTAATTTTCTGTCTGAAGTGTTTTCTTGGCCCTGGTCATTTCCACTGGTTGTTACTGTTAGACTGCAACTGGAAGTGATACCTGTCTGAGAAGATCTTTTCTTTAAAGGGCAGAGGGTTGGCTGTCTAGTTAGTTTAGCTGCTTTTGGGCTTCCTGTCTGCTACGAAGGCAACAGAAGGCACCGCGTTTGCTGGAGTTGGGAGGCTGTAGTCCTTCTGCTAGAATGAATCTTGAATGGTTGTGACAAAATCCATGTGCTGGGTGTCTGTTAATGCTGAGGTCATTCTGCTGTTTGCAGATTTCACTGCTTTAAACAGCCTTCCAGACATTTATGGAAAGTGAATACATTTTGCCTGAGCCAGAGGCCTGGAAAATGCCAGGGCTTTATTTAGTGACTGGTAGTTGCTCTGAGTTTAAATGTGCTACCAGATAACTCAATTCCCCAGGGCAGAGACGGATTTGCTCATAGTTCAGAGAAGTGCTGACACTGGCAGAAGAAATCTCTTGTGAGGCCCTGGCTGGCTCATGCTGAAGTATGTGCATGGGGAAGGGTGTGAGATGTTTGAGAAGGGGATATATGCCATATATGTCTGTGCGTGTGTATGTGTGAGTGTGGATATAATATGTATGTGTGTTCTTATGTGCTTAAATACTTGGTTAACCAGTTTCTCCTGCTCTGTTTTCTTCATTCATTCCAGTGGTTGTATTACTGAATAGCCTCCCATTTCGGGGGGGGGGGGGGGGAGGATAAAATAAAATAACCCCCCTGCTTTTTGCACAGACTTCACCTCCATATCTGTATATATAATTTTAAGAAGGAAAGTTTTGCAGTCACTTGGTATTGGGCTGCAACTCAGCAAGCCTGGTTTTGTTCTTGGTGTTGCAGCTGTGGTCTGTGAACTCCAGCTTTGCGTCTGAGGAAAGGTGACAGTGATATATGGATGATCTCTCTGAACACATCTTGGAGTGTTTTACACAAGAAGCTCCTCAGAGTTGCCTTTTCCTATACATATGCTTTTTAAATAACCTTCTGGCAATAAACCCGCGCTATTAGACTGCATTGTATTTCTCTGTCACTGCATGGTGTTTCATTACAAGAAAATGAGGCCGCACACCAGCAGAACTGTAGGTAAAGTATCCCGGAAAAGGCAGGAAGATGCGTGTTTTATTAACTAAAATGGCATGCATGATGAGGTTTGTACAGCTAAATCTTTAATCTTGCATAACTATCACTTTCCAAACTCCTTATTTTATCATTCTTGCATGGTGTGTCTTTCTCTAGTGTTGGTAGCGTTTCTTCTCAGCCTGTAAGCTGTTCTAGGCAGGGCTCTGCTGTATTATCTTTCTTTCTACCTGCTTGGTTTCTGCTATTTTCCCACTGTCTGAAGAACCACGATTGCTAAAGGCTGTAATGTGTGTAGGTGGGTAATTAAAAACAGTGGTCAAGAGAGCTCTTGGAAACTTGCTGGGTTACTTCTCTGAGCAGGATGATGAGACAACATCACTGAATGGAAGGAAAAAAAAAAACACCAAGACAGAGAACCACCACCCTCCTTTTCCTGGCAGCTCTAAGAGCCAGCTTGCTGTCCTGTCAGCGTGGGCTTCTGCCAATGGTGTCTGCTCCAACAGACTTGGTGAATCTGGAGCAGCTGCAGCATAGCTGGTGTTTGAGGGCTGCTGTTTGGCTCTCAGACTCTCTCACAGTGGAGAGAAGATGAGTAGGTAGGAGTGCTGTGTTTGTGACTTGTTCCAAGTCACCTCTCAACTTGCCTGGTCTATGTTAATGTCTTCATTGTCATTGAACAGATTTAAGTGATCCAGGATTCATTTACCTTGGGGATTATCACCTCAACACATGCAGCCCTTCTCCATCCTGCTATAATAATTACAGCTCATGGAAAATAACTCTGGCTGCTGCTCCCCAGGGTGTGGAACTGCTGGCATCAAGAGATGGAGCACATCTGGCGCTGGTCCTCAGAGGCAGGAGTCGGCCAACCAGAGCTTATTGCATGTGGGGAATGATGCTGGTGACTTGTTTTAGCTGAATAATGGCCGGGGGTCTTCATGAGCTTTGGCTTCTCGCCTCCTCTTGCGTATTCTGAGTCCTTTCTGGTTGGTTTCTTGTTTGTTTATTTTTCCTGAGGAAGTCTGTGTGCGGTGAGGGAGGATGTGGAGCGCCGTTACGTTCTTGATGCAGCTGACCCAGCTCCTCAAGCCACTCTTGCTCCTTGGGACTGTAGCTCCTATGCAGGGAAAAAGCATGTGTACAGGCTGCCAATCCCAGCCATAAGGCAGCTGGGAGATATTGGTGCTGGTCAGTTTGGGCTTTTTTTGACTCTTAGATTCCATTGGGTTGATATCATAGGGACGCGCAAGGCAGGAGGTTCCTTTTTGAAGAAGGTGCAATTCTGGGGGTGTTTGAGGAATGTTCTCGGGACCTGTTTATATCACCTTTCTTGTATGGATTCTGAGGCTTTTATTAGGGAACAAAACTTGCCTTGTCCAAGCTGGAATATGAATTCAAAATTGAGCAGCTATTCCAGAGGAACTCTCTCAGGAGCGCTCTTATTTTAGAATGGTTTCCACACAAAGATCTGTTCTGAAATATTTGACTGTAATTCTTTCCCAGCATTAGGCTTGGAGCTTGTTTCCAAGTATAGGAGCTAGGACTGTATAACAGGCTCAGCATATTCAGTTTGAATATCTTCTTGTCCCATCGTGTTGTAAACTCCTTGACTAGCATGGTTGTTTATAACATAACATTTGTTCATACGCTTGTTGACAGCCTTTTAGGATCTTATTGTGCAATAATGCTGGTTTCTGAGGGATCCTGTATTTCTTCTCTGAACACATAGACAAGGGCTTACAAGAACATCTCTGAGGCCGTGTGGGAAGGGGGCCTTCTCCACATGTTTCTTGGGTATGACGCTTTGTCATTGTGGAGGAAGGACTACTTGAATGGACAACAGGGAAAGTAATGCTTGTTTTTGCAGCCCATGTGGCAGGACGGGTACACTCAGAGGAGTGAACCAGTGTGTGGCAGGAATTTGTTCTTGCAGATTCTGCTGTTCTTGAATTTCAGTTGCTTGTCTTTATTGCAATTCCGCAGCTATTAACGGAGAGGAAGCTGCTTTACACTTCTTTTCCAGTGCTCACTTTGAGACACTAACTGCAATTGTTTGGTTATGCTCTGTGTTGGAAGCCAAAATGACTCCATGTCTTTCTTCCATGTTGTGTGGCTGCCATTGCTACTGCAGACTGCTGTGTTGACAGGACCTCATCATTGCTTCAGTAAAACTTCATGGCAGTTTGGAGGCCGTATACCTGCTGGCGCTTATGAAATACTTCTGCAAGTTTTCTGGAGTCTCAGGCATCAACAGGTGTGTGGAGAGGTTGCAGGGGTGAAAATGCACCTTGTCAGCTGCTGTGCTCTGCATTACAGCTGTATTCAATGCTTTGTCCTGTATAGCTTGTCTGCTGCTTCATTGTGAGGCAGAAGCAACTTACTGAGCTCTGTAACAATCTCTAGGAGTTGTCCAGGAAGGAGAATTTTGATGACATGTTTTAATTGGAGTGTTGGTATGCAAGAATAAAGCAGTTGAGCTCAGTAGGAGGTGGGTAAGCATTACGCGCACGCACTTAAGATTGTAAAAAGAAGCTTTAGCACCAGTTTGTTATTATAATGTCTGAACTAGCACTGGCTGTTTATGTAAAGGAGTGGACTTTGCAGGGTTATTTTCTTATTTAAACATCAGCTGGACACTGGGAACTGATTACTGTGAGTATTTGGGTAAGTTGTGTTTGCTTAGTGTGCTTGACAATCTGTTTCTGTCATTTAAAGCTCTAGCTGCTTGAGCTATCCAAGCTCAATTTCAGAACGAAAGAACTGAATTAGGAAGACAGGTACTCCTTATTTATTAATTATTGGTATGCATGGTGTCTCAGCTCACTGACTCAGTGAGCTGGTGTCAGTGGTGCGTTGCTGAGGCAGTCATGTTTCAAAATGCTTCTCTGTGTCTGAAACAACATGAAATTTTCTGGTTCTGACAGTGGTAAATTCACGTTAAAAACTGATCTCTAAACAAACAAGAATCCCTGAAACTTGTCCATCAGCAACTTCAAAGGACAGTTTTCCATACAGTTGTAAAATTGGCAACAGCAAAAACGGCTCTATTTGAATTGCACAGAGAACTTTACATGCAAACCCCAAATAGCCCAGAATCTGGTTTATCTGCAAGTTACAGTTTAGATTTTAATTAAGTTTTTTCTTCTTCCCTGGAGTCCGACTGCAGATTTAAATGCATGCAGCAGGTAGTTCTCCTGTTGCTTCTTCTTAAATGCTATACAAGGGTTGCTTCCCCCCCCCCCCCCCCTCCGGGGTTGGGCTGAGAGTTACCTCCTCCCATTACAGACATTACCTTTTGTTTTGTGGGGTGGTTTTTCCTTGCTGGATTTTTTTTTCTTTTTATTTTTTATTTTATTTTATTTTTTTCCCTATTTTTCTTCCCCTCCTCCTTCTTTCCGCAACCAAATTGTTTTCCTGTCTTGGTTTACAAAAGCATGATAGCATTACGTACAGCTGGGGAAGGAGAGCTACTGGGTGAAAAGTGATTCAGCCGCAACGACAGCTGTGTGTATTTGTCCTAGTGTTGTCTGGGATCGAGTTAATTTTCTTCTTAGTACCTGGTATGGTGCTGGGCTTGGGATCCTTTGTGAACATAGTTGTGATAGCACGGTGATGTTTTAGTTGTTGCAGAGCAGGGCTTACACAGGGCCAAGGATGATTCTGGGATGGAAGACAGCCAGGACCGCTGATCCAGGCTGAATGAAGGGATATCCCATGCTGTGGGTGTCAAAGGAGAAGTGGGGGATGTTCAAGGTGATGGCGGTTGTCTGGGGAGCCATCCCATGTCATCAGCCCTGCTTTCCTGGGAGTGGCCAGACACCTGCCTGCTGATGGCAGTCAGCAAATGAATTCCTTCAGGGCATCAGGGGTGTTTGTGGGGGGGAGGGGAGGTGGGGAAGACTTCTTCATGATATGGAGCAAAGTATGACTGAAATCAATTTTTGGTAGTCCAATAAAATTGTGATGCTGCAAGACGAATGGTTTAATGGGTGTGACATGCTGAACTTTGAAGGAAGGGCAATGCCACATGTTTCCACGCCATTCAGATGTTACACAGCCTGTGTTGTTTTGTTCTCTGTTCCGTGTTGGCTTTTTCTTAAATTCTAAACTCAATGTGTTATTTTTTGCAAGTCTTTAATTGTTTGTTCTGCACCTCATTAGAGGCAAGAATGGCATCTTGGAGGATCTTCTGAAGAACACAGCGGAGCATGTGTTTGCATTTACGGAGTGATGTTACAGGGGGTTAATTGTATGGATTTAGCTGTTATGCAGGAGTAGATAGTTGCTTTCCTCTTTGATGTTGTGTTGTTCTGTGGTGTGCCTGGACAATTACTGCGTGAGATGAAACTTTTGGTTTGAAGGCTTAAGTAGCCTTAAGAAATGTTAGGTGTCATTTGATGTCAGGTCTTATTACCATATTAAGCGTGTGTCTACTCATGCATGCAAGTATGTATTTGTCTATATGTAGGAACATACAAGGCATTTTGGGGTTTTGCAGGGTTTTATAAGGGAGGGAATGTAATGCTGTAATTAGTGAGCACCTTATTGTATATTTGTATTTATTTATATATTTTTATGTATTATTTATTTAGTTTTTCCACACATAGGGTGGTGATGCACTGGAACAGGTTGCCCAAGGAGGTTGTGGATGCCCCATCCCTGGAGGCATTCAAGTCCAGGCTGGATGTGGCTCTGGGCAGCCTGCTATGGTGGTTGGTGACCCTGCACATAGTAGGGGGCTTGAAATTAGATGATCATTGCGGTCCTTTTCAACCCAGGCCATTCTGTGATTACTTACACTGTGTTTGCTCTTTGTGTCGTGCCAGCAGGAAGCAGAGGTTGCCCCAGCTGAGCAGGTACGTCAGACTGAGGTGCCCTAAGCTTGGGATGCAAGCGAAGGCCTTCTGTCAGCTGTGCTTCAAGTCCCTGCTTGTTTGTGTGGGCTGGGTTTGTTTGTTTGTTTTGGTTTTTGTTCTCAGGAGAAAGCTGAGTTTCATAAAAAGCAAGTGCTTTTGTGGTCTAGTTTACATCTAGGCTTTGGTGAAGGTAGGTTTCCCTTTAGTTTCCAGTGCTCTGGTCAGTCAGAACATGTCATATCTGTTACTTTTCTGGGTTGGAAATATGGCTTTTAGGCTGTGGATCTGTATTAAATGGCACACTTTTTATTAAGAAAAATAATACATGTATAGGAGAAGGCAGAATTTACAGCATTGCAACTTCATTGTCTTGCAACAGCTAGACATAACAGAGATGGGAAAGTTGGTTGCATTAAGCTTACTGTGGTTAAAGGGCATTGGCAGGAGCAGTAAGGCTCTGGCCATGAGTAATGCTGTGTTAGATGCAATGTTAGATCTATTGCAGCAGTGGATGTATTACCTGTATTGTACCTAAGCTATGTTTCTCAGTTTGGCCATAACGTGGAGTTGTACGTGTTTGCTGAGTTGCGCTTGGTGGTTGTTTGTGAAAGTACTGGATGTTTTCCAGACACAAAGGGAGATTGCTTCCTGCTCTGAGAGGCGTGCAGTCTGCAGTTGTCTGTGCTGCTGAAACAGGTGTAGGTATTACATTGATAGAGCAGTTTTGCTGTAAAAATCCTGATACAGAGTCAGTGCAGCTCCATGCAGCTGATACAATCTCAGGTGAGGAATGAAATAGTGAGCGAAAAGCCAATGTCATTGTGGAAGTTTCCTTCTTTCTACTGGCATTTTGGCATTGAAAAAGCACATTACATCTCAGTGTAATAATTACATCTTTCCCTTTAGCAAGGAGGACGCACTTAAGTAGGATAGAGGAAAGGGATACCATTCATGGAACAGGATAATGAGATCCCTGACAGCCACAGGTTGTTTGAGTTAGCCTTGTTTTAGTATAAATAAATGCGTTTTGTTCAGCCCTTTGCAGTGCTGCTTCCTTGTGTAATGCTAATAGGCTCGTACCCTTCTTCCTGCAGAAATAAGAAGTACTTTGCTGACTTAACAAACTAATAAAGAAGAACAAACAAAACCCCCACCGGTGGATGTTTTGTCACCTGTGTTCTTTGAGCCGATTCAGAATGTGTTTTAATTATCTGTGGGAAAACCACCTGTGTTCCCATTTCCCTACCTATCCTTCCAGCAATGTGCTGCTTATGTTTGTGGTCTTCTGATTTGGGAGATGAGCCAGGTGTCTTTTGATTATCAAAATGGCAGCTTGTATCCCTGTTTTACTTTGATCTGACCCATTTGTTTCTGTTTTTCTTTCCCCCTCTGCTCTCCCCCCCCTTTTTTTTCTTCTTCTGCATTTGAAACAATTGCTCTGTAGTGTAGCCTGGGAGTTATTTCTTTTGGCACTTCAGTTTTCTGAAACCAGAGAATGGAGAAGGTGGAAAGACACTTAGTCACATTTCTCTTGATGCATTGTACACCAGGATTCATGTGCTGTTTGCTTGCAGTACACCTTATCCAGGCTGCTAATGGGCTGGGAGGACTGGGTGGTAAAGATCTTCCCTAATCTATTCGCCATAGAAAATGTGTGTCTTTCATTATTCTAAACTTTGGACAATTTTAGTTGGAAAATAAAAAATAAAAGGCTTATTCTGACTGGACAAGAGTGATGGTTATGGTTCAGTGCTCCACTTGGCTCTTGTGGGTTCTCATCTTGGCTCTGCCATGAGCTGCAATGGGCAGCCACAGGCAAGGCCCTTAATCCCAGCCTTCTATTGCATTCTTTGTCTTGTGTATCTAAAGAGCAAGTTCTTCAGGTTGGCAGTCTTTTACAGTATGTCTGTATCATAGCATTCAGAGTGAGAATCTTCATTCTGACTTGTAGCTGTTACCATAAGGTATCGTGTAAAGCTTGTGCTTTTTTTCTTTCTTTCTCCCCATTATTTCCTTTCAATGGAATGTACTGTATTCCTCTTCATTTTAGGCCTCTTTTATGGGGAACTGAAAGCTTTTTAGGCATGCATTTCCTTTCTTGTTTGGGAAAGGCAGATACGTGTTGGGTTAAAACAATAGTTAGGCCTGGCTGTTTATACAGGTGGGGAAACATTTGGGCAGAAGTGAACTACTTGGAGTGAACTGGGAAGAGAAGAATAACACGTTGTTTTTTTTTTCCCTTTAACCTGCTGATGAGATTGAGGTTCACAGAAGTTTTCTAGTGTTTGATGACTTCATGGCAGCTCCTCCTCTTTGTGCAACAAGGATGGTTAGTTTCTTATGCCAGTAGTAAGTCATTGAGCAAGTCAGTTGGAAATTTAAGCAGGTATACATGCGTCACTTAAAAAGAATGGGCTAAAAATCAAATATGAACTGTAATTTGATGCAGCTTTACATGAAAATATTCCGTAATCCTAATTTTATGAGTATGTGGGTGGTTGGATTGGTGGTCAGACATCAGATCTGCATTATCCATAGCTGCTCATATACTTCAGAACAAATACTTCTTTCTGGAGCCTATTACACAGACTGGTTAACTGACATTAATTTTGTTGGCTGTTTGCTTGGACCATGTTTGTGTTGATCTATTCTAATGTGGAATTTAAGAAGTGAGTGGCTACTGTTTAATATGTGTATGTGTGCCTGGTGTCCACCCCGTTACCCTGTCTTTGCAAAGTGGTGAGTGCTGTGTGAATTGCTTATAGAATTATATAATATATTACATATATTTGACCCAGAGAGCTACAATAGGAATGGATGTTCTTGGGGTCATGGTCCTGGTAAGCCACTTGGTAGATTCTAAATTAATTTCCTTTCTACCAGACCACCTTGTGCAACCGCTCTTTAAATATTGCCACTCTGCATTGATTCTGAGAAACCATTTCATACCTTAGAGATTTGTAACATGCTAACATATTTTTTTTTCTAATAGAGCAGATCACTCCTTTCAGTTCCATAACTGTGTTTACCATTTTCAAGCCACTCCGGAGCTATCTGTCAGTTGATTCAGGGCAGTTGTCTTTGTGCAAATGAATGTGGCACTGCGCACATAGCCACAAACACTGGTGATGGCCTGTCCATTGAGATTTCTGGTATTTTCTGATTTTAGAATAAGCAGAAGCAGCGCTGAAGCAGTCTCTTACGTGGTATTGCATTTGGGCTTTGTCAGAATGGATAAGTGCAAGGGCAGTGCTTAAAAATAGGGATGGGGATGTGGCAGGAGAAAACCATACTTGGATGTTTCACATTCTGTGATGCGGAGTACATGGCAATAACTTTGCTGTTGTTGTTTCAAATGTAGTAGGCATCAATTCCAGCCTGCCCCCAATGTAAGGCTTGGTACAATCTTAGAACAGTAGGGAAAGCTGAAGATTTGTCCTTCTTAAGCATCGACTTGTTTAGGAAAAAGCAGGTGAAGGGGTTCCTTCCTTGAACACCCAAATGCTGGTTTTGTTTTGAGTAACAGTTCAGGTCATGAACAGGGGAAAAAAAAACCAACAACAAAACATTGTATCCCCTTTTAGATTCTGGATGCCAAATGTGTGTGAAGGGAGTGAGGTCTCTTTCTGGGTCATTTGGTTGTGTGTTCCCCTCCCCCCCCCAAGTTAATTTTATTCCTCCTTGGTTTGGCAGACAACTGTCTAGCCAATAATAGTAAATTATGCAGCAGTGACGGTTCCAAAATCTTAATGGATAAAATAGTGGTTCTACATCATTTGGAAAATTTGGCTTGCAGATTTTCTCCAGGACTTCAACTAATACAGGCTTGACAAAGGTATGCTTGTTTCTGATTGGAGTTGTTTCCAGTTTCTACTCATGTTCCAGATGTTACATTAACTCCAAAGGACACAAATCTTAAAATAAAAAGCTGGGAAGAGACTTTCCCTCTTTATTTTTTCTGCACTAACTGTATGATAAGTGTCCTTGGAAATCTAATGTATTTGTAGAATTGCTCAGAAGTAACACATGCTTGAATTGGTGGCAAATTCTATTTGTTAGAAGTCAAGTCTTGTCAGACTCTCTGTCTGTAGGTTCTACAATATGACTTACTTTTCTTTTAACGTCTTCCCAAATAGAACTGTCTTGTTAAGGGAGACCTGACACTTGGTGCTGTGCTCTAGAAGGTAGGAACAGGGAGAGGTTTTTGATGACAGGTTGTGGTGAGGACATTTGTGCAAATCGTTTTGCTGTCTTCGAGTCAGTATTCAGCTTTTGTCTTGTTTTGGTGATAGCTTGTTAGGAAGGAGGGCAAATGCAAGATAAAGTGAAAAGGATTATTTGAGATCATGAAATCTGCAGTAGTGTGCTTGTATTTATATCGTGGATAATACTGAACTTGCTTTCTCTAATGTAGCGCATGCATACTGTAATCTACTCGGAGCTTTGTAAATTACTCCTTGCTGGAGATGATTCTGCCGCAGCCAAGAATGTTGATTAAACTAAATTCATTCCTTATGGCTCCTTTTTTTTTCCTCTGTGAGGCCAGTGTCTGTCCTGCTGGAACGACATGAAGGAATGTGTGTGTGTATGTATATATATATATATATATATATATTTCTGCTGTCTTCTGTATTATTCTATGAGTCTGACTGTAGCTGAGTGTTGTGGAGGCAAAGGCGCAAATGACACTTCTGAAAATGTAGCTTCTTCAGAAACATTTGCTCAAAAATAGCTGGAATTGAACTTTTGGACATAGATTCTCTCTGATGCTTCTTCAGCTTTTTTGCCAAAATTTTGCCAAGGCTCTGAAAAAAGAATAAATCTGACTTCATGTTGTGTTCAAATGGTCGTGGTAAACAGAGTGGAAGTACGCTTCCAAGATCTGAAGGAATTCCAGTGTTCCTTCGGCTGGAAAAGGCATTGTTTCTTAAGATGTTCATCATCTGGGTGGGATTATCAGTTCCTCTTAGTACCTACAGTTTCTGCTTTTTCAGAGTGCACGGAATCGTGCCCGTTTATCTTACTGTAGTGGAAAGAATGTCCAGCATAGTTTTGAAATTGTAAAGATCATTTCATTCGGCTGTTAATCTGAGAGTTATCCTGCACATGAAGTAGTGGAGAGGGGCAAAGGAGGGAACCCACCCATTGGTGTTGCGTGAGGTTTTGCATTGGCAAATCCGATAGGTGTGGAAGGGCTGTGAAAATGCATTATGTGCATGTTTGCTGTGCAGGATTTTTTGAAAAATGCTTGTTTTGTTTTGTTTTGGTTTTTTTCTTCTTTAATTTAAACTTCAGGCTTAGATTGTTTCTAACTTTGTGAACTGTGAGTGTTTCGGTTGGTTATGAGAGGTGCCATAAAGCTGTTGCATGCACCTTTTGCCATAAATCGATTCATGAGTCTGTGGTTGCATCCTGTGCTCTTTGGGACCTGCTTGCACTCACTTAAGGATGCTTCAAGACAAACAGCTGTCATTCTTGTACCCCCAGCATCAAGCTGGCTCTCTGAATTTGAGTGCCTGTAGGTTATGTTCAAAACAAGGCAGATTCTGCCAGTTTCTTCATAACTATTTTTGTAGGTTGTGCGTTCAGGAATTCAGCCCCAGAATACCTTACATGTTTTCTTGAAATAGGTGTTAAAGGTCTAGATATTCAAAACTAGAAAGCCTGGGAGAAAGTAGAAATGTGGGGCCTTAGAACCTTAAGAATTTAATTTAAATAGGAGCTGTTTAGGATTTTTGGTTCTGTTTTTTTGCAGCTGACTAATTCTCTGTTTGATCTCATGGTTATTAATTGATCTGTTGGAGCCTTGTTTTCTCCTGTGATACACAGCCATGGATAAGGCCCAAACGTGGGTGATGTGAGAAACATGGCTGAGGTGGGAAGGTGGCACCAAGACTTGGAAACAAGTTCTGGGTATGCTGGGGTCCATAATGGGCAGGAGAGGAAGCCAGAAGCTACGTGGCTATGTAGGAGAGGCTTTGTCCTTGCTTACTCATCTTCTGTTTTCTCCTGTCAAAATAGGTTTTCTACAGATGCCCATGAAAGCTGATCTGTGCTCAGAATGCAAGAAGGACCTTTACAGGTGGCTTTTTGCATTTAATGTATGTACGGTGACACAGAGAGGTTTGATTTACTCCTGCAGGAGGTGGAGAAGCATTTTAATGCTGCAGTAGGTTTTCATTTAACACGTACTCCGACTGGCACTGCAATAGAGATAGATGCCAACGTATTCTCATTAAAAACACCATTCTTGCAGATGGCAGTTGTTATCTTAGCTGGTGTGTGAGACCTATGATGTACAGCTGGCTGCTTGTTCATCAGAGCTGGGTTGTTAAAGGTCTGGGATTTGCTGCCCTGTATTTATGCAGGGATTTTCAGTGGTTCTTTGGTCTTCATCACTGAAATTTGATGGTATTTGTCAGCTTAAACACCCTTGGAACTCAATACAGGTTGAAATCTAACTAGTACCAAACTCAGCAATTGACTTTTGGGCGGAGTGTGACAGAGTGCTATTAGTTCCCACTTGGAAGAAAGTTGTCCTGATCCCAAACAGACACCATATTTGCTTTAAAGCTGTCTTGTACGCTGTACTTCTTCAGAAATGCTACGCTTAGAACCACAAGTTGCGGCAGGACCCTCAGTAGAATAAACAAGCTGTTGTGAACAGTATGCTTTTGCTTTTAGCTGTGTTGAAACTGGAAAATCCTATGGCTATTTTAACCTCTGTAGAATGCACAGATGGGAAACCTGAGGTCAGGAAGAGGTGGAGGTTCAGTCTGTGGAGATATTATCTGTTTAGCATTAGCTAGACAGAATTGCATGAGACTGCAGTCCTCACAACTGTTTGGCTGAATACCAGTTGTGCATTACATACAGAGAGATAGCCAAGAGCCAGGAGTTTTGCAATAATGTTTAGAAATTTCCTCTTTTTAACAAAACAGACCAGATGAAAATTGCTTTCTTCTTCAGCGAACTGTGTTCTCCTCTAAATAAAACAGCTGAAGTGCTTGCAAGTCTTGTCTAACGCATATCTGAGTGGCTTCGGCTATGTTTCCCCAAATCTCTGCTGATATTCCGTTCTTTGTTTAGTTATTCAGCAGCTCTCTAAACACGTTCTGTGTGCTGCTTGGTGGTCTGTGCCGTGTTGGCCGCTCACATGGGCTTGGCTGTCCTCCCTCCCAGCTGCTGAACTCTGCTCGGAGATGATGAAATGTGCTGTTCCATGTAACTAATTTCGGTATTTGCTACAGGGATATTAAGGACAGTCTGAGAGCTGTTGCCTCGTACACCAGGAGGGGAGTGCATGTGGTGTGCTTAATGGGTGGTCTGTGGGAAAAGAAAGAGAAGTTTGAGGAACCCCCCCCCCCTTGAAAAATATGTCCATAGGAAAATGATCTTAAGGCACACACTTGTCCCCAGCCTCTGCAGAGGTGGGAGCGTGTTGGATTATGCCCACCAAATCCAGTGGTTTGCCTTCTCTGGTATGTGAAAGCTTTTTACTTGAAGTAGGTAATGTAATTACTGGTGGAAGCAGGAAAAAACAATGAGTAAGTTCAGAGTGTGCTGTCGGAAAGTTTCAAAACAATTCTTGCCCTCCCAGGGAATCTGAACCAATCCAAAGTTTCACAGAAGGAATGGGGGGGGGGATGGGGAGGGGGAAAGGTTGGGGAGGGAAGGAGGGTATGAAAAGTACCTTTGGATTTGTTCAGAGAGATCCTTTCGCACCTTTTATCCAGGGAAGGTGAACTAATTCAGGCCTGTTAAGATGAAATCATGTATAGTCAGAGTAGTTGTAAATAGCAATGTTAGCAGTAACAAGCCAGAGGCTGCGGATGAAATCAACATAAAATTCAGCCTCTGGTCTTCATAAAACACCATTTTTGGTGGAGAATCCTCCACAATGCAGAACATAACACAAGATCTTCTAAAAAAAGCTACCAGCATCTTGTTGTTTATTTAAAAAGCAGCAAGCAACAAAAGCTGGCCAGAACTTTATCCTGGTGTTTTATCATAATGTTTGAATGTTAGTGTTTGATAAGTGTACTAAATGCATCATTCTTGGGTGGCTGGGAGGAGCAGTGGTGTGACTGTTACTGGGATAGGTGTGTGTGTGTTTTTCTTGGTGTTTGTTGCTGAGCACTTCAGGGCACACAGATGAAACTCATTTGCTGGGACGAGCAGTGGTTGTACAAGCAGTGTTTCTGAGGTCTGGCTATCCATGGGCATTCAGACATCACCTTTTGCAATCAATTCTACAGTTTTTGTGGCATGTTCTGTTATCTTTGGTGCACTCAATCCGTGCTAAGAAAAAAGGCAAGGTCTGGACAGACCTAATGTCTTCAGTATGCCCTTTGTCCTGTCACTGCAAGTACACGATCTTCTAAAAGCCTTTACTGTTTCATCTGTTACTTTGCTCCTCTTTTTCTCCCTGCCTCCCCAGCACAAACAATACATTCTTCAGTTCGTGTCTTTTCTGAACCTACTGAACCTTTTCTTTACCCTTTTCTGTGGGCCCTTTCCAACTTGCTGCTACAAAACCAGATGTCTTTTAAGCTTATGAGTGATTTGTGCAAGCCTTCCCTCCAACATATGTGTACCTAAAGCTGCTTCACTTCTTGTAGGTATGTTGTTGGATGAGCAGCCTCTTCTTGCAGCCTGATAGCAGATAGGTGGCTGAGGTCCTAGGTGTCTTCTAGTGTTTAGCAGCAATACTTAATGTACTACTGAGCATATATAAATAAAACTGGTGTCAAATAGGATTGCTTTGTGCTGCCAAGTGTAAACAATTGAATGCATAGGCTTTTAAAGAATAGAAGTTAGAAAAATTGCCAGGCACCTGCTACCCGCTCTGCATAAATACGGGATATTCTTGGTGGTTTAAAATAATGCCTCTTTCTCCCCTGAGCATCAGATATCAGTTACACTTGGAAGTTGATTAACTCTAATGAGGAAGGAAATTCACATCAGATGGATCTACCTGGATGGTTAGAGGAGCGGGATAAGGGGGAAGGAGTATATATCTTCCTGTTGAAGTGGGAATTGAAGCTGTCCATACCTAAAGAGCTGTGCCCTTACAGCTCATTGACCCACACACTCACTCCCTGACTCACAGAGGTGTTGGTGGCAGGGATAAAAGGCGTAGCACATCATGGAGCCTTCTGCTGGAAGCGCTTTGTGAACAGGCGCTAGCTTGGCTTCCAGACAGCCTCCTGGGATAAATAACAGCAGAAGGAAGGGTAAGTTTGTAATGGGTAATTTTTATTATTATTTTTCCTTTTTTAATTTCGTTTAATTTTTTACAAATGAAGTGAGGCGCGTGCTGCTGAAGCACCTGCATAAGTCACTGAGGTGGTAAATGGAGTGGAACTGAGGAGCCTTGGTTTGAGTCAGCTCAACAAACTCCCACCTACCTCTGTATTGCAGCGGGAATAATCTTCATTCAGTAATTACAGTAGGAATTCACCTTATCTGGAATAATGGGTTTTGAGGATGAAAGTTGCAGTCCTCTATTCTTTAGACTGTATCTGGCATGTTTAAACTAGGATTGAATGTGTGCAGTGTGTACAGGAAGATCAGCATTTATTTTATCTTTTTGAAGTTGGTGATCAATGGATTTCAGATTCTCTGCAGCAACAGCAGCTGCCAGCAAAGAGAACTGGGGTTCGGAATACAGAGCTTGGGGTTTTTCAGGAAGAGGAGCTATTTTTTTTTTTTGTTCTTGAGGATTATATAACAATTGCGTTAAAAGAGTGAAATCAACTGGTGTGATGTAGTGGGATTTGTGTATGCCATTATCTTCTTGCTTAGTGAGGTGCTGGGTTTATTTTAAGAGGTGGGGTTGGCAAAACTCTTGGTTCCTGTCCTTTCTCTTCCATGCATGATTGCTTCTCCTTTTTACCTTCTCTCCAGTTGTATTATTCATGGTAGTGGTTTGGCTTTTTTTTATGGCTCTAGTAGCCTCTATGTGTTCTGGCACAGGAGTTTCCTGCTGTCACCAGCTGCTGTCTCTCACCCCTTGAGCTAAGCCATGAAAAATAGGGATAACACCCAAAAGGGTGACGGTATGTGGAATAACTTCCTTCCCCGAATGTTTGGAAGCAGACTTACGCTTCATATCAGAGGCCTAGTTTCCACGTGTTCCAGAATTGGAACTGAAAAAGAAGAGGGATCGCTTAAACAGTTCTATGATTCTATGCTGAGGTGGTGGGGACCCTTAAAGACAACCTGGTCCAACTCCCTTGAAATAAACCAAGGACATCTACACTAGATCATGTGCTCAGAGCCACGTCCAGCCTGACCTTGGATGCCTCCAGAGGTGGTGCACCCACCACCTCTATGGGCAAAAACTTCCCATTTATATCCAGTTGGAATCTCTATCATTATTTTACTGCCTTTTCCCCTTATCCTATCACAGCAGCCCCTGCTAAAGAACGTGTCCCCTTCTTCCTTCCAGCCCCCCTTTAGATACTTGAAGGTCACTGAAGCACTTTGTCTGCTAGAACTGGTTTATCTGTTGGCTTTAGAGCTGGTGTGACCCTACTTACATGCTCTGTAAGTCTAGAAAGCTGATGCATGCATGCTGGCCCCGTATCCCCTCTTAGTGTTTCCTTAAGACTGTATGCACTTGGGTGCAAAAGTTTTGACATGTTTGTTTTTTTACCATCTTGTGTGCCTGTGGCAGCGGGTGTGGGGGTTGTTTTTGTTCCATGGTAATGAGTGTTCTTGTGGTTTGGGACATTGACTGCTGCAAGAATTATACTCTCTTCTCCCTGTCCGGCACTACAGACAGCTTAACCACAGAGGTCTCCTGCTTTTCTTGCTAAGAATTGATAGAATACTTAAAATATAAGCTGTTGCACGTGCTGTTACTTTGTGTAGCTGTGTGTGTTAGTGTGCTTCATAGAATGAGGCCTTGGTTCTGTGTTGTCAGCCAGGCTCCCTGATCTTGGGTCACTTCTGTTATAAGCACAGCCAAACCTTTCCATGACCTTTCGCCCAGTTAAGTGCTTGAAGAATGCTTAAGCAAGGCTTTTCTCTTGTGCTGTGCAGAGGGTTCTGCTCTTTCAGTGTTTGCGAGAGGAAGAACTGTGCACATGCCTGGAATTGTCATGTCTTCAACTGTAAGGAAGTGCAGTCAAAATGTAGGCATGTAAACAAGTACAAGACCACGGTATAAATATCACTGTTTAAAACTGCGTAGCCTCGGCTTGTCTTAATAGAACTACTGGAGCTTTGCCAGCAACTGGTGATGTGTTCTGCTGTCAATTCTTAATGATCATCTTTGTCTTGATACGGAAATGGGTGTCAAACTGGTTTTCAGAACTATTACTGAACCTAACAGCAAAGGCTATTTCTGAAGGTTGCATATCTGCCTGAGTGCAGTTGTCAGTTTCTTTTGTAGAATCATACAATGGCTTGGGTTGGAGGGGAACTTAAAGCCCATCCAGTTCCACCCCCCTGCCCTGGGCCAGGCTGCCCACATCCCTGTCCAGTCTGGCCTTGAGTATCTTGAGGGATGGGGCATCCACAACCTTTCTGGGCAGCCGTGCCAGGGCCTCACTGCCCCCTGAGTAAGGAATTGCCTGCTAACATCTAACCTAAGTCTTCCCTCTTTTAGTTAGAGCCATTCCTCCTTGTCCTACAACATAGTAAGATAAGGACATATGTAAGGGAGCTGTTGCACGCTGCTAAAAATGGCACTGTAGTAGTCCACCAAATGAGCTATACAGCAGGACCACAATCCCTCTAGTTTTATGTATGCACTGGATATCTTTTCTGGTGCAGGTAAAAAAACTATCATGATTCCATAGTTAAACCCATCTAACACGGAATGGGAGGTTTGCCGGAGAGCATTCAGAAGATCTGTAGCAAAGCTGGAAAATGAGCCCAGGCTTGATCCCTACCCAGGCTGGTGAGGACTGCTTTCAAACCAGTGGATGAACTGATGAGAAGCTGTATTTTCACCCTCCTGTGCAATATTCCTCCATGCTTTGTCATAAAACCCAATGATGTGTTTTCCAATTAGCAGATCACTAGCAAAACAATGTTTGAAGTATAGTATCTTTCTAGAATGGAATGATGTTCTGCAGCTACTGTGTGCTTGTAAAATTGCTACAAATCTGTACCTAAACTATAGCAGTTTGGGTTGTTATCTGTTTACATTTTGTTTGATATTCCATGGGACTTTGGGTTCTCTTTTTTGCTTTATCAGAGCATTGTGAGCTGCAGCTAAGTATGGCAGTTCTAAGTACTGCCTATTATGGAAAAATATGAACTGTTCTAACTTTACTGAAAAAGCAGACAGCATTTTTCTTTCTTTTTGCCATCTATGTAAAAAATTTTGCCTTTACAGCCTATTACCACCCAACTGAATGAAAGCAGCTTGTCCTCCACGTTCATCATTGTAGGGTTTATTCTTTTCTCTTTTCAAAATAGAAGTTGGTTTCCCTTTTGAGGCAATTTGCAGTTGTCAGGAGCATTGCTGATCAAAATAGAATGTAGAACTAAGCCTTCCTTTGAGACCCTTGTAACTTGCTAACCGTGAAATAATTTCTCAAGCGAGGTATTTTGCATCTTGTTGTTTAACAGATGAGTTCATTTGAAGGTCAGCTCTAATCAAAGTTGTTAGTTTTTGGTGTCCTCATCATGTCTCTCCCTTTCCCCGCTGTCCCCCCCCCCGCCTCTGTTTCACAGAGCCTGGAATAGGATGCAAAGTGAGCTGACCACATATGGGTTTTATATACAGCCTGTAGTGTCAGTGTTTACAAATTACTGCTTCCACTCAGACTTCTGTAGCAATCCATTGGTGGTTCAACAGAATAAACACGACTGAGTTTATGGGCTGAAGAAGTTGGAGACAGTGGTAAGAACAGAAATTGTTATTAACTGGCTTTTTATTGTTATTAATTGGCTTTCCAGTTTGCTCTGTTGAGAGCGGTACAGTAGGCTTATGAAGATGAAATCATAGAAGGGTTTGGGTTGGAAGGGACTTCAAGGACCACCTAATTCCAGCCCCTGTCATGGGGGAATCTTCAAGTCCTTCAAGGATTTGTGTGTGGGATGAGATTGGGTTTTTTGGAGATCAGCCTTCTATTCTAATAGAACTCTGAGACTGGTAAAACATGGTCTGAATAAAACAGGATAGTGGGAAGGAATGGAGGAGTGAGTATAATCAGCAAAATCTGCAGAATATATTTGTTTATTTTTCCCTGAAGGAAATGAAATTCTCATTTCTTTTCAGAAAGGATGAACTTTGTGTATCTTTCAATAATCAATTGGTTTACATCAGTGTGTAAATGCAGTAAAATCTTAACACAGTTGCAAGCAGGTCAGTACGATCTTCCTGCTGGGTGTTCATAGGGAACACAATGCATCTGTTCTTCCATCAGTACAACTCCAGAGCACAGAAGTGACAGTCAGCTCAGTAGTTAATGTGTTATCTGTATGCTGTTGTCCTGCTGTGTGCATCAGTGGGAAAGAAATTTCTTGAAAGCGATGGGGAACTGGGGTAATATTGATACTGATTGGATTAGACATTGTTCATGTCTGATTTTTAGTTAAGAAGCTGTTGAGTTCCTCTGCTCTTGATTGGACTTGATGTTTCAGGTTGCTTTTTCCATTGTAGCACTGTTTATAATGGCTTCAGCGTGGAAATGCCTAAATGAGAACTTGTCCCTTCATATTCCATATAACATTTTGGGGACAATATATATATATTTAATCTTGTCTGTAGACTTTTTATGGGTTTAGTCTTTGGCTGGATATGGGACAAGTCTGGCAAAGTGATTATGCATAAATGAAAACTTCTCTGCCCCAAAGAACTTGTGACTTAAAGAGAGCCTGCTAACATCAAACTTTACAAGTGTTCAGATGGTTTGGTATAGTGCCACTTAAAATAGACATAGCTTTGGGGAAACAATGAGTCGCAGAGCAGAAAGCAAGCGCTCTGCATTTTGAATGTTTTTTCTTCTGCTTTCAATAACTAACCTGCTGGACTTTCATGATATCACTGGTGCTTTTAAAGACAGCAGAGAGAAGGACGTGGCAAGTCAGGAAATGAGATGGGAGTGTTGCCAGAACTTCGTTTCTTAACAGATAAGTCTGTCATTGCTGCTCTGTGCATTGAGTGGCAAGCTTATGCGCCTCTGCTGGATGTACACTGGAAGCAGAAACATCAATTAAAATGATGACACGTGAATCAAGAGTAAGCACTTGACTGATGGAGACCTCTGGCCACTGCTGTTTGACATAGAAGAATTGGGGTGGGGTGAGGAAGTGTACTGGTGAAAAACAATAAGGACAAATAGAAACTTTTTGGCTTGTGATCCCTACCAGGCTTCTGCTGTGTGCGGAGAAGTTCAGGGAGCTCCATTCCTTCCAGCAGCCAGTGGCTTTTTTGGAATGCTGTCATTCTCCTAAGCAGCTGTTGGTGTCTGCAGCCATGGCTGGCACAGTGACATAATTGCTGCTGTCTCTGCGGCCATACCTGAAGATGAACAAGAAGCAAGACTATATTTTTAGGGGAGAGATGAAGTGGTTTGTTTATTTGGCTATTGTTCAGTGAATGGCCTGCTTAATGTCCTCTTCTGAAAGAAGCAGTGGGATCAAATCATGCTCTTGCCTAAATCTACCCTTTATCTCACTCCCCATCTGTAGTTGCTCTCCATTTCCTAGAGTTTTGTAGTACTCTCTGGGGTGGGAAGAGCTTGGTAAGCACTTGATACAAGCATTTCAGTTGGTGGTATCTAGTACTGCCAGCTTCCAGCCTGCTGCTGAAAAGGTATCAGAACTTGTCTTCTGTATGTCTCTCCAACTTAGTGAGAAGCTTTAAACCATGAGGAATTTGTTCTACACTTGGGTTGTGAATTATCTGAAAAGCCTCGTGCAGTGTGATTTGGGGCACTCGTAGTTTAACTGGAGAGTGTGTGTGCAGTTTGGGGTTTCTTTTGTTTTTCTGTACAGACAAGATGTCAGCACTAACCCTGGAAATACCTGTGTTGGTCTTTGCTTAGATGCTCAGCTCACCTGCTAATATGTAAGAATGAGTTCTAAATTAGTTTGTCCTAAACAGTCAAAGGTGCTCTGTCTGAAGGCCCTGTTGCGGGTAAGAAATTGGGTCTGTTTATCCCTGTCTTTCCTTTTACTCCATTTTCTGATGAGTGGAGGCAATAGGTTATGTGGATACTGTGCATTTTTCTCTTCCTTGCTGCTTCCGCTGTAGTGCCTGTTCCGCTGGTGTATTTATTCTCTTTAACATCTGTAGATGCCGATAACACTAATATGTTTTTGTTCTTTCTTCTGTAGCGTCCCCATTCCTGCTTTTTGCCAACCGTCGGGATGTTCGGCTCGTGGATGCTGGAGGCACAAAGTTGGAGTCCACTGTGGTGGTCAGTGGTTTAGAGGATGCTGCTGCGGTTGACTTCCAGTATTCGCAAGGCATCGTTTTCTGGACAGATGTGAGCGAAGAAGCCATCAAGCAAACTTACATTAACCAAACTGGGAATGTGGTGCAGAATGTCATCATTTCTGGTCTGGTTTCCCCGGATGGCCTGGCATGTGATTGGATTGGGAAAAAACTTTACTGGACAGATTCAGAAACCAATAGGATAGAAGTTGCTAATCTCAATGGAACATCTAGAAAAGTCCTCTTCTGGCAAGACCTTGATCAGCCCAGGGCAATAGCTTTGGATCCAGCTCATGGGTAAATATTAATTTGACTTAAATGCTTAAATGGATACAGTGGTGATTTATGTTGGTTTTTTAGTTCTGGGAAAGAAACACGGTCTTTTGTTTCAGTTTACATTTTCCCAAGGTATTTTTCTCAAGATCTAGAACTGAATGTATGTTTAAACTTAAATATTTTGTGGCAAGAAATGACAGCCCAGAGCCAAAAAGAAAAATACAGCTGCTCTTAGGTGCCAAGTCAAATACTCATTTGGTACGATTGCCTAACGCATTCATTGCACTTCTGAAAAGCAATTAATTTTTCAAGCTTTTTTTTATTGTTATTCTCTCAGTTGTCTGGTAGATTAATTTTCATTTGGTATGCAACAAGCAATGTGTGCAGTCAGCAAGGCGTGTGTGTCTGTATGAGTCAAAATAGAAATTTGCTCTTGATACGCTCTGGTAAATGAAACCAGGATATTTTTAAGTGGTGATTTTGAACAGTTATGTTTGTTCTGGCAAGTGAATGAACCAACGTAACGTCAGGGGCTCCTGCTCTAAGGTGACTGGGTTAGGATGTAGTAGGAGTACAGGCTGGATGTGTCACTGTGGCTGGCCAGGTGCTCATAGTGCTCTTGAAAATACTGGTGTCTCTTTAGCTTCTCTCTCTTCACTACTCCCATTTCTGCACATTTTTGCTACTGTACGCACAAATAGTGCTGATGTTGTTCACTTTGTGTGCCCCATATTAATTGCAGTGATGATTGGAAGTCTGCTATGCTAGCTCTGCAAGTGTCCTCTGCTCCTCAAAGAAGTCATACTGTATACAATAGTAGAGTAAGCAAAGCTTGCATGCAAGGCTACTTGTTTTTAGTCTATTGTCATTTGTACTCTTTCTGAGGCGTTTCTTTATCTTCCTCATCTGTTTGGTATGTGTGGTTAGGTTTCTTATCTTTAAGAAAATCTACCATCAGCTGACATATTTCACCAAGCCCGTCCTCCTTTGTAAGAGCATGCTGAGTTAATACAGGGGCTTGGGATAAACCACAAATATGGAGTCATTTTATTGTATATTAGCAAAATGGAAGTTACTGCCCTGGGAGGGGGCATTTTCTGGAGGGGACCTACCTTCTTCGGGTGTGTGAGAAGGGAAAACTGAAACTAAGCATTGTGATCACCATATTAGCAACTGCAGACTGCGGCTCTGAAAGTTTATTTTTGCAGTGATCCCTGCATAATGCTTTCCAGGTGCATGGAAGGAGTTATGGGTACATTTATGATGAATATACAAATGATACACAGGTTCTAAGTGAAACTATGTGTATCCAAAGAAACAAAATCCTTAGTGCTGTTGACAGGCCAAGTGCAGGACCTGCCTGTATTTCCGAGATAACTGATGGAAAGAGAAGTTATAGTCAGTACAAGGAAAAGTGGAGTGACTGTGTTGGAACACAGGACTTTCAAGAGGGATTTTATCCTCTTAAATCCTCACTTAGCTTCTGCTACTCTTGCCTTCAGGTAAAAGGAAGAAAATAGGAGAACTGACCTACAGGGATCAACAAATTCAGCATAAACCCTTTGTTTGAATTTAGGCCACCCAGTCAGGATGGTGACGCTGATTAATTCAGAGATACCTCTAAATCAACTGCCCTTGTCCTTATGAGCGACTTCAACTTGTCAGCCATTAATTGGGAATACCACACAGGTGATAGAAACTCTGAACTTGTGTGGGACTCATTGCTCCAGCTGGATGCATATAAATCTATGGAGCATGATCGGATTTGTGCCAGGGTGCTGAAAGAGCTGGCTGATGCCATTGCGAGATGTCTCTCAATTATTTTTCAGCAGTCTTTGGAATCTGGAGAGGTCCCAATAGACTGGAGACTATCAAATGTTGTCCTGGTTTTCAAGATGGGCAAGAAAGAAGACTTTGGTAATTACGGGCCTGTCAGTGTCACTTTGGTGTCTGGCAAAATTAGGGAAAAGATTGTTCTGGGGCTTACTGAAAAACGTGAAAGATAGTGTAGTCATTGATCACAGCCTGTCCAGGTTCATGAGGGGAAAGTCCTGTTTAACAAACTTAATCTTTTATGACAAGGTTACCCACTTAGTTGACCAAGGGAAGTCAGTTGATATAATCTTTTCAGATTTTAGCAACATTTATTATACTGTTTCTCGCAGTATCCTTCTGGACAAAATGGCCAACATGCAGCGAGACAAAAGCAGAATGCAGCATGCGAACAGTTGGTCGGTGGTTTGGGCACAAATGGCTGTTGTAAATGGGGTAACACAAGGCTGGCAGGAAGTCACTGGAGGGGATCCATGGGGCTCCATTTTAGGGACTGTTCTTATCAAGTCATGAATGAAAACACTGAAAATGTACTTGAAAGTATATAAAGTTTGTGAATGATACTAAGTTACAAGGGATTGTTGACTCCTTTGAGGGTAAAGAGGCCTTGCAGAGAGATCTTGACAAATTGATTGGCAATTGCTCTACATCATGTTTAACAAGAGCAAGTGCTGGATTCTGCCCCTGGGATGGGGCATCCTTGGCTATAGGTACAAACATAAAGCTGGAGAGGAGCCCCACAGAAAGGGATCTGGGATTCTGCTTGATGGCAAGTTTTATGTGAGCCAGCAGCGTGCCCTGGCAGTCAGAAGGCGCATCTGTACGCCTGGTTCTTCACCACAGGGCAGTGGGCATGGCCCCAAGCTTCTTGAGTTCAAGGAGCATTTGGACAACGCATTCAAACATGGAGTTTGACTTTTGGGTGATCCTTTGTGGAGCCAGGGATTGAACTCAGTGGTCCTTCCAACTCAGGATATTGTATGATTCTGTTACGTCAGGTTGACATTTTGTAAGTGGATCCAGTTCTTTACCTTTTGATTGTTTTCTTTAAGGTAGCTTATGTATTAGTTGTGGTAATGCATTTCATGCCTTATTAGGTGATCTTTAACTACTTTGAAAAACTGAGGGGATTAATTGGGGGTTTCTGGTAGCATACTACTTCTACACTAGGTTAAATGCAAAAGTACTGTTCTTAATAAAAACTGGATTGAAACAGCTGCAAAAGAAAATGTGTCTGGAACAGTGTAATGAAGAGCCTTTGCTCTTTGTAACGAAGAGGCTCAGTGCTGTTGGTTAAGTTTTACTTCTGTAAATCTAATCTTTGTGCTTGGAAAAAGGGGGGGGATACAGGCACGGTTAGTTTTACTTGACTTTGAAGGGCAGTTCTATATGGCTCTACTCTGCACAGAACGGATGTGCAGTGTTTTTTCAACATACACAAAATATGTGTAACAATAGAAGACGTTGTTTCAGGCTTGCTTCCCAGTTGTACTGCATTCAGCTCACTGCTCAATATTTGGTTTCTGGAGCCACATTGAAAGGTTAAGTATCCAGTGTCAGCACATGAAGTTACCTCACACGAGCTTCCTGGTGTGTGCTAGGCATCATCGTACCTTGGTTTTACCTTTTCTTGGGTCCTGCAAAAACCTCTTTCTTCCCTGGAGGACTCTTCTGTTTCTCATTACCTTACATTTAATCCTCCGGGGAAAGTGTACAAGTGTGAACGATCACTGTGGAATGGCATAGTATATCAGGAACAAAATCGCTTTGCCAGAACAGTAGATGTCTGCAGGTGAGATAGTCACCTTGCAGCATTCTGGTTTTGATCGTAATTACTTCAGTTGAGGAGAGAATGACAGTTCTGATTTTTGTGCAGATAAATTTCTTGACTTGCTGGCGTTGCTTTCCTGAGCAGTTAATTCAGCCTGTAAGAATTTCTCTTTTCCCCCCACTGGGAGCAGCAGCTTGGTATGAAGCAACTTCGTTGGCTTTAACTTGTGGTAGGCGTTCTTAATGTTTATCCTTTTTGATTTATGTATCAATCCAGTGCTTCAAAGCAATGTAAGCCTTAAATAGCCTGTGAAAATGAAGATACATGTATCCTTTATAATTAACCAATTTTTATCTGTTATGGTCTATTAAAATCAGCCTCCATAGAGCTGCTGTTCTGGTTAGAATGACAAATTCCAGTATTGCTTAACTTAATGAGTGTTGTATTAACTTAAGGGCCGGTTTACCCAAGTAACCGTACCCGTTAGTTTAATATGGTAAACTTAAAGTATCAAATCATGCGTGACATACATTTGAGGAACAACAAATATGAATTTAAATCGATTTTACAATTGATTTCATGTTGTAGTTCTGAAGTATTTTATAAGTGCATCCACAAGGTAGTAGTCATGACATTTGATTTAGATACAGCAGAATCTGAGTTTGAACTCTCCTAGAAACAGATGTTCCTTATTTACAGGTATTTTCTGCGGTAGGGTAGTGGGTGACAGAAGGAAACAGAATTTGTTAATACATTCTCATTTGTCATTCTGTTAATAGGCTTGTGTAGTCACAAAGCTAATGCAGTTATTACAACTGACAGAAGAGTGATGAGAATTAGGGCTAAACTAGAAGAGAACAGGTTGGAGCACTTGAGTAAGGTTGTCTTTTTTTCATAGATCACGAAATCTATTGAAAGTTAAACTAAGATTCTTAAACTGATTGACACAGTCTTGAAGTTGCTAGATGTTGGCTTGCAGTCTGGAGGAATTTCCATAGGTGTGATTTTGGCCATTAGCATTTTCTTCTGGAGAACTGGAGGGAAACTTAAGATCAGAAGAATATATAATGCAGCATTGGTTCTGTTAAAGGTCTTGTTACTTGGAATAGGTGAAATTACACTAAAAGAATTTTGAATGAGGCAGTAGTACTAATTAGAGTGTAATTCAAAATGGAGATACCCTTCATCCACCGCCTACATCCAAACAATCACTGAGAATATTCTTAGAACTGCTTCCTATTAGGACAAGCAGTGAGACTACTTCACGTTGTCTTTGGATCTCTACTTTTCACAGTGCTGGTGAAAATTTAACTTTAAAGTCCTGTGGAAAATCCCTAGAAGTGTTTCAGTATCTCCACCTTACATGCGTTGTTTAGTGGCAAAGAAGGAAGGAAATAGCGTGCTTAGTTTGCAGTACAGAAAGTCCTGTGAAAAATCTGCAAAACTGTTTCAGTGTTTCAACTGTGTGTGTTGCTTAGCGGTGAAGAAGGAACATGCTTTGTTTGTGTAGTTTGCATCTGGAATTAGGGAACCAAAAGTGCTTGCCGAAGAGGGTGCAGAATGTATCAGAGGATAAACAGCTCTACCTCCCGTTGTGCAGGTCTAGGCAAGTTCCCCTATTGCCAGAGATGCCTGTATGACCAGTGTGATAAGGGGCTCTCCAATTCAGTTGGAGAAAGGGTCTGTGCTACCATTCCCCCTTCCATGCATGTGCAAATGCAGAATCCCACCTACTTCCACCTTGTGTGCAAGCTACAGATACATATGCAAAAACAGAGGACAATGACACAGTCATCTGGTGTGAACCCACCACTGGAAATACTACCTGACCAGAAGGCATGCTAGAACCAGGGGTAATGTTAAGAAATGTACTCAACCATAAAATTGGTTATGAGCTGTGCCCAGTCTCTTGGTGTGGCTGTGGTTTCTGGGATCTGGAAAGCTGTTCATATTTTTTGTGCACCAAATATCTGCAGATAGTTTCATGCACGAGAAACTTGAATTTTTGGGGGCAATTGTTAATTCACTCTAATTTTCAGATGGATGCCCTTGGCAGCGAAAGCCTCTCCATAAGTGTTCTGTCATTTTCTTTTGTTTATGTTTCCCATTTTCTGCTCATAGTTATGTCTGAAGGATATAAATGGTTCAAAGACCATTTGCGTTATTTGTGCAACAGAACAGAGCTGTCTGTTCAGGGAAGGCAGAATAAAGTACTTTTTTTCCTCCTTTACAGCAGAGAATGTGTGGGGAGTAGGTGGAAATGTGTAGACTTCCTTAATAAGCCCATTGAGCTCTCTCCCCGATTAGCACTCATCACTACAAGTCCTGTGGTTCTTCACATCCCGAAATAAAGAGCTGAGTCCTGGCAACTGAGATTTCTTTGTCTTGGATGCATGTAGCCTTCTTGAGTAGTTTGGAAATAATGGTATTCTTACCTTTTTTTAACTACTACACTGTTTGTTGAGGGAACAGAAGGGTGCTGGTAGAATGCAGCAGGAGGCTGGCTTTGGTTGTCTCAGTGCCAGTATTTGTCCACGTGTGTTGGAGGTGATTGGTTATGTAGCCTTCGCTTTGGCTCTGAGGCCGAAGAGATGGGAGAAGCTCAAGTTGTCTTTGATCAGGAGTCTTGATGGAAGCAGTTTTTAAATCCACAGGGAATCATGGAATGTGTTGCACGTGAACTTAAACAGGGCTACGCATGTTTAATTGTGTTTGAAATTGCATGCATGCAGTTCAACAAATTGTTGGCTGTCCTCTGAGTTTTCCCAAATTTTGAGTCGATGCATCAATCAATACACTGAAGTAAACAAAATGTATTAGTTTGAGTCAAGCATATAAGGTACAATGTCTGTGAGTAGCAAAGCAACCAGCGTTTTCTTTGTGCATTTGGGTTACTCATGTTCTATTTGACCTCTGCCCTCCACAAAGTCAGTACATATGATATGTCTTCATCTCTTCTCAGAAATGTTTGGGAAGAAAATGTTATATTACTTTGTTCCTTGTACTTTCCTTGTGTTATCTGCTGACCACGCAGGGTAGCTCTATGGGCTTGTTTTAGCTAATAGTAGTTATACTGTTTTCTGCAGATTTTTGGCATATGAGTGTGCTAAGCAGTCTTTCACAGAGGAAAAAAAGCTTCACCTCTATTTCCCCTCATCCCTTCTTCCTCCTAGGAAACTTTGCAAGTGCAGTTTCTTTCTCACATAAGTGTCAGCCTGACTTGTGGTAATACTGTATTCTAAGTTACAAATTCTCTTCCTTAAACCCCTGAGCGGTTCTGTAAGTATCTCTAGTGCTGCCTTCTCCCAGCACAGCATACCTGGCAGTCTTCTTGGGAGTTCTGAATTACTTGCACCATCTCCCCAAGGATTCCTTGACTTGATGTAGCCTGACTTCTTAACAGGCTGTTGAAGCCACGTTGAATAAGTGCTTGCTTACCTTTGAGAAACAGTTATGATGCCTTACTCCTTTCTGTATTGGTAAGCATATGGAAGGAAGTGCTCTTCCCTTGCAAGCAGTTCCTTGTGGTAATATTTGAGCACCAATGAATTGATAGACTGCTGTGTTCTAAGCTGCCAGGTAGTGTGTGTATGTATATATACATATGTATGTGTGTGTATGGAGTGATTAGTTATGATTGTTACCTGCATGTTACTGGGCTGGAGGAAGGAGATCTTTTAATGCAACACTTTCTTGTGAACATCATCTAGATTGCAAAGTGTGTTGCTTGGGGAGGAAAAAAGGAGGCAACTTGAGTAACTTGCAACTTATTACTATGCAAGGCAGCCCTTCTTTTTCCCTCCTGTAAATGATTGGCACCGTTTCATTTAGCTGTAGAGTTTTTGTAGCTTAAGCAGTGGGGTGGGGGAAGTGAGTTTAAAATGTGCCGGATTCTAAACTTCATAGCAATTTCCTGTGAACTCCTGTTTTTTGCCCTGGGCTTGTGTAAGTTTGGGAACTTTGAAATTGGAGAAATCTGTGCTGATTTACATCATCTGTACCACTGGCCCCTTTTGTGTAAGCAGGTTATATAAGATTTGGCAACCATACCGCCTTTGGGAAGGTGGAAAAAACGTTCAGCCCGTGTGACTTCTTTTTATTATGGCTGTGATACCTTCCAGCTCAGATGGCTGATGGGCTGCTTGGTGAGGGCATGGCTGTGATTACTAATCTTTTCAGAAATGATGACCAAGGGGATGAAGTACCAGGAAATAAGAAATGACCTGCGGCTTTAAAGCTGAAGGGAAATATGGTCTTCATCCTGTTTTTGCTCCTGCACCTGGAATTTTTAAAATTAAGGCCACTGGGGTGCAGTTCACCAGCTTTATAATCTGTTTATTTTGCAAGGTGGCTTTCAGCCCCATTCTTCCGTCATTACTGAAACATCGTTTAAGCCCCAATTCATTGCAGTAATTAAGTATGTGCCAAAATCCGTGACTTGCTGACCGCAGTTAAAGTGCATTTGTTTAATTGTCTTCTTACTAGAAAGCTCCATAGTGAAGCTTGCAGCTACCGTGCTAACTGCTGCTAATAGAGCAGTAATTGGGTTTTATGAGCCCTCTTTATTCTAGCATTTTCGGCTACTGGATTATATTATGGATTTGATAGTCTGTTAGTGTTTGTATGTACAGAAGGACGAGTGTACTTGTTTTCTCACTGATGATGGTTTGGCTTTTGCTTTGCTTGGTTCTTGCTACTTTCTTTGGTGTTCAGCTTAGGGGCAGAATTGTCAAGTTATTGTTAGATGCTGATTTCCTCCCCAGAAACACTGTACTTTTTGGCTTGAAAGCTTGGTGTCAAAGGATAAGACCTAGTAAGGGTTAAGAAATAAATGACACTTAAGCTTCCCTCGATAACTGTGTGAAGAAACCAGGGTATTTGTCCCAGGGTTGCTTTTTGTTCTGAGCGTCTCAAGTGCTGTTTGTTTTTTATTTGTAGGAGTATTGAATTGTGTTAGTTGCTGAGCAGTGTTTTTTACTCACCGTGGCATTTTTTTATTAGCTCTTTAGGAACTGATGGTTTTGTTTGCTTTTATAGCCTCAGTGTTGTTCTGCTTGTATTGACCTGTTGCAACCCAGGTGAGATACAAAACTCCCTGGATGCCAAATCATAGCACTGAAAGTGCAGTCAGTGTAATGTGTGCAGAGTTACAAGCTGGTGCTTTTGGTTCCTTTTGCTCCTTACAGTTGTTATGATGCACCGTAGCCCCAGGGGTATTTAAAACAGTGTAACCTGCTCTTAACCAGCCAGCAGGTTTCCCTGAGCAGCCCTCAAGGAACCCAACTGAAAAAAACACAGACCTACCCAAGTGCATGTGGATGGCTCTCCAGTATTATTCAGCCTATCTGTTTTTAACAGGCTTTCAGAACAGCGAGCATTTTAATAGCACGGGCAGTACCAGACTGACACCGTCTGCGTAGCCTAGTGAATGTTCCTGAAACCTTTTCTGGGCTAGTTTTTGTGTTTGGTTTTTCTTTTTTAACAGAAAAATGAAAACAACGGAGTTCATGTTAGATGCCAGCAAAAAATAAAATGAAAGTATTACATAAATATTTGAAAAACAAGAAAATTGTCCAAATACCATCAGCTGTGCAGGAAACAATGTTGTCTGGACTTCTTTTGAAGGGCTTGGTTTCTGCTAAGGTCCAGAAGAAATGTAGACTATTAAGTGCATTTTTAAAGTAGAAATAATACATTGCTTGGCCCTCCTGGCTACTGAATTAGTTTAATGAGTTTAAACTGTCTGTATCAGGTTAATTCAGATTTCTTCCTAATGCATCCAGAGTGCAACTGCAGCAGCGCGTGGCCTGTGACAGTGAAGCCTTGCTTTCCTTTGAGAAGCCACACTGAGTTTCCTGTCTTGTTTTCCAGTACCTCCTGCACCCTGTCCCTTGCCAAGGCCATCAGAGCTGTCTGATGTGTGCATGACTTTGCCCTGTCCTAATGGCCTTTTGAAGATGCAAAGTACAATTAGTAACTGCTGTTAATGGACACTCTATTCTACATAATTTCTTTACTCTCTTTCCTGCATGGATCTTGCTCCAATTAACCCAAATTAAACAAGCAGATTTCAGTTGTTTGTGTGTAGGCTCTGATATTCTTGATCCCTGAGCTGTTCCATGGATAGGTTTGAAGCCAGGTTCTCTCCTGATTGCATCAAGAAAATGGGCATGTTGGTTTGGGTTTTTTTTTCCTTGCCCTGAAATTTGTATCCTGTGGTGTTTGAACTATGAATGAGTATACGTATATGTATTGTTATACTAAATACAGATCCTGATTATTAATTTTCTAATTTAAAACTGTTTCCTGGTGCACTGTTACATGCTTTTAGCTGCTTCTGGTGTGAAATTCATGGTCTTCTTGCTGTCTCTTCTTCTTCCTGCCCCTTTCCCTTTGCACTGTTGTTCACCTGGCTGCAGTAGTGGTAGTATTAAGCCCCTCTGCATCGGCTGTTTTTTCCACGCTGCTTGACTACAGTTTTGGGCAGGTTGCTTCCTTATGATACCTGAAGACTAGGGAACTTGTTTCCCAGCCCTTTGCTGACCTGTCTTAATGTTCTGACTCCAACAAACTGACTTTTGTCTTATACTTCCAGTTGGATATGCAGTGCCTCTCTAGCTGAACTTGTGTCATTCCTTCCATAACTGGACTTCTTCACAGGGTTTATAACTTGTCTGGAAAGTACCCGTCTTCAGCTGACTCTCAACACAGTGTGTTTCATCCAGAGACTGCACATACTTAATTTGGTCTGAATTGCCTTTGTCACTGTTGCAAAACAGAGGAGGATAAAAAAGGCAAAGTTTGACACTGTACATTCTTGAAAAATCCCACGCAGCATTCATTTAAAACATGTCATTTTATGGCCTTATTAATGCTTTGTGCCAAGTGCTGGGTTATGCTTTGCAATGACCAAAAAAAGTCAAAACAGGCCTAGATGGTGCTATGGTGGGAGAGGAGGGCAGAAGAGGAGTGTGCTAGCTGGTTGTAGGGTCCAAGGCATGTCTAGGCTGGTGGGAAATAATGCTACTCTCTCCGGGGAAGTTATGTAACAGGCTTCAAAAGTTAGTCATTCCTTCTTATAGGGTGCTAATGTCAGAAGCAGGGATAGGAACCAGGGAAGGACCTGCTTGATTTGACAGCAGTGAAATTTTAAATAGACTTGCATAGACCAGAGATTCCCATTCCCTGCTGCAGGTCATCTGTTCTTATAGTGATATCTTAACTCCCAATTTAGTCCTGATGTGTTAAGAGATCCCAGGAATGGTGTTGACTTGCTGAAATTCCTGGCAGTTCAGCAACTGCTGCTTGCCAAAAGAGTGGAAAGCTGCTGGAAAAGGGCAGGAAGCTGTAGCTGAAACCAAGAGTTGCTTTTGCTATTCTACTGATGTCATGCCGCCTTGTGAGATGAACCAAGGGGCACTTGAGAACATGTGAGGTGCACAGAACTGTTGATGGTGCTTGATGACGAGGTGGTTGATGATGATGGAGACTCGGTATATCTTGAAAAACTCTCCAGGAAGATCATCTTTATAATACTTATGGGATTGCAAGGACACCCTACAATCAGGGTGATGTGACGACAGGGTAATAACGACCTTTTCAGTGTTGAAGTCAAAATGGGAAGGGTGTGCTTTGAGAGCATGCTGCTTGTGTACAAACCGTTCTGCATCTTGTCCAAATGTACCTTTATGCTGCTAGCCTTTCTTACCGCTTCTGCTACTTCAGTTATGTTGTTACTTTAGACCTTTAAACGATTGAGCTCATTACCTGTTAATGAGCTAAAAAGTAGGAATATAGCTCCTCTGTGGCAAATTGTGTGTGAAGGCAAGTGTATTGGTATTGTCCAGCAGCCTTTGTAGCCAAGGGTGTGCCCCATGAGAAGGCATCTTTTGTGAAATAGGGCAGCAGGTCTGAGGGGCAGAGGGGAGACAGTTTAGAACTGAAGCTCTTTTGATACAGTAGAAAAACCACGAGGGCCCTTTGGCTTACAGACCTTTTCATTATTTCTCATCATCTGATCACGTTTTGCTTCAAGGCAAGCTGCGAGTGTTCTGCTTTTTTTTAATAAGAGAACTGAGGATAAGGATTTTGCTGGAGGGTAATTTAGATATTCTTTTCATTCTTGTCGCTTAATGGGACTTACCTAGTTTTGTCTGTTTCCTTTTGCTTTTGAATAATTATCACGGGATTTCTAATTTTCTTATAAGCTCCCGTTTTGTCTGCTTTTGCGCATTAAAGGATGTGAATAAATGTGATACTGTCATAATCAAATTATGAGGACTGCTTCAAAAGTAATGCCTTCTGTTTTATGATGTTTGACCGATGATAGCAGAGGTGGATGTTGGTAGTGTGACAGTAGGGGTTGAGCCTTCCTGACAATATTCCATTACATTTTGTTGCTGTGTGGCAGGTATCAGCAGAGAGGGACAGTCTGACAGAATGGTGTCGGAAGTGAAGGTGTGAATGTAGCAAAGGTATGGCACTGAATTCATCCATGTGGAAAAAAATGGCACCATTAATGTTCATTAAAGCTTGCTGAACATGTATGTAGACCAAACAGTGGAGTTCAGCAGAGTGGTGGGTGGTGCACTGCAGCAATGGCAACACGGACATAAAAGACAAGCTGTGTTCGGGATGGCCATGCACAGCTGTCACACCATAAAATGAAGAGTTTCAATCAGCTCATCCATGCAAATTGTCAGAGAGCAACCAGGAAACTGTTTATGGAGCCAAATATCAGCTTCAGTGCATTGGAAACGATGGTGGCAGCATTGGAACGGAAAGAATACCATGTGCACGTTGGTCAGGATCTGCTGAACCAATGCAAGGCCAAAGATAGCTTCCTGGATTGCATCATTACTCACCAGTAATGATTACTCACAAAATGTGATTTCACCACTGAGTCAAAACAGCGGTTCATGGAGCACCAATGTATGCATTCTTGATGGAAGAAAAAGTTCCAGATGCAGCCCTCAGCAGTTATGTGCACTGTCTTCTGGGATACAAAAGGGTGATCCTCCAGGGTTTCCTGGAGCCTGGATAAACCAGCATCTCTGACCATTACATTATGACACTGACTAAGCTGAAGGCTCAAACTTCCAGAGTCCAGCCAGAGCATGAGACAGTGTTTCTCTTGCAACTTGAAAACAGGCCCCATACCAGCTTGAAGACTGTTGAGCACATTGACGGTACTGTCTACCACACCATCACTGTATATTTCAGGAAACTGGTGTTTTGTACCAGAGAATTTGCTCTATTAAATAGTGTTATTTATGTGCATTTAGTATCTGTTACAGTTTCATGGGAATAAATAGGAGGTACTTTCAGAGCAACCTACATATATTGCCCAAAGTCACCTTGGGATGACTGGGATTTTCTTCATTCAGCAGTCAGGTTTTAGACTGCTCTGAACAGATCCTTCACTTTGTAGGAGGGAACTGTATACTGTTAAGCAACCAGAGCAAGGAAGGTAACAAGTTCACTGAGCGACCTGTTACTGGTTTTGAATGGATCTGGAAGACAGAACTGGAGTGAGATGGTTTCTGTACTGAGCATTGCATTTGTTTGGTTTAATAACTTATGTCCTGTCTAGAATCAACTGAAGGCACTCCAATGAATTCAGAGGCATTACAAGGCTGCTGTGGAGGAGAAAGAAAATTCTACTTTACGGCTTGAAGTTTTAAGAGACTATTTCAGTTCAGGAATCCTGGATTTTTTTCCTAGGAGGAAGAGCTGTTGGTGCTAAGATAGTTGCACTGGGCCCCATTTCTGCCTAGTCCTTTTTGTCCATTTTCATTCTTCTGGAGCTGTCTCAAGATGTCCTGTGCAAACTTAAAGCTAGTGTAGCTGTGCCAAATCTGAGAACCGATTGCACTGAAAAATGACCTGACCAGCAATGACTTTGCAAGGACTATACTCTGATTCTCCAGCTTGTTGTATAGATGGCTGCTTTACTATCTACCCCTTTCTAATTGTTTGTCAATAGCTGCCTCACCACACAGTTTGAACTGCCACAAATTACAGCCTGACCTGTTAAGGAAAACCAAAATGAGTGGCAATTTACATTCATATGTCGGCCTGTGCTCTGTGGCAGCTCAGCTTCTGCTTCTTCAGGAGCAGTTGGCCTGTCCTGGCTGCTGGAAGAGGGGTGTTTTGGGGAAGGCATTTTGGGACAGAAACACACTGCAGCCATCCTCAGGTGAGCTGTCTCAGTTTGTCAGTTAGAAGCCCAAGGCCTTGCATGTATGGAAGTTTTGCCAGTTCATCTGGCAGATTCCTTGTTTTACCCTCCCACACTCCTGTATATGTGTATTGTGATACAAGTGAGCCCTTTCTCTCTGTATGTACTCCACTCTCCAGTGGGATAAACAGGCCAACAGTGAAATGTGTGCTACTGTGATCAGAATGGTTTAAATTAATGCTGTGGCATCGGACAGAAGAATCTTGTTGTGTGGTACGACTAAAACTGCTAAAACAGGAGCTGTGTCTGGAGCAGGGTACAGTACCTGCACTGAGATCAGAGCATTTTAAGCTTGAGTTCTGAGGAATGTGCACTGAGAATAGCTGTCATGACTGCTGTTGCTTCACTGAGAGGATGGCTCCAGCTGCCTGTGGAGTGGCTACAAACATGATAGCAATTAGAAGGGTTGTCCCTGCTTCCTTCTTCCTGGTAGGCTGTGTTCATTCATTAAAGAAATTATGAGGCCTTCCCAGCCTGTGTGCGTGCTCAGAAAGCACGTTTGTTGACCTTTGTGGCTCCTAGCATGGTTGTATAGCCCTTGCTGCCTTCTTCAGGGGGTTTGAGACAAACCAGGTTACAAAAACTGTAAGCAAGGGCTCTGCAAGGCTGGAGAGGTACCACTTCACTGTAGTTTTTGGACTTAGCTCAAATGTAGCTCAGTACAAACGCTGAGCTGGTGCCTGTCCGCCACTGCTGAAGAACCTGGAGCACTGGCGAGTTCTGTGCATAGGCACCTAACTGATTTTGTTTGAGAGCTCGCTCAGGTCAAGGGCGACAAGGAGAGTGGGGGCATTGATGGGAGAGGGAGAACATCTGAAGTCTTAATTTAATTCTAAATTTGTGTGGATTTGTGATTTATTGTTAAACAGAAATTAACTTTGAGGCACATGGTTTTGACCTTTTGTACACCAGCTTTCAAAAGGAAGTTCATCTGTGGTAGGTTTGGAAATTGCCTGGCTTGGTAACAGTTGGTTGTTTCTGAATGGTATTTAGGATATTAACTTATAATATCCTAATATATTAACTTGTATTAACTTATAATATCCTAATTAACTGGGCAAGCAAGGCGATGCACTGTTGTAAATACCTGTGACAAACAGGGGCTGCACATTATTGATGGCTAAAGGCAATATGTTATGCAGAAGCAATACTTCTGTGACGTGATCTTGTGAAGGACTCTTTTTGCACCCTTTGGAACTGCTGTTTGGATTGCTGTATGTTGATGTGTTTGGGGAAATATATATTCGTGCATATGTATCTCTGTATGGTGCAACACGAAAGAAACAATATCAAAGATGCTTCAGAACATTACAGAGAGCTGCTATCTCTTCAGTTGTTGAAGCTAATGGACGTACATTGCCATTTATTTTTGTGCATCTTCTTTCCTTTTTAGATACATGTATTGGACTGACTGGGGCGAAACACCCAGAATAGAACGGGCGGGAATGGACAGCAGCACACGGAAAATAATAGTTGATTCAGATATCTATTGGCCAAATGGACTCACAATAGATCTTGATGAGCAGAAACTTTACTGGGCTGATGCGAAACTGAGTTTCATTCATAGAGCAAATCTGGATGGCTCCTTTAGGTAAGTTTCCTTTAGTCATTAATGTAGTGTGAATTATTTCTCACCCCCTGTATTTGTTTTGAACAGAGACTTTTTTTAGTAATGTGGAATAACGCTTATACCTTGTTGTTCATAAGTGTAGCAGAAATGTTAAATCAGGGCCTGAAGCAGTGATGGAGCACTTGGTGGGAAGGCAGGGCCAACCCAGGGGAACTCAGGTGCATGCAGTATACTTGAGAGACTGGAAGGTGTGGAGCCAGGATCCACCCTTTCCCAGACCTTGTTTAAGGGTTGGCAGTGGAGGCAGGGGTGTCTTGCTGGAGATCCCTGCCTACTTGAGGCCTTTTGAAGGTGAGCAACTTCTTTCCTTTCTGCATCCACAGCTGTTGCACTTAGGCTTATCCTCACTTCCTGCAGCCTGCAACTCTGCTACCCCGCTCTCATAGCAGCGTTTTCCATTGCATTACAGCATGACAATTGTAAACTAACTTGTTGGTAGCTCTGTAAAAACAGAATGCTCATATGCTATAAAACTGTCTTTAAGGGTATTTGTATTGTTATTTTACCATGGATTGCCCCCCCCCACTGAGGAGGCAGGTTTCTGTGTTCTGGTCCAGCTTTGATCCTCACATAGTCTGTTGAATAGTCAGTGGTATACAAGATGGCACACTGCAATCGATTCCTGTGTGATTAGTAGAATTATGTTTGGTGTGGACGGATGAAGCAATCAGAATGATTCTTTCTTAAACGCAGCCTACCTGACTGTTTAGATCCTAGACTTCTGTGTTTAGGAAAGGCTTAAGTGTGCACTTGGACTACATGGATAGCAAACTCATCATGCAGAAGTCCCGCTCATACAGTTTTCTGCTTTTTAAAAGAATGCCTCTATATTTCTAGAGTGAAGTGATATTTAATTATGTAAGTAATAGAATCTTATCTTGAAACGCAGCTTGAGTTGCTGAGATTTTGTTATCCATTCTAAAGAAGTCTACCTTGGGGAAAGAGAGGAATGTTGTTATCGTATAGTGCTGTGTTGACTTGTGACTTGTCAGGAAGTTGCTATCCCGGTGTGTCAGAAGCACCCTGACGCAAACTGGAGATAGCATAGACCTTTATGTAGTGCACATGAACTCTATTTCCAAACATTTAAAGTTTCCCTGTTAGGCAATCATTCAGTATCGACAGAAATTTGAGGCTTTCTTATACTCCTGTCTATGTTGTATGCCTCTCCCCCAGCAGGTAACACTGTATTTTCCATTGATATCTTGCAGTTTTTTTGCAGTTGCATTCCATGCCTGATTTTCACACTCATGAAAGAGGCATAACGATATTGACGTCCTTTATAAAACGCTCTTAAGTTCTATTGAGAGCACTCTGTGAGAGCTAGATAATGGTGGCATTGTGGTGAGTGACAAGTACTAAGTGACTGTCAGAAGCATAGACAAGGAAAGGGGCCTTTACAGAAGGGAGTGGGAGCACAGAGGCTTGATGTAGGCTCATAGTAAGGAAATGCTGTTCCAAAATTCTACATCTTAAGGTTTTCATACAAATATGAATATGTTTCTCTTGTTTAGGAGTTGGTGACAGCATAAGTTTTCCAGTCTGATTCTACAGTTCTCACGCAAATTAAAATGTGATAAACTTTACTTGCATGTTTGTGTAGAAATTTGGAGTTGTAATGCATAAGTGAAATGTATTTTGCTCATATTTAGGTAGAGGGAAACCACCTGAAAGAGCGCATTTATCCCAGCCATTCGCCTTTGTGACAGACTGGTGCATGCCCACCCTCCCATGCAGTGCTCTATTTTACTAGAAAGGAAATAGTACTTTAGGAAGAAAAATAATGCATGTACTACTTTGCATTAGAAAAATTACCTCCTCACTGTTGTACACTTTTTGCAAGCATTACTGTCATCTGAAATCTAAGAAATCTATGAAGCTGGGGCTCTTAAGTCCCGCTGGCGAAGTAGACTTCAATAGTAGGTCAAAAGTTATGAATTTTGAACCAATCGAACAAAATTGACCTTCTTCATGTGCAAATGGATTTGTGAGAGGGAGGATGCTTTTGTGTCTTAAGCACACAGCCAAATGAGTTTCAAACAGAGCTATCAGCAAAGGTCTTAACACAGTTACAGTACTTCAGAACTCAGATGAGAAGAAAGTTTGCACTCTGCATGGTGAATTAATGTTACCAGAGCAATCTGCCTGTTATATTGGCAAGATTCGGTTTCTAAGCATGTCAGCTGGAATGTAATTACAGGAGAGGGGGAGACTTGATACCTAAGAATGATGAAAATAGGGACAATATGTGGTGGAAAGCAGCTGCTATGGTACTAGAATACAAGTGCAACCACTGCTGTTACTGGTTTAAAAAACAACAAAAAAGGCAGTAGCAAAGGGGAGAGTGGAGAAGAAAATCAGTAATTCTATTTGTTCTTTGGTGCTTAATGGTGGAAGAAGTAGTGGTAAGGATAGAAATTTTAGAGCAGTTTTAGTGTTCTGTCTGGAACAGAAAGAATAATAGTAACTTTGTTTTTCTGTATTGCATATGTGAAAATGCTTGCGTGTGCCACTCTGTTTTAAATCTGTCCTATGTGTGCAAGACCGATGTCTCAGTGCATTTGAAGAATTCTGGGAGTACTTTTTATTCCACCTTCAGAAACTGCAACTGGTAACTGTGCTGACTTAAAAAATAAACAACAAAATGAACCTTTATTGTCTTTATTGTTATTAACCTCGTCTATAGAAATAATTCAAATGCAGATTGGAATACAGGTATAAGAAAAACGTGCTCCTTGCTTTCCTTCAGGATGATGCTGGGAGTTAAAGGCCTCTCAAATTTGTACACTGATTTATTTGAATGCTGCTTTGCTGCCTCAGAATCCTGGTTTAGAAGGCCGTGTGAATGCCTTTGTACACACTCAAAATGCATAATTCTTGTGAAAACTGAGTCTGTGTTATTTTGACTGAGGAACTGTCAAGTGTGCTTTTACTGAGTGGGTATCTCCAAAACTCTTGGATCTAAGCTGCACGAGTTAATTGCAATGTGTATGAATTCGGGGATCTCGTGAGTTCAGAAAATGTGTTGGAGGTTTCATATGTTCTGTGGCTTCTGGTTCAACTCATAGCAAATGTGAGAATATATGCATATACAGAAGAAAGGGAGTGCAGCTGAATGCCATCTGCAAGTGTCTGGTGTGTTTTTTGATTTATATTCATCACAAGTATTTAGTCTTAAACAAAGCATTACTGACAGGAGACAAACTGTTGACTGCTACCTTAGGGAGAATGCTCAAAGAATTCAGCTTTGAAGAGCCTGGATTTTGTGATGAACGACCTGTTTTGTCAGCTTGTATTGTACAGGGCTGTTGTGAGGCAGACAAATGGCCCTCAAGTCATTTCTTCATTTTCTCGCTCTGAGAAAGTATTGGCTGCAATTGATAGTCACAAATGTGAAAGTCCTTGGTGAAGATGTCATGTATAGCAAATGAGGACAGGGAGGGGAGGGAGGTTTTAATGGGAGTAATGGGAGGAGCACACTTCAGACCTGTGTTTCCTCAGAGAGGCGGTAGTATGTGAATGTTTCAACAGCCCTGTTAAGGAACTCTGGTGTGGCCATTCAGAGGCCAGTGTGTAGCTGAACCAGATACTGTGTTGCTACGAAACATGGTTTATTTGTTTTCTTACTCCTGTGAAGTGGCAAAGTCTAAATTGTCATTCCTATGTTTTTGCATAGCCAACTATTCATTTGGAAGGTGCTTGCTGTTATGTTCTGTAGGGGCATGCTGGCGTGAAGTGACTTAATGGTTGCTAAAACCAGGTGTTTTTCTTTCTTTCACAACCTTAGAGGTTAATTGTTGAGTTTGGCCTACCGTAGCTGCTGATAACTGTGGTTTATTTCAAAGCATTTTCGAGTTGATGTGTGAAGAAAACTAATTTTCAAGTTATAAAGACTGAAAAAGATAGAGAAAGGAATTTATAATAGAAATCACAAGTGTTTTTAACAGTACAGGAGGATGTAAGCAAAATAGCTTATAAAGATACACAAATAAATGTCAGGTGCGTGCTTGCTTGGGCTAAGTTCCTTCTGAATTAATATAAAAGGTTGTTTTATGCTCCAGTGCGGTGGTTACTTTTAGCACCAGATGATTCTCCTGGCTCAGTCATTTTAATAAAAGGTGACAATTTCTATATGAGTTTTTACAAAGTCATGTTTAGGGTGTTTTTCTTTTCCTGAAGGGTGTCTGGTGAAAGCAATGCAAACTGATCTTCACCCTTTCTTTCACCTAGGCAAAAGGTTGTTGAAGGAAGTCTTACTCATCCATTTGCATTGACACTGTCTGGGGACACCTTGTATTGGACGGACTGGCAGACGCGTTCCATTCATGCCTGTAACAAACGGACGGGAGAGAAGAGGAGAGAAATATTATCTGCTCTGTATTCACCCATGGACATCCAGGTCCTAAGTCCAGACCGCCAGCCCTACTGTATGTTTTACTTTTCCTTGAAGCCTTTTGCGTAACTGTTACTTATCTGTCAGGACAACATTAATCATAAAAATGAGTAGTGTGAAGTTTTACTGTTTTGAAACCATTTCAGGGAATTAGCTGTGAAACCAGAAGTGCTCAATCCTTTACCTTTCTTTGAAAATTCAAGCCTGAGTAGGTAAGAGCTCATTCATCATCCCAGTAGGTAGTAAAATCCCAAATCCAGTGCAGTAGTTCAGTGATGCCTGTAAAAGCTTGCCTTAGAACTTGTAAAAATACTGTGATTTTTAAAGACACATGGGAACAAAAAAAGCATATGACTGCAATTTTTTGGTGAGTACAATTATAATAAAATATATATTATTTCATACATACAAGGGCAGTTTTTGCAGCCTAGTCTCGATGTTGCTTATCTTCAGTATGTAATAAATATTTTTGATGCTTCACTGTGGAAGGTATTTAGCTTTCATAAGAAATGTCCTTTGTTTGATGATCCTTTAAAGGAAGGGAGGTGTAGAGAATGGAGAATGTAAAGGATATCTGTATGTTGTGGAATTCATACGGGAATTGGCCTAGACTTGTTTTTAATAGAATGGCTGGCAAAAATGAGATAAAAATGATAGTGTGGGAATTCGTATAATTCAGTAGCTCTGGGAAGAATCATGTCTTGCGTAGAGGAGATATTCTTATTTGTTTGGATTGTGTAGTTCAGCTATGCCAACTCTGAAGTCAGCTTCCTTGGCAAAGTTTATAGGATATCAACAAAAAGGCTTGAAAGTAAGCAAAAGGAATTTGGAGATGACTTTGGTGATGGAACATGTACAAGTTTTCATGGATGTTGTAAGGTATGCACAGCACCCTGGTTTATCTTAAAGTTCCAGATAAGAATTTGTGCTGAATTCTTGCCATTGCTTTTAGCTCAGGGAATGTCCCAGCCATGGGTCACAGTATTTCTGGGTCAGTCACAATGAAAATATGATGAAAATACAATCTGCTGAAAATAGCTCAAATGCCACTGACTTCATTAAGACCAGGATTATATGTAGTTTTTTCCATCTCTGTGTAATCATCAGCAGAAGTAACACAAGTCAAATTAACTGGAAATTTTCTGTTTTTATTATAAAGTAGTTAAGCTTATTCAAAGTATGATTTTTTTGAGGGCTCATGTGCAGCTTGCAGTGTCTTTGCTTTTAAATGTGACAGTGTTCTCTATGATTTGTTTTGTGGCTACTGCTCTGTGTCTTGCAGCCATTTTTTGCTCTAGGTAAATGAGGTGGATATGGGCGCAATTACACCCCCTTCCTTTCCACCCCACTCCCCTCATTTTTAAGCTTTGCTTTTAATTTTTATGTTCTCAAAATGACTGGGGTGCTGAGAGGAAAGAGTAGATATCTGTAATCTTTTCAGTATTTGTGCTTTTTCTGATGTTGATGAAATATCCACGGGACTTCACGTGTTCCCTCTGTGCATTTCCTGGTCATTCAGAGATGTCTTGTAAAAAAAAAAACTTTGCAGTTGAAAAAACCCAGCAAGACTATTTCCCACATGCAGCAGTACTGTGATGCACAGGCTGTTCCAAGCCCCACTTTCTATTTCCATGCTGCTTAGCAGACCCAGCAGTGAAGTAAGTAGCATCCAGAGTTCGTAACTGTGTTCAGCTTCAAAGACATTGGAAGAACAGTACACTGAGAATGTGCTGAGCTGTCAGCTCTTTCAAAATGGGCTTTGTATATCAAATTAGATACTCCCCAAAAATAGGGAGGCTGGGAGTCAAATGCTTTATTCTGTGACTCATTTGTCATTTAGCGCCAACCTTGTGCCAGTCATTTGGGATCTATGATTTCTTCTTCGTAAGGGGGGGAAAAAAAGAAAAGAAAAGCAAGCTTTATGTGTTCTAGAAAAGGAAAAATTAACCTGATTGATTGTTTGGTTTCTTGAAGTTCACACTCCATGTGAAGAAAACAACGGTGGTTGCTCCCATCTGTGCCTGCTGTCACCAAGAGACCCCTTCTACAGCTGTGCCTGTCCCACTGGTGTGCAGTTAGAAGATGATGGCAGGACGTGTAAATCAGGTAAGAGATTGGCTTTTCTTCAGTGGTGGTGTTGACTTGGTTTGGGTTTACTGCTTTAAAGTTGGATCTTGAAAAAGTAAATTGGATGGAACTGTCTGACATACTGAAATTTCGATGTTCTCCTGAAATTGCAGAGATGTTGTCCTTATTGCAGAAGTTTTGCACTCAAATATCCTACCGACTTAACAAATTCGGTCAAGTTTTGTGGCTCTTGGATGTATTTTGTGTTGCCCGTTCTCTGTAGGAATGGAGTAGCACGTGGAGGCCATTGTAGAAGCAATTTATTAGAAGGAAGTTAGTGTAGGATCTCCTTCTATTTGAGCAGAGACCCATGGACAGAGGTTTGCTCTGTCTTGTTCAATGGCCTGTAGTTACTGGTGCACAGTGGTGGCTGAGCTGTTGCCCTCCTGTTGCTTATCAATGTGCATTGTGCTTAAGACCTACCAAAAGCAATTGAGGTTCAGTCTGGGTGAGAGATAAACTCATATGTTGTCCCTGCTTCCATTAGTTTCATAATGAAATAAATCTGAACAGAAAACAAAAAAGAAAAGTTAAGTTTTAAACTGAAAATATCACTTTTCTGGTGCTGCAGATGATTAATCCATTTTTCCCTTTAGGCTGTTCTTTGTGAAGAGATGTCCAAAAGTACAATAGCTCATACATTATATTAATTTTTAAGTCAGCCAAGGCTTTGTACAAAGCATAAAACTGAATGACATGATAGAAGGAGAAAAAGTAACTTTTCAGGTGCCAGTTCCCTATCACTGAAACATGGATGAGGAATCTTTTGTTACCTGAAAAACAAAGCCGTTCAAAGAATAATAGCTGGAGTGCATGCTTTAAATGAAGTATATAACTAGATGCATATTCATGTCAATAAATTGCATGAGTCAGGTGTTATACTTGGAGAACTTGGCTTTATTATTGTTCAAGAAGCTTCTTTTAAAAATTCATTGTAGCAAAACATGGGATTAACGCATGTAGCCATAGGGATGCTACCAGGCAAGGTTCTGCAGACAGACTGAAGGACCTTCCGTTGCCTGTCTCTGCTGCGTTTTCACAAGGCGAGTCAAAGTGTGTCTTTATTTTCTGATATGGCTTGATTCCTCTAAGTACTAAAGCAAGCATAGTAGTCTCCTTTCATTTGTGAACTTGAAGCAGAATTTGAACGCTGAATCTCCAGGGCTTAAGGGCCAGCTTTATTAGCTCATCCTGATGCAATTGAAAGGCTTATAAGGTAGTTCTTGCAGCTGTTTGAAAGACCTTTCTCTTCCCTTCTTCTAGCTTTGGAAAGTTTCCCTTTCACAGTCTTTAAAAAAAACATTGCTGAATACGCTGGACAACCTTTTTAGATGTTCATATTGACCTTATGTTTCTGGCAGTGGGAATGAAGGTCAGCCTGCTTTTGGCATTTTGGCAGATAGCACAAGCAGGAGTGACTGCTTATACTGTGCTTTCACCTTTCCATTGTTAAGCCAGACAATCTGTCAAGGGTGTTCTGTCAAAGGAGGGCAAAAAAGTGGGATGGGAACAGGAAATCTGGTTTTGCATAAGAATGTGGCCTTTTGGTTCAGTTTTATGGATTATTTCTTTCCCAAGCTCCACATCTTTTGTTGCCCTGTCTGCCTTATGCCAGCATCCATGTGCTTCTCTTTCCACTCTTATTAATTAAAATTAACTCCTTGGTTGCAAGGAACTGACTTCTTGTTCTCTGCACGAGTCCTTTGTGGTAGAGTTGTGTCAAGAACTACAGATGCAACAGTGTTGACCACCTCTCCATTTTGCTGCCTGTTAGCTAAAGTGCTAAGTCTCTTAGGCGTATCTGCTTCCTTGACGTTAGACTTCGAGGTGAGTTGCAAAAATAGTACCATGAATTACTCTGTAAGAGGAAAAAGCATTTTGTTCTCAAAATCTCTGTCCGTGTTGGCAGTTTACTGGTACAAATATAGCTATATAATGTTACTGTATAGTTCTGTCAGAAAGTATTCTTATGCAGTAAGCCTTGAGTCTGAGACTCCTAAGCAGTTTCAGCTCACTTAGATGCTGAAGGATGTGCACATGCAGAACATTCAGATGTGAGAGTTGTAGCTTGTTGCAGGGTAACAGTATTGAATGGTAGTTAGCCCAGGTAATTAAGAAAACGTGAATTCAAGGACTGGCTATGCCTCTGTTTTGTTTGCTGTTGATTGTGTTGTCTTTACGCATTGAAACTTCAGAAGTGGATCCTTTAGCCTTTTTCTGAGCATGTAAATATTGATTTGTTGAAGCAGTAACTATCTGTGTTAAGGAGTTACTCTCTATGAAGGGGAAAAAAAGGCATACAGTAGATATTTCACATTATTATTGATGTATATATGGATTGTTCATATGGATAGATGACAACTAGCATCATGCACAAGATTCTTTCTGGGAAGGTGTACCTGTTTTGAGAAGGTATCAGATGTTTTGTTACTTCCCTTCAGTAGCGATGTTGCTTTGTTTTGTCCTGTTGGTGAATGACTTTCTTTGCTCACTGATAACATGACCTGGTACTTACAGGGTACCTGGAGAACTGCCGACTGCAGTGTGAGCACAGGCTCTATAGTTCTAAAGGTAAAAAGCCATAAACAACAGGCTAGCGTGAAAACAAAGCACCTGTTATCTGAAGTTTTCATCAGCTGAGTTCTCCTCTCTGTGCACACCCATAGTTGGATTTGCTAGCATAAGACATGTGCTGCATTGGATAAATATTAGCAAGCTTTTTCTCATCTGTGTAGAGGCAGGCTTTGTTGATTGGTGTATTTGAAGCTTTACTAGCTGTTGTAGAGTTGGGTTGGAAGGTTGCAATTCCTATCTATGTGTTATGTCAACAGGACTGTTCCATTAACAGTCCTGTGAGCATTCAGTAAAAATTCCTGCTCTGCTCTGCGCTGTGTAGCCTCACCTCCAAAACTGTGTACAGTTTTGGGTGACACAATATCAGAAGGCCATAAAAAGCTATTAAGAGAGCATCCAGAGGGGGGCTATGAAGGCACTGAAGGATTTGAAGGGCAAAGTATGTAAGGAGCAGGTGAGGTACCTGGGTTTGCTCAGCCCAGAGCAGAGGAGCTGAGGGGGGGCCTCTTGGTGGCTGCAGCTCCTCACAGGGAACAGAGGGCAGTACTGAGCTCTGCTCTGTGCGACAGAAGCAGGACCTGATGGAACTGCGTAGGTCAGGTTGAGTGTTACAAAAAGGTTCATGGTGAACATGGAAAAGTCTGCCCAGGGCTGTGGGCACAGCCTTGAGCTGCTGGAGTTCAAGGAGTGTTTGGGCAGTACGCAAACATATGATTTAATTTTTAGCTGATCCTGTGTGGAGTTGGAAGTTTGACTCAACGATCCTTTGGGTCCCTTCCAACTTGGGATATTCTATGATTTTTAAAGTGAGCTTTCCAGCCAAGGTCTTTGAAATTACTTATGAAGTTGTACTGGGCCACCCTTTGCTGGATGAGAGGACAAGGAGCTCTGTTTGTATTATGGCCTGAGGTACTAAAAACAAAGAGATCATAACCAGCGTAACTCCCAGGAAGCTGCGAGTCATGCAACTTCAGGATGTTCTGTAACCTGAGTTGGTAAAAGCGGCTCATGAAATGGCATTAATATCAATTGCCTGACAGGCGGCACTGTGTGAACCAAAAAGTAATACATTCCTTTCAGATCTTTGAGCAGCATGATTTTACCGCTTCATATGAATGGAACCAGGATTTTTCCATCCTGTTCTGCTTCCTTGGAGAGAGTTTGGCTTTGTTCTGCTGGGCAGAGGTGCAGTCTCAGACTTCCACTGCTTTTTCCTCTTGTCTTTGCCTTGGCCTTGTAGTTCAATTAATCATCGCTAAATCTAGAGAATTGTGGTATACCTTGTCAGCTAGTTGAGATTAAACTCTGCTCCCAGTCTCTTTTATAAGGTATGTATGCATTCTTTCAAGATCAAACCCATTTCTGCAAATAGTATTCATCAGTCTTGCCTTGTATATTTCTGGAAAATATGTAAGCTTTCTTCTCTATTTGGTATAACTAACATATGGCCAATGCAGCCAGCCCTCAAAAATGTTCAAAGCCCCATCTTTTTTTCCTAGAAGTGAGCTTGTTTCCCTTTAAATGGTGCCCCCAACTCCTTTAATTCCCTCTGTCTGTGTTAGTGTTACATTCCCAAAGGATATTAACTAGCATTGCACATTATTTTCTGCTATCACAGTACCAAGCAGGTTAGCTGCGTATCAACTAAAATTTGTGTCAGAGTTTTGAAGTCTCTTCATCTGTGTTGGATGGCAGAAAGTATTTTGAGAGAAAACTGCAAATAGGAAGTCTTAAGCCATCCTCTTGGGAATAGCATACATATATATGTATATATTCATACATATGGGAATAGCATACATATATATGTATATATACATACATATATGTCCTCTAAAACATGTCCTAGGGTTCTTACACCTTTTTTTTTCTGATGATCTTTTTCTGTTGCTTCTGCACACACAGGAATTGGAATAGCGGAAGGTTTGTTCATTTCTGTGCTGGTTGAACCTGGGTTGTGTAAGTTAAGTAAGGTGATAGAGTTTCCCTCCTTCTATTTCTACTCTATTTCATAAAAACAAATTGTTTTGTTTTATGTTTTTTTTTTTCCTTTTCTTTATTTGTGAGTATTGATTGTCTTGAATCTGTTCTCCCCTTGCTTTTGTCTGTATATTATGGTTATGATTTCATTTGATCTGTATGAAAAGATTGCATTATTTTCTATTCATAGCATCCTTTATCCTCCTAAATGGGGAGTACTTTGTGTAGCGCAGAAACGAAACAGACTCTTAAAATTTCACTGGATAGCAGCCATTAGAAACCCGCTGTAAAGAACAAACCTGGAGTGAGTGGAAGGCCTGCCTTGTAGTCTTCTAGCTCTGTTTTCATCAAGTTTACAGGAGCAATGAATGAAACTCCTTCCTGATTGGTGCGTGTTTCAGATTGAGGACTGCTTTCAAAAACCTGGTAGGCATTCTAGTCAGGGATAGTAGCTAGCTCATTTTGTTCATGTTGATTGGCTCAGTTTTTATACTTCAGTAGAACCACACCCTTTGTCTGTGTTGAGATGGTTTATGTGTAAACTTTGTTATCTCGCATTCTCCATGCACTAAGTACCTGCCCATGGAAAGATACCAAGTCTCAGTGCTAACTTGTTAAGCTTCCGCAGCTTGACTGCCTCTTCAGAGGTACTGTGGGCAAGCAGCATTTTACTGCAGCAAAGTAGCAACAGAAAAGTTGAGAGCTGCAAACACGAACTTAGAATTGCTGATAGCTTTTTCCATGATGTGTACCCTTTTGGCAGGTGATGATGGCTGCGTTTTCAGTGGCTCCATCATACTTGGAACATAGTAATGAACACTTAAACTTTAGAGCGCTATACAGCTATCAGCCTCGGGGGGAGCCTGTGGGACATGATGTTAAGAAAGGAAACAGTGCAGAGAAACTGATGTATGTAAGGTTTCTAGGACTTTGAAACTTTTGCAATTAGAATGCAACAGAGATGGGATTGTAGTAAAACTGTTGTGTGTACCTTCTGTCCAGTATTTTAGGAAAAAAGGTAGGATATTTTAGGAAAAAAGGTAGGATATATCTTGTTGGGTTTAGTGGGTTTTCAGTTGTTGGTGTTTGAAGATGACAGCACCAAAACTCTGTTTAACAGAGTTAACCAGCGAAGTCGCTGAACTGCTTAAAAAGGTTGTGGTTTCATATACAGCCCTATTGGCTCAGGCCATCTGCTGCTGCAAAAAAAAATAGGAGCTTTAAAACTACACTCTGCAATGATGTACCAAAATCCAACAATTGTACTGCACTTCTAGAAGTGAGAATTTGTTGCAGACTTTTTCTTGGTCCATCCTTTTTCCTATGGCTTGCAAATACACACTGTTATTAAGAATTCTCTGCAAAGAGGTGCTCTCCTTTTAAAGCAGTTAGCGTTTTGACAGCCAGACCTCAGGGCAGAGGCTACGACTTAATTGTTGAACTGTTTTGAGGTCTTTGGATGGAGCCTCTGTATGAAGACAAATTCTTTTTCTTGGTACAGCAAGGGCCTCACAGTTGTGCTGGTTTTTGATTCAGGTTACTGTTGATGCAGTTATAACTGGAAAAATCTCCCTCAGAGTTAGCCACTTTTCTTAGCAGTAGCCTTACAAAGCTTTGTGCTCCCAAATGGAATATGAGGTTATGTACAATCTTTGGATGTTTTATAGACCCTAGATGCTAAATGAGAACTGGATGTTAATATGTCTTCTGTGTAATGCTTGGAAGGAGCATTGCTTATGTTTTAGTCAGCTGTTGTGCGCTGATGACCCTATCACCTGTGGAGTTTAATTAATATTCTGTTTGAGGTACTTGTTTGTTGGTGAACGTGTCATAACCCTGCTTGAAACTGCAGCTCTTTCCTGATTTAGGCAAAGTAACTATTAGGAGTCAGCTACTGAGATAATAGAAGAAACTTTGGACAACAGCTTTTCACTACAATGTGCAGGGAGATATGATGTAATTTATGAGTTACGTGAGTGCTCTGGTATTTCCTTTCTTTGTCATAAGTGTTAGTTTTCCTTGTGCCTTCTTACTTTTCAATTCAAGCTCTGTCCAAATGTGGGCACTTAAAACATTCTTTCAAATAAACCTTTCCTGTTTCTGTTTTGTTGGTTGCATACAATCACTGCTTGCAACTCTCAGTTTGAAACTGATAAAACCTGATACGTGTTGCACACTGCTCCTGGTGTAGCGTCAAATAGGAGAGTATGTTCCCTGTATCTCCCCGCTTGGAACTGTCACCACTGCAGCATGAAGCAGTGGTCTTTATTTGTGGGCATTCCCAGAGCTTGTTCGATGTCCTTAAATGTTTTTATGTTCTGCAGATGTTGAACAGCAAGAGTAGGGTTTGATACCAGCTTTAAGCCTCTTGTAATTTCATTCTTCCTGTGGTGTTAAGGCTGGCTGATGCTGAACATTATGCAAGACATTGTAATTGTTTTAAATATTGTTGAGATTGTTAAACAGCACGGTAGCATTTCTTATTTTCATACACTCCATACAGAATAATGAAGTTTTCTCCCACCCCCTTATTTCAAACAGCTTGTAAAAGAGTTGCCTGCAGTCAAAGTACTCTCTAATGGACTGCTTTCAAAAAGAGCTGACTGCTTTGTTCTACAAAGAACAACGAAAAGCTTTACCAGTATTGCAGTTTATCTGATTTATTTTATTTTATTTTATTTTATTTTCACCCCACAAATATGGAGATCTCAAAAGTTGCCTTTATATAGGCTGGGTGTGTATGCACATGCATGTACACAGGACTAGGGGAAGAGTCCCACAATGGAGCATTGTTCTGGCCTGATTAGCAGGCAGACAAATGGGAAAGGAATAGCATGGTGTTTTCTGGCATAGATTAGCAGAAGGAACCACTGCAGTCTACATTTGTTTAGATTGGGTGAATAAATTGGAGCATTTGTTACTGTATTACAGACGTCTTGTCACTTGTCAAATGTGAAGTGGGCCAAGGGTAGAATAAAAAAGGCTCTTGTCAGGCTGGTGAGATGGCCTGCTTCACTGCTGTCAGCTCTGATTGCAGTTAATTTTGCAAATAGAATGCAGCTGCCATTTTCAGTGCTGAAGCATGAATTTTTAATAGCGAGCGCACAGAACAAGGAAATCAAAGCAAACACTGTACCTAGCATTGGTATTAAAAATAATTGGTTACTGGGAATGGAAGGAAAGCGTCACACATACAAACAAAGACGTCTCCTAACCTGCTTCTGTGGGATTTCTTGGTTGTAAAGAGAGAATAGAGTCTTCAGGAAGTGAGAGCCTTACATTTTTCTGTTCTGTTTGTTTGTTTTTTAAATTGAGATATTGTTCGTGCTGGTTCTGCAGGTTTAGCAGAACATTTCATGGCTTTTTATGGGTTTCAAACATGCTGAAGATTCCACAGAAGGTTGCAGAATGCTTTTAGTGAATTAAATAAAACAAACACCCAACAACGTACTTAAGTAAAATAAAGAGTTAAAAGTTTTAAACTGGTGGGAAATATAAGAGTTTGAAACTGAGTCCTTTTAAATACTTTCTGAATGGCAACTCTAGAGTGGCCTCACTTCTGCTGGTGTTCTGATCTGTGGTTTGCATAGGGGACTTTTCATAAACTGCTGTGATGTTGTAGTACTTGGGATAGTTTGCATTCTCCCCTGTGTACCCCAAAAGGAAAGGGAAAAAAAAGGGAGTAGATCATGGTGTGATGTTCTACATGACTGTGCTATAATAGTGATTCTCTGGGAATCTCTTGGTCATGTGGTTACAAGAGTACAGTGAGAGAGGTTTGTGAACATCCGCCTAAATAAATGCTGTAGTGCTCAAGCACTAGATAAACAGCTTGCTATAATGTACTAGGCAGGTTCTGGGGTATCTGGCATTATGGCAGACAAGTCACAGCGTAACACTTCTGTAGCCTTGAAAACATTCCTACCAACATTAATAATCAAATGCCTCCACGATGCAGATAAAACTAATGAGCCAGACAAGCGTGTTTGCCCAGGTTTTTGGAAAGAACCAACAGCGCTGCTGAGATAAGTTCTCATCTCATAGTGCCGAGCTCAGAGCCCAGTGCCAGATTTAGTTTTTAAACTGCAAATGGGTTAATAGAAGAAAACGCAGTAAGAAAAATCACTGTAATGTTTGGAGTGCATTGTAATAAAGGCCATGATTTCTGCGTCTATCAAAAACTGTCCACTATGGTGGACTTTTACCAGCTTTCAAAAGGGATGTGAGGGAGAGCGTAACAAGACCTACAGCGTTAACATTTTCTCTGCTCACATGTCCTGTAATGTCCAAGGATATAGATAGTGTCTGTCAAGAGCTTTGTCGTGTAATAATTTGAGTTCATTTTAAGCACTTGCATCTCTCCAGTGCAAATTGCTGAGCAGCCAGAACTTTAAATCAATCAAGTAGTTCATTCCCCTTATTATTTCTTTTTCCCACAACTATCAGCTGGAGGCATGTTGAAAATTACAAGAATTTTCCAAAAACTGTTCAGTTCAACTACAAATGAGCTGTCCTGTCCCACTTGTCAAGTGGAATTATTGTTATTCTTTTCTGGTCGATTGGGTCAACAGAGAAAACAGCCTAATCCTGAAGCCTTGGATTGCCAAATTGTCTTCTCCATGATCGTTTTCAGCTGTGTCTGTCTATGGTGCAGAATATTCCCAAAGTTATGTCTGCCTGCAGCAGAAGTTTGAATGGCTGACTATGTTAGAAACAGGATTGTTTTTTCCCTTTGCTAGGAGGTTGTAGTCATCGTGCAGTTGCTGATCCAAAGGGCAATGGCTGCTCTGTTCCTGCTTTCCCGGTCAAAATACTATTTTGTAAGCAAGTGAATGTGTACATAGGACAGCTGGATGAGATACAGTTGAGTCTGGTTATTACTGCTGTTTTGCTGTTGTTTATGGTTTTTAGGAGGGTATTAACAGTGCCTTACAGCCTGTTGTTTAGCCAGTGCCTGTGGGTATAACCTGGGCCTTAAGTTTTGATCTGCTGGTTCCTTCCTCTGGTACGTTCAACTCTGACCTTGTTCCCCATGAACCAAGGTGAAGATGCAATCATTCGTGTGAAGAGGCAAAATGTATGCATTTGATCCTTATCTGTCTGTTCCCATGCAGTGATACCTGTAATGTTGGTTGTCTTAGAAATGCATGTAATGCTGGTAATTGCTGTGTTATCAGTTGTATGCATATATTTGGTGCTATTCAGCTTCACACTGCACATACTTCGATATTAAGATTATGATTGCAGACATTAATATAATGGAGATTGGAAGGTGAGGTGAATATGAAACCAAGTGCTGTGGGTGGCTGAGCAGCTGCAGTGCTGCTTGCTTCTTGACACAGTTGAGCTGCAAGTATTTATCCCTACTCTTTCTTTTATGGAGCATTTTGATGACCAAATGAGTCCCCTTTCTGTACTGAGTACTGGGACCTGAGTTTTTGCTTGTGCTACATGTGGGGTTTTATTCTGACTCCTATCAGTGAAACATTTGAGAAACATGGTAGCAAAATATGATACTTTGTTTCATGAAGTAGCTTGTTGTTGCTGTTGCTGCTCTGCTACTGTAGTTTGCCGTCTGAGCTCGGCGGTTGCAGATCAGGGTCTGCAGATGCTCTTTCCAGTGGCTTTTTTCCTTTGGCTGTTAGGGAGTGATCGTTACTTGCATTAGGAAGCTAGGTATTTTCCATGTGTTTGTGTTGCCAAACAATAGTTATGGGAATTGCTTTTTCCTGTAAAGAAGCCAAGTAGTGGTGGGCCATCTGTACTATTTGAGGTAGTGTCTAGGATAAAGGTGACCTGGCTTCCTTTTCATTTCTGCTGCTCCCAACATTGACATGGACTGGAAAAGCCCTTCTGTTTGAACAGGCTTTCTAAAATTATCTTTTTTAACTGCATCAATAAGTTTTGAGTACAAACCTTTAATATTTTGAAGGTCCTCCCTTTCAGCTGAAAGCAGATAGTTGTCATTATGTTAGAAGTAGCAGAGCACTTGTGGACCTGTATTTGACTCAGAAACGTCAGCTTAGCCCTGTGGTTAGTCTTGCTGGGGTAGTCCTTGAAATAGAGAAGAGCTTATCAGACTCCGAACTACTTTTGTTCCCAGACAGCTTTTTCAGGTACTTGTAACAGCTATGGTCTTCTGCTTGCTTAAGAAAGGAAACTGTCTTGCATTTGGTAGAGTAGATAGAGTTGTTGGCAGCATCACCTTTCGTTTGCAATGTATGCAGTGAACTGATCTGTCTAAAAACTCAGCTTTATTTCTGCTGAGTTGGTTTTTGTTTAGATCAGGTCTTTTGTGTGGTTTATAGCACATAACCTTGCTGCCTGTTGTGCTTGCACATGGGAAGGAATTATCCAGAAGTGAGAACAGGCAGCCAGTGGCAAGGAGGAGGGCAGCACCACTTCACTTGGGAAAACTGCTTAGATATTGTTCAGACACTGCTCTTGTAGACTCTTATTCTCATTTTATCATATCCTTGCAACCTAAGCACTGTTGGGAGTTTCCAAGATGTTATTTAAAGGTGAAACTCTGGTTTTCAAATCCAAAAGCAGACAGCAATATCGTCCTGCTTCTGATGGGAATATGAATTCGGTTTTGATGTGCAGTTCTTCTGAGTCTCGAACTTCATACGTATGCCTGGGTGAAATTTTCTTCTAGATGAATGTTCTTGTGAGGGTTTGAGTTTCTGTTCTTCCTGGTGGTCTCAAGAAGATGTGTCCTATGTTGACTGTTTTAATTTAATCTGGGTAGTTGGTGGGACCTGAAATTTATCACCTTCACTGGTGTTTCCTGTACTGGACAAAATGGAAGTGACTCTGTTCTGCTTTCCAGTTCTGGAGTCTTGCTAAAATGTAAACACTTGTCAGTTCTGAAACTACCTTTAGAGAGAGAAGGAAAAAGAGATATATTGCCCTTAATGTGCTGAAGCATGTGGGGGAGATGTCTTCAGCTACCTTATGTTTTACTGTGTGCTGGTTTTGTACTGATAGAAGAAGTAGCCAGAAAGAAAATACTGAACGCTCCGTTAGTCTTTGAAATGTGTGTGCTCCAGGTTGTTCTACTGCACTAAAACTTTGCAGTGGGGTGGCAGAGCACAAGAGAGAGAAAAGTATCCCGTTGCCTTAGTTTTGTGTCGGATTTGCCCAGATAAGAAATATTTGCTGTAGCTGTTGCTTTCTTATTGGGCTGTCTGGATCAAATCCTTAATGTGATTTGTTTGTGAAATACTGAAGCCTTCTGTTAGTTCTGTTATTTATGATGTAGTGTTTGTCTGTCAAATAACGTGTCTAATGCGGTAATGGAGCTGGTGGGAAGTTTGTCTGAGCTGGGTAATTCTGTATAATGTGATGAACTATTTGGACATACCCCACTGAATTATTGTTTTGGTCCATGCTAATGGAAGGAATGGCATTATTCTGTGCTTAGCCTGGGTTATCTTTGTAACTTCTTCCATTACTACTTTCTTGATAGTGAAAAAAGTAGTTTGGGGAAGCATCCATTATGTGGCTGATACTTTAAAACAAATTCAAATCTTTCTTGGAGGAATGGCAGATACACAGGTGAGCTTTGATACCAGTAGCCTTTTAAAGAGTGGCTTTATGAGTATTGGTTTGGAATCTTTGTAAAGTGTTGGTTACTACCAACACTGTTCTACCCCTACAAACAGAGCTGTCAGTGCTGTGCAGTTCTTGTTTTTCCATGGAGAATGTGGCAGGTTGTACTGTGTGGAAATTGGAGCTTTGTGTCTGCAAGCTGCATGTTTGCATGAGTCAAAATACATTTGATCTGGCTGTTGGTGTGCTCCTTAGGAATTCACCTGCGTGTAATTTGTTTCTTTGGCTAATGGAGGGCAGCTCATCTAAAGCAAATCAATTGACTAGCTAACTACTTGCATGGATGTCCTTATTCTAGATTGAGAGTGCAATGTTCTAAGTTAGTTTGTGAGGCTGGGAGAAATGTGTTTTCATTGTGAAATTTGCCAGCACAAATAGCTAGTTGAGAAGTGTTTGGGATAACTCCCTGTTCTGACAAGTATGTAGTGAAAGCTGGATCTTCTTGTTGTGAATATATCTTTTATTGTAGTGACAGAAGCAATTCACAGACTGCTATGTTAAGTGTTCACATTAGCAGTGAAATAACTCTGTTGCTGGGACTTCAACAACAACAACAAATGCAATACTATGAATGGTTTTCTCACCAGGTGCTGAAGAAGTGTTGCTGCTTGCTAGGAGGACTGACTTGAGAAGGATTTCCTTGGACATGCCAGATTTCACTGACATTATTCTGCAGATAGACAATATCAGACATGCAATTGCCATAGACTATGATCCTGTGGAAGGCTACATCTACTGGACTGATGATGATGTTCGGGCAATTCGTCGGGCGTACCTTGATGGCTCCGGAGCACAGACTCTGGTGACCACAGAAATCAACCATCCAGATGGTATTGCTGTGGACTGGGTGGCAAGGAACCTGTACTGGACGGATACTGGAACAGACCGCATTGAAGTGACCCGTTTGAATGGGACATCAAGAAAGATCCTTATATCAGAAAATCTAGATGAGCCTCGTGCAATCGTGCTCAATCCTGTGATGGGGTGAGTTTTATTTTCATTGTTAGCCCTGCAGTAGTAGGCTTTTGGGTCCAGTTTGTGCCTTCTTGAAACTAAAAAGCTACAAATTACAACATGTGTATATTATTTGTCAAATGTTCATTTTGTTCTCGACATGAGCTTTCCCTCGCTTCATCCATCACATATATGTATACTATGCATGTAGAAGGTGACTGCTAAACACAGTGTTCTTAAATGAAAATGCGTTGTGTGTTTGGTTGAATTTTATTTTCTCTATATCTTCAGCATTATAGTTATTAAAGAATCAGGGCACTGCGCACTTTCATTACTTCAGTGTAGTTAACAGTTAAACTTTATCATTGCTACAGTCTGGAAAGCAGAAAGTTAGCAAGTTCCTTCAAAAACAGAACAGATCTTAACACTTTCTGTATTGCAGGTTATGTGCATTGACTGTTTCTTCCCTTTTCTTTACAGCTACATGTATTGGACAGACTGGGGTGAAAGTCCAAAGATAGAATGTGCTTATTTGGATGGATCAGAGAGGAGAGTTCTGGTGAATACATCCCTGGGTTGGCCTAATGGGTTGGCGCTGGATCTTGAAGAGGACAAACTTTACTGGGGAGATGCAAAAACAGATAAAATTGAGGTAAGAGTTGATCCCATGGGCATTCTTAGGAAACAAGTACTGTTATTATGTGCAGCTTTGCGTCTTGGAATCATCGATTTTTTTGAGGAGTCTCTTGCTTGTTAAATACGGTTCTAAAATTAATGAAAAGAGGCATATCTGAGAAGAAGGGAAGCACATTTGAGTGATTGCTTCAGAAAACATTTGCAATAGGTGCTATGTTATGTCAAGAAAATATGCAATTAGAAACTCCTGTATTGCTGGAAGTACAATTTGATTGCTTGGAATCTCAGGTTTGACCTAGGACCTTTGCAACAGATGGGATACTCTGGTATAACCTCCTTGACTTTTGCCTTGTCTGTGGTGCTTGGAACTAGCATCTGAAATTGCTGCGTGCAAAGACTTAATGCAAGATTTGTACAGGAGAAAGTGGATGTGGAGGCCCTAGAGAGCCATACTTCAGGACCTTGATGACTATGTGTTGTCCAGAGATACGTGGAAGGAAAGTTGTTTTTGCACCTGGGAGGCCTGAGATGTTCTAAGATGTTCTTCTAAGGAGATGCTTTTATTTCTCATTGTTTTTGTTTTAGTATCCCATGATTAAATCTTAATCTAAAACAGCACTTGTGAAGTATGCTGCCACAGATACTAGAGCTACAGGGAACTGAGTCTTGAGTTATGCTGAGAACAGAAGGTGACAAGTTAAATAAGTATAAAATGTGGAATCTAGTTTTGGGGCAAGGCAATTTGGAGTTGTCCATGTCCATGAGATTCTGATGTTTCACTGCATTAAGTTTTTGGCCTGGAAGGTGAGCCAGCAAATTTGTAGAGCTTGTTAATATTGTGCTGTAGAAGGAGTTTGGTTGTTTTTGTTGTCAAGGAATATTGATCTGCAACATCTTTGTAAATGCTGTGTGGATGCATTCATAAAATTGCTGAAGACTTGTGTGTAGGAGCAAGCTTACTTATGTGAGCTGGTCTGTTTAGTTTGAGGCAGCTGAGAAGAATAAAGGTGAGGTGTGAGAAAAAGAGAGGAAGGCATCTCAGGAGCTGCTACACAGACCTTAGTGGCTACGTGCTCAGACAGCTCATGAAGTGGTTGTCAGCTTTCCACTACTTTTCTATGGCCAGCAGAATGGTCATGATGTTAGCTGGGAAATAAGGATGCTGGAGAGACTATTGGAAAGAGAGGAGTTTTTTTCCAGGAGAAAATAAAAGAATGTGGATACAGCTGGATGTTGTAAGAAGGCCTGAACAGTTGTGAACAGTTACTTAAGATGCCAGTGTGTTCACCTGGTTAGTCGTTACCCTTTTGCTCCAATTTCTGAGGAAGAAGGCAAAATTGGATTTTGAACCTCAATCTAAATTAGCTCTATAGTAGCTCATGATTAATCTGAGGGTTTGGATGGCAGTATGAGATATGACCTGAGGTCAGGCAAAATCAAGAATTCGTACTCTGTTATTAGAGCTGTCATACTGACAAATGTTCCTTCTTAATATGTTGTTTTAATGCTCTGGGCATCCGGTAGCAATAGGTTCCTTGAGCTATCTGTGGTGTGTTGTTGTTTATCTTTCACAAAGATGCTGGAAAAACAGTTGGAATGTTAAAGGTGCTAAATAATTAGCTCCGAGTGTTTTAATTTCAAAAGGGAATTCTCCAGGGAATTTGAAATGGCTTCAAAGTACATTAAGGGGAATAACGTAGCTAATTGAAATAAATTCATAAATAGAATTGCCAAACCAAAATGTGAGAATGAAAGAGAGCTTTTTTCCCCTCCCCCCCTTCTTTCTAAAACAATAATGAAGTTTTCTTCCTATGGCATGAGCTAGTTTGTTGAGATTGTGTTTTGACTATGCTATTAAAACAGTCTATTTCTGTAATGATACTTAAGAAAAGCAAGGTAGAAATTTCACTCTACTCCTGTGAAATCAGTTGAGTTTTTACCTTATTTGGGGTAATAGTATGTACAGCATAAATAAATGTTGAGTCCTTTGGTAATGGCTGCGCTCTGAAGTTTTTGCCATCTGGAAGAAGGGAATTAGGACTGTCTGCTAGCTTCAGACATGTAACTTGAATGTTTGGCAGTGACTTGGTGTGCTGGGCTTGATGACTTGTGGAGCAGTACTCTCCCTCCTTACCTTTCAGACTGTAGGAAAGAGAACATTCCAGATTCCACCTTTTGTGGCTGGAACTGAAATTGTGCAATTCGTTTCACTGGTTTAAGCTGTCTGTTCGGACTGTCTTACTTCATTGTAAGACAGTGAAGCCAATGGTACTGTTTGGTTTGGCATCACAGTTTAGGAAAATCAGAGAAGCCAAAGTAAAGGCTTTTTATTCCCTCCGTTTTTCTTGTGCTTATTATACTTACTTTTTGTGGTTCTCTGCTGCTTGCAAAAATAGAGAGGAGGGTAGATCACTTGGTCTTAGGAACGGAATATTGTGACATCTCTAGGTTTTGTTTTGTATATTGTGCAACCCAGTTTTAATTGTTAGCACAAAGGTTTAAATATTTAAATCTCCATGCTTCTAGCAATGAGTTTGTGTTCTTAGATTAAAAGGTGTAAACATTCTCATTTAAAATCACTTCTCTCTCTCCCTGGCTTGTTCTTCCCTACACTTTTTGTTTTCATGTTAAGGATTTACTTTTGCTTGTTAGCCAGGTTCCTTCAGACATTTACAAATACCTGAATAGGACCCTTTAGGACATAATAGGGAAAAATATGGATGCTCGCCTGGGGCTCTGACTGGTGCCGTGAAGGGGCATGTTGTGGTCTGTTCTGGACTGGTACTGTGCAGCTGTGTGAGTTAAAATGGCACTGGCATGCTATCAGGAGAAATGTTAAATGTCTAAAGCAGAACTTCCATTAGAAAATAAATTTCCAGTTTCCCTTTTGGAATATGCGCCAGGCATTTATATTATGCTCACTTGGGAAAGAACTACATGACTTAAGTGGCTATTGACACAGCTCAGGTATTTATTGGCTGTCTCTACATTGGTCTCCAATAAGGCTTATTAATCCTCCTTAAAAGATAAAAAAAAAAAAAAAAAAAAAAAAAAAAAAAAAAAAAAAAATTACACTGGTGAAATATTTCAGAATATCAATGGTTTATCTAACGGATTTTATTTCACATTTCTTGTTTATCTTGACATATTTGCAACCCTGTGGTTTTTTCCTGTAGCACTTCGGTGCTTGAGAGCTTCCTTCAGTACCATAGGTTTTCCCAGTAAGCCCTACTTAGCACTGCCCTGCTAGCCAAAATACATGTCAAGTCTTGTTGTATGGTATACGAGGTGGGACATTCCCATTTGTACTTTCTATTGAAGCTATTCTTCACTTCAACACAAACTCATTCTTCTCATGTATGCGTTCCTTGCCAAGAGGATTTAAGCGGCACGCCAGCACAGTTAGCATGTCTTGGTGGGTTGTTCTGTCTGTGTAAGTGTATTGTCTACTGTTTGTCAAGACCAAAAACTAGCTAACTGAAAATCTTCTGGAGGCCAGAGATGAACAGGAGACACATGAGGTAAAGGAGAATTTCTCATCCCCACTATTGTCCTCTATCCAGCCAGTTTCACCAGTCTCTAAATGTCGTCCCAGTTTACACTGTACAACTTGCAAAGCTGAATGAAAACATTATCTCTGCTGCTTTGCAGAATGTAGTTGAGCTTAGTCTGTCCATAGGAAAAGTAGTTAAGCCCGATGCCTGTAAGTGTAAAAAAAAAATGCCCTGTATAAGCATGTACAGTTTTCTCTAGTTTTCTCAGAAACTACTTGTAGCTCAGAACTGCTTTCATTGTGTGCTGTGTATTCAACTGCCTTCCGTTTAGGAAAAATGCATCAATTCAGCGTGTGTGTGCTTGTGCGTTTCTCTGCTCAATGTTCTGCTTTTTCTGGTGATTTAGATCTGCAGGAAGGCTTTTTTGTGTCCCAGGTTCTTTAAGAAGTGACTCAACTTCATACAGCTTGGAAAACTGATAAGCTTGGGGCATCGGTGCTGTTTTTGCTAGACCTGGGGTTTGAAATGTACTGTGAACGTCTGGTTATTTCTTTGGTTTGCTTTGTTGTTGTTGTTTTTTAACACTTTTTCTTTGTTAACAAGTTGTGACATTGCTTCTGCTTGCGCTCTTCAGCAAATAGAAAAGAAACGCTGCAGAGCTGTTCAGGGTGCCGAGCAGTGTTCTGTACCAGGAGAGTATGTTCTTATTTGTGTGTCTAAAACTTCATGCCGTGAAAACAGCAGTTACTCTTTCCTGACAGAGACCTTCCCATCTGCAGCATTCAGCTGCAATACAAAGGGCCCAGTCACTCCGCAAGCAGTTTGTATCCTGAAGAAACCATTTGGCAAGGCTCGTCAGACTTTGCGTGACAGCAGCCTATGGGGCTTTCACTGCAAATTTGGCACCCCGTGGTAACATTGTTCCCAGCTTTTTAAATTTATGCTTGGTTTGGCAGAGTCCAAGGCAAGGAAAAATATATACTAAGTTTTGAGTCATGTCTGTTGAAATCATGTGTTTGTCCGCACAGCTTGGGCTGTGAGTAAGGGGTGCACAGAATAATCCAACAGAAATATGATTTTACTGACCGGGAAAAGGTACTTTCCAGGAATGAGCAGTAGATTAATAAGGATTACAGGGTTCCAGCAGAGAGAGAAGCAAAGGCCCAATGGCATCCACGTGTAGAATTTCCTAATTCTCCTTAAAAAACAATTTTGTGGTTAGCCGTGTTTCCCGTGTATTATTCCTTCAGTATTTGCTTAAAGCGCCCCAGGTGTAATTGCATAATGAGCAATTACAGAATTCTCAGGTGCCGCTTATTAGGTATGCGTTTTACTTCAGTTTGTGAAATATTCCTGGAATAAACGTTGTGCAGACTTCTGGCAACTTCCTCAGTCCTACTCACCTCCCCACCCCCCAGCTGCTATCCTTCATTTATCTTTGCTGAAGACTTATAATTAAGTGCAGTAGTTCTTTACAATAGGATGTTCATGTCCAAAGTGTAAGTCGGCACCAGCTGTCAGTTCTGGAACTCCCTGAAACATTTTCCAAGATGCAGATATGTGAGCTGTCCTTGAAACTTAAAGAAACCATCGTTATAATTTCTTTGTTGCCAGCAGTATGCTGCTTAAACACCATAAGATGTCATTTGGAACAAGGTGCTGCTTAGAGTAGTCTCTGCAGAAGTGTATTGTACAGAAAAGTTAGCAATCCAGTTTATAGTTGTGCTTTCTATTCAAGTCTGAGTATACTTCACATATTACACTTTGTTTTTCAGCCATTTTACACACACAGAAAAGTGCAATATTTATAGATTGGAAGTTCTAACCGATACAGAGGAGTGTAAATCTTTGCTTTGGCATTTCCTGCTAAGGGAATGAAAAGGCAGTGCAGCGTAGTAAACTCTATGGGAAATATTCTGTATTGCATGGGCACCAGGCATGCAGCAGTGTCCAAAGAACCATGTGTATAACTATCTTCCAGGGTTCTAAATGGGGAATAATCTATAGTAGTGAGTGTGGGACCAAATTTTTGCCAGCAGCCACGTGGTAGCTGTGGAGTGGATAGGAGGAGTCACTTGAGGAAAGGGCTGTCTTGAAATATTGTCACAAGTTTATGGCAGTTATTGCACTTTATGCCTGATGACAAATTGGTTATGACTGCTCTTCCCAGTGGAACGTTGCTGGAATGAAACACTCTTTCTGGAAGGGAAGAAAGCTGCAATTTTTACTTCAGTGCTTTAACAATGCTAATTCTACAAAACGATATCAAGCCTCGAAGAACTAAAGTGAAAAGAGAGTCTGCATCTTAGGAAGAAGAAAAAAGGGGAAGAGTGTCTATTTGTTCATCTTCAAGATTCCTCAGTCTTTTTTCTGCCTGTTTGCGGTGTTCCATTTGCACCACCAGCCTCATCACCAGGTTTGCAGTCAATATAAACCACCCTGACCCCAAACTTCTACCTCAGCTGAGACTGGCCAGGATGTTGTTGGAGTCTCAGCTTTGTCTGATGAAGATTTTTCAGATTTCTGCATTATTATTTTTGGAACAATCTTTAACTAGCTTTCTACCTAAGAAGTGATGTTATAGTTGATTGAACCCTGTGCACACCAGTCTCTAGTTTGGAGCAGAGACTGCTGAGTACACTGTAATCTTCTGCAGGTCAGACCGCTGAGTGGTTTCAGATCCTAAAACTTTCTAATGAATTTAAACTCTCTGTCTGTGTTAGATATTTCTGAGATGGACTCTGGTTTAGGATTTCCTGGTGTGAGACTGCCTCTTTCTGGTTTGCAGAAATATAGTCAGCCTCTACCTGCTTAATAGATGCATCCTACTAAAAGAGCATAGAGCCTTCTAGCTCCATTCTTCAAAATGCAGGGCTAAGTTGTCTATAAATTGCCTACTGCTTAATTAGGAATTTCCATGTATTATTTTATATTATGCACCACATGGGATTTGTTTGCTTTCAAGAGGACTGTTACCAAGTGTGGTAGCTGCCAAAGTGAGATCCTTGTTCACAAAGTGAGAGGCTTTAGCTACTGGAGTGCAAGTACTGCACCCTTCTGCTCTAAACTTTGTAATAAGGAGCTGCTCGTGGAGCAAAGATATCCATGTGAAGGAAGGTGTACTCATCAACAAGAATTTACTCCTGTCCCCCTTTCAGTGGGTTAGCTGACAGGTGACCCTTGTATTTGAGCACTGAGCATAAGAAAGATGTGTCAGTGTTGAGGGGGAGAGTATTTCAAGAATTTGCAACCAGCGTTTGGTATGAAAGATGCGCCCAAAGTTTGGCCAATTCTGCCTGTGTTCAGGTGCTCTTGGACATCTGTTGTTTTCCATTCTATAGAAGACTTGAATAAAACCCTTTCTGTCATTCTGGATGGAGTGGGATGGGATGGAGGGTGTTCATCTGCAGGTGAATGATGACTTAACCTCAGTTGCATCACCTTCTGGCTGCAACACAGCAGCCCAGTGTTCATGAGGAAAGTGCTCTGGACTGATGTCTTCTCAGCAGCCTGTGGTGGCATGAGCGTGTTCTTAGTTCTTTAAGCTAGATTTCCCATTGAAATCAAATTCAAGACCCTAGTTCTTTTATCCATGTTCTAGACCCAGCACATTGAAATGACAGCTTATGCATCAGGGGTGAAGTCTGCTGTCTGGTGTCACTTACAACATAAATGGGTTTTTCCACAATAAAGGCAAACCTGTTTTGTAGTCAATAATTATTTTTTTTCTTAAGGATTGTGCTGAGCTATTGAATTAACCTTCCCTCTTCCCTCCTTTTCCCAATTTCTAGGAACTGAATAGAAAAACCACTAAAGAGTTCAGTACTGTCTGCTCCAAGTGCAAAGTTCGCACTAGTTGACCTCACTTTCACCTTTGTAAATAACCAGAAATGTTAGTCTATGAAGAAGTGAAGCAAAACCAGCCTTGCAGTGTAACTTGATTCTGCAGAAGCACGGGCCTCATTTTGCAAGTAGAGAGTACATGGGAAGATGTGGGCTGTGTTAGTCATACCCCATAATGCACTAGGAGAGGATTCTCAAATAGCCATTTGATTGAAAGAGGACCCTCCATAGAATGTTTTTGATCAGGAATTCTAAGCTTGATGTTTTATCCAGCATCCTCAAAGTTGAAAATCCACAAATATTTGTGAATGCCATTTAAGTACTCCTCAGTCTTTCTACAGTGGAGTCTGTACTGGTATTATTCTCTTCTACAACTGTTTGATCTATTAGGATTGCTGAACAGTCATAAAAACCTTTAAATCTTGTCTATTTTTGAGGGGTTGTATTGTTTTGTACTGCTTCTGTAATGGGACAGGCAGCATCTAAATTTGGTCTTTGCAGAATGCTTAGGACTTCTGTATGTGCAGCTTTTTGCTATATTTATCAAGAGGAAATCCTGAGGATGTATTTAACTGTGATGTTGAAGAATTATTTGAGTTTTCCATACTTCAGGCTCTCCTTTCTCATTAAAGAATTATTTTGGGCTGTCTGCTGTCAAATCACCTTTTACTACTCTGCCAGGGAGAGAATTCTGCTTTGCTGCCCCTGCTGAGATTGCTTTCTGCATTAAAAAGGCAGATTTTTGTGTTTAGCTGTATGAAGGCTTCTCTACCTATGAAGCATAGAAGTGCTTCCCCCTTTATGAGAACCTAATGCATTTTCTGGCACAGAATAAGTAGTGTCTCCTCTCTCTGTTTTCCAAGAATAATACAGAGCATTGCCATACAGCTCACCTCTGACCTGGGAGGAAGATAAGGAGCTGCTGCCCAGGAGTTGTGACCCCCACAGATATTGCTTTTATCCCAGGGTCAAGAGCCATTTGCTTCTGTCTAAGGGAAAATTGTGTCAGTATGCACAGTGCACCCTACCAGATGATCAGGTTTATTTGTCACTGTGGCTTGGGAACTGACTTTTCCCTGGTGTGAAATCTTTTCCCAACTACTATTTTTCTACTGCTATTATTGAAGGAAAGTACCAAAGATGCTTGACCTTTCAGCGTCTGGAACTCTCTTTTCTATATTTAATCCTTTGAAACCGCTGGGAGGACACCACACCCTTACTGCTGTTTATTGATATTAGGTGCGAGCTTTTCAAATGAAGAATGCAGTTCAGTGCCACGAACACAACTTTTAGCATTCTCCTAGCCCAGCTTTAGTGTCACTCCGTCTCTGTTAGACTCTTTTCTGTTCAATGTGATTTTTTTCCATAAGTGAAGTTGGCCACTAAAGCTGCTCTTCTTCCATTGCATTACACCAAGGAGCGCACAGTGCAGCTGCTGGATGGCAGAAGGCACCGCGTGCCTACCTCAGGATTCTTGGAGCACTGGGTTGTAAAATGCATGAACCTGGATGCTATTAGGAAAAGGAGCCCTGATGTTATGCAGAATAGGGATTTTCACGTTTCTCAAGAATGCATACTAAAAGCAGAAACATAGAACTTGCTTTTTGTGACACCTCTTATCAAGTAGCAAGGACTGATTTTAGACTTGTATCTTCTGGCCCTGACGAGAGAAATCTGATGTATGCCTGTGATGGCCACGGCCAACCTACCCTAGGACTGCTGAGGTTGCCTGCAGCGGTGGGAAATTTTTCTTATAAATGTCTGTAGCGTAGATGAAACCAAAGGTTTTTGTGTCTATTTAGCCTTTCTAAAAATTCTTCAGTATACTGATGGGATAGCAGTCACTCAAAGGAAGACTTCCTTTGCTGGCTTGATTGACTGGAGTCATTCTGTGGGAAAGGAAGCTAACTTATTCTAAACTGAAGGTGACCCTTGCCTTTTTGTGAGCAATAAAGACATAATAGAAGCCCAGTTAGGGTTCAGTGGAACCCCCACAGCCATCTGCACACTTCATTGGCAGAAGTGGCTTTCACTTGAACTTGCATTTGACAAGTGTTTTCTGTCTCTTTCTCATTCAGAAGGGTCCTTCAAAGCCAAGTAATTGAAATGCTCTCACCCCTCACTCCTTTTCCTCCTTCCCCCAGACTCGCTTAAATTGCGGGGCGTTGGTATTCCATGTTAATGAGCAAAAAAATGCATGCGCTTCCAAAGCTCCTACATTTCTCCTTCCCATAGGGAAGCTTCTGAAAAACTCTTTTCCACATTCTAGCAGCAGCTTCATAAAGGAAAAGTTGAGAAAGTGTTTCTGTTGCCTGTTGCATTGCTGTTGCTCTCCTCCCTCCCCCTCCTTTTTCATAGCGCTGGACTTTTGAAATGAAACACAAATCAGGTCTCTGGAATAAAAGGTTGTGAGTATGCCTTGTGGCATTTGGAATGAGACTATTCACTGCCTGAATGACTATAAATAGAAAGCTAGGAGCTGTGTATTTCTCAGTTCAGGCTCCCTGCAAAGAAGCGCCCTTCCCAGTAAAGGGTGACTTTTGAAAGAAACCTTGTTCCTTGTGCTGAATTGAATTGCTCCAGGAATTCTTCTTCTTGCAGCTCGCATAAAAGGCGTTAATCTCTAATTTATTTCTCCTTTTAAAGGCAGCGTTCTCCGTAATAAATGTATATTCTGAGCCGTGTAGCCAGATATGCCCGTCTTCTCTGTGCAGAGTTTCATGTAAAATTCCAAATGCAGAGCAAACATTGTTCTCTGCGTTTTTGCTCCTGAAAGCTTTCCTTTGGCTCTGCTCCAGCTGTCGGCTCCTTTTTATCTGGGATTCATTCTTGGGGAAGAAGGCTAAATTAGTGGCACTCAGGTTTTTTAGGGTTTGAGGAACAGAATGGGAATTGTGATTGATTTTTTTATAATAAAAGATTCGATTCTCCCCACCGACTTCTGATGTTACCGACATAAGAACCCCAATAGCTTACTGTTGCATTTCTGCACACAATTTGTTTGGCTGATTTGGCTGTTATAAATGCTCATAAATCTCCTGTGTTGTGCACTTATGCAAATTTAGCACAATCATTTTTCTTCTTGTGCCTCTTTTCAGAAGTTCTGTAGCATTAAGAGAATCAGCAGAGTGGACAGGAGGAAAATGTTTGATGGGTTTGAGTTGGCAGTGTTAAATATCTCAGCACTCAAACTGTTGGCCTGGCTTTTTTCTTTTTTTCCCCACTTTTTTTCCCCTCCCTCTCCCCCCCCCCTTCCCTTCCTAACACAGTGGTGTTTTGTACAGTGTTATTTTGAAAGCTGCTTCTAATTTTCTCCCCAGACCTTTTGTTTCACATATTTTTCTGCCTTCTAAAATCTAGCAAGGGTAGCCTTCTTTGCACAACCTTTTTTTTCCTGGTTCTTAAGTTCTTCAAGTCTTAACAAAGGCATTCACGTACCCCTTGCGTTGCTGGTTCCATGACTATTGGATTTCTTATTCGCTTAACAGGAGCGTTTAAAGATGGATGATGCCTACCTGTGTGACCTGCTGTAGGGAACCTGCTTTAGCAGGGGAGTTGGACTCAATGATCACTTGAGGTCCCTTTCCAACCCCTGCAATTCTGTGAGTGTAATTTGTAGTGTGTTTTTTTTTTTTTTTCATTAGTGTTAATACAAAAAATGCCAGAAACAATGGATAAACAAGAAGTAGAAGAGAGTTTTGTGTATACAATGATGGCCCTTTCTACTAGAAAGGAAAAACAAGCAGAAAAAGAAGCGTGCTCTTCAGTAAGTCTAGGAAAGTCTCCAAGCAGGAGAGAAAGCAAGTCATCCGTAATATATAATTTATTTTCTTACAATTTACTAAATTATAATTTCCTTAGCCTAAAACCCACAATCAATGTCACTGTAATAGGATTTTTTCGGACACATGAATAATAAACGTTGTGGACATATGTATTCAAGTTAGACATTTCCTTCTCTTAATCCTGACTGTTGGGACATCTTGATTATCCTTGTCATTTTACATTTTGTCTGTGTGTTGGTTTCCTTCTGTGTACCAACTGTTTTCCATGTCACCTCTTTATTGTGGTGACTTCTTTCATCCAAGATGGGCCCCAGCCATCCTCCTGCGTTTGCAGCTGGTATAGGTATTTCTCTTGCCTCTTCCTTTCATCCCAGAAGCCTGTTGTGAGCCATTGTATGAGCATGGTGGGTTCTTCTTGTCACATTCCATCTAGCCTCATCTCTGGTGACTTTTGTCCAATGTTTAAGGCCACGTTGTAGATGTCACCTACTGTCCATTCATACTTGTAAAATTTTCCTGCTGCTATTCCAAGCTTAGCTCCTCATATAATGTACTTTTACTGCAGTTTTTATCTGCCTCTTTAAAGCGACTTTGATTCATGGAGTGTTCTACATTTATAATATCCTTGAGCAGAGATCTTGGTTTGGAAAGACAAGCAGTTGCTTAGTTATATTTTGCCAGTTATTCATTTGAGTTGCCCTTGAGTTCCTTCCTTGCTTAACCTATGGTTACCTTCCAGCTAAAGCACACAAACACAGCCTTATTTTTAACTATGTTGCCCACTAGTTTGATTATTTAGAATATTGGATCGTCTGCTTTTTTAAAAAGACAAAACTTTGAGCATATGTATTTATTTGCTATTATGAATGTATGTTATCTTGAAAAGCAAAGCATTATGGTTTGTTAAATGGTTGGCAAGCACAGAGTGCCCCTTTCTTCTAGCTGTAGGTCTGATTGTATTCCTTGTTAAAATATCAAGTGTATTTTCCAAACTGATGTGAAGAGCAAAGTTGCTGAGAAAGGCATAATTAGAACCTAGGTAGTTGTGTGTAACGTATAGTACTTTCTGTCATATAGATTATTAAGAGTTATTTAGGATGTCTGAAAACCCCACTGCTCTCACCTAGAAGGCAAAGCGTGGGAGAGACCTCAGCTTTAGAAAACAGTCATGTTGTTGCTTATAGTCCCAGCTTTTTACTATTAATCTGAATAACTGAATTCATATCAATCATTTAGAATAACTACTCTTTCCAGGCATGACTTTTGCTGGAGTAAACTGTGTGATTTAACCGCTCTGGGCTTATACCATCTGGTTCTCTCACTGAGACGCAAGTGTATGGTTCAATCTGCATAGCAGAGCTTACATTCCAGTTTTAATGCATCATAAATGTCTACAATGAAAGATCTGTTTTGGTTTGAGGCTTCCCTCCCCTTACTCCGATAGCAACAGTGAAGGTTTTACAAATTGTGCTGTAGGTTTTACAAACAGTACGCAGTCTTCTGGTTCACCTCCTCAAGTTCCCTTCTGCTCTTTCCACGTGAGCTTTTCCTAACCCAGAAGCAGTGCATGTTTGATTCTCATCTGAATTCTTTGCTGTCATGTGCAACCAAACAGACTTGCAGTTTGAATCTCAACTGTTAGAGGCTCAAAGCAGTAATAACTATAGAACTGTCTTTTCCAGTGATGTGACATAAATTAAAATGGTGTTTTTGTTGAATAATATTGTTACCATGTACTTCTGTCTATTTGTTGCTGCTTTCTTTTTTCTTTGCTTTACTTTTCTTTGTTCTGACCCCGCAGTGTAGTGTTACCATCAGCTCTCATGGCTCAGAGCTTCAGCTGTACACCTGTAGGTGTCAGAGGATTTCTAACATACAACTGAGAAGATGTGTTCAACTTGGCTGCATCTGGAGTCACAGCACTGAATAAGATCAGTGGTCTGAGTTGATGCAGAAAATCCTTTTTTAATTTGTACTTGGTGTGCCTTACTTGCTTGTGCAGAGTCATAAGGATAACTCGATCTGGAGTTAGAAAGGATATTCTCTAGGTGGCTGATAGCTTGCTGTCCAGTCTCATGTATGAATCTCATACTCTTTCTCAGGATAGCAGTGGGAGTTGTCAGTCTTTGTGGCAGTATTAGGTTCATCCACTTTGCCCGTCACATGCTGATTAGTCATCTTCAGTGCAGCCAGAAAGGAACACGGTGTGGAGGAATGTGTATGAACTTAAAAGATCTGTGTTTTCATTGCTGGTTGTGATACTGAAGGCTGTGAAATGTTTAATGAGCTGGTGGTTTAATGGTTGTTGGCTTTGGGTGTTTTGTTTTCTTCTCCCTGCCTTAAGAGATGAAGTATTTATGCTACTTTTTCATGGAGTTCTCTGCTTTCCCTGATTGTGTCATCTCTGTCCAGGTCTGTTGTCAGAGAAGTTTCCTTCCAGAATATTGACAGATTGTGCATGTTTAAATTATTTCAAACTTCTTGAAAGAAAAACTACAGCCTGTTTGAATATAGAACTGCTACTACCTGTATGTAGCAGTGAGGAGCAGAACCTGGGCTGAAAGCACAGAAATGCATGTCTCTATTAAAATGGGAATTAAATATTTGTCATGAGCATTAAAAGGAGAAAATCTTGGGTTTTGTCTGTACAAAAATACCAACTTAAGCAAGGTTCTTGCTAGTGCTAAACCAGTATAAGGAACCAGTACAGCAGGAGCCAGGATCATCTGAAGTTCTTTCCAGAGTAGTAATTATGAAACTTGATAGCCTTTTCTGCTGAAGCCTAGTGGTGTTCTGGTGGCCCAGAAGACATTTAAGAGAGTCCCATCTTAAGATTTGACTATCACTTCCTAGGAAGGTGCTGCATTTTGCATTGACTTGTTAAGAGCACCCTGAGAGGCGGTGATACACAAGTATTTTCCTTCTAGAGAAAGGCAAATCCTCCTTGCTCCCTGCATCTACAAAGGTGGAGAGCTCTGTAGGTAGGGAACATCATTGCTCTACCCCTACCATTGTGTTAAATCAGTGCTAGCTGCTACTTACCAGCTGTAAGAACTAAGGAAAGTTTGCATTACTTTGTCATCATTATCCTAGGTTTCAAAAATTTGAACCTCCAGTTTTAATAAGGTCTCTGATAGCACAGAATAGCTTTGTGGGTTCAAAGTTAAGGTTTTTTTTGCTTGTGATTCTCCCAACTTGCTTTGATCATTTGGAAGAAATTAGAAACACTTAGCAAATGATTCTCAAAAGAGGAAATATTGCCAATGAGGACTGGAAGGGGGAAAAAAAGATGGGCTGAGATCAGAGGTAATTTTTTTGCTAGAGACTGACAGTAAAACATAAACCATTTGGTTTTGGAATGATAGACTAAGTTTGTTAATACGTCAAAACTTTCCAGGCTCTGAAGTGGGATGAGTTAAGGTGATTTTTCCACAAATGAAGCTGCAGTGGAGGTTGGTGTGAAAGTCCCATGTTTTTCATTTTTACCATACTATGGCAAAAGTTTGTAGGGAAGGTGTAATTGGAATGAACTGGTATTTGCACACTCATGTATGTAGGTGTATGTACGGTATTAACATTTGACATGCTTATGTTAGCAGGTTAAGCACAAGCAGTTGATTCTGGAAACACTGATAACTTTGATTCTGATTACTTTGAGTCTGGAACTTGAAACAGCTACTCCACTGATGAATCAGCTTGAGAACCGCTGTAGTCTTCAGTCTCAGTGTCTGAAAGCATATGGTCTTGAGCTTATCCATTATAGACCCCAGCAAAGAGAGAAGTGAAATTGATTTCGGTAAACTCTCAGATTCCTGCTGCTTAGGAGATGTGAATGTTAGACAAGCCAAAAGCGTGCTGCTTCTCAGCTTCTCCCCCTTGTTTCTTTCCAGATCAAGGGGTTAAAGTTGTCACCCCAGGTTTCTGTGGGTATTTTTTCTCTGTATAGCAGTTGCTTCCCACAGTTCCTTAGTTAACCAAGGGAGTGGGTAGTGCCAGCTGTTCACAGCCAAGGGGCGCATACGAGTCTCTCTCGTGGATGTACCTTGGAGCTCATGGTGGCATTAAGATACAGGCAGCAGAATGTCACGGGAAGGCTCCTATTTCTGATCAAATCGGCTTCAACTTACTTTTTGAGAGTAACTTCCTTTTGGTATCTGAGAGTAGTTTGAGAGCAGTGGTTGTTTAACAGCTGCACAGTCCAGGCGGTTCCAACATTTTTGAAATATCTTTCATGTGGAAGAAACCATTTCTCTTTCTTTTTTTTTAACAGTAATTGGCCTTGGGTGCAGTGAACAAATTCACTGCAGGCAGCGTTTGAGTAAATTATTTCATTTGATTTTTTTACTTTTTTTTTCTACTCGCACTCAGCATAAAACTGACAAATATAAACAGCGTGACCCAGATCAGAACACAGCCTTATCCCTAACACAAACAAACATCCCCCTACCTAGAGAAATCCCGCAGATGATAAACCATCAAGTCCAGTTACGCTCCCAAATTCAAACAGGAAACCAATATTTTCGTAGTCACAGTGGCTGTCTCCTTCCATGTCCTCAGGCTCAGAAAATGTGTACGTTTCCAGTACACACAGGGAACCATTGTTAGAAATGCTGTTCTTTCATGTCAACTCAGTAACTTAGAGAAGAAAATCAATTACTTTGGTCTGTTGTTCTGTTTAGGGTACTCTCTCTAGTTTTCAGGCTTGTTTAATAAAAACAAGAGAGAGGTTTTAGGATCTTCTATCCTGAGTTGAGGATCTGGAGCTTACTGTGCCTCACAGACCAATCGTTGAGGTATCCAACATCAGACAGTGCCAGAGTGAGACTGTCCCTCAATTAGGAGGCAATGAGGATGATATTACTTAGCTCAGCATCAGGATTTAATTAGATGGCATTTGTGCTCCCTGAATAAAGAAGCAGTTGCAAGAGCTTTATGGTGTCTGAAGAGTGCTTATAATATCTTACCCTTTACTGGGTCAGAGAAAAACTCCAGTCTTCTCACATACATGAACAGTGCGGTTGTGGCAGACAGTAGCATCTGCGTTCTCCAGGTATTAACTGCATGCCCTCTGTGGCTGTGGTGAGACTTCAGAAGGTGCTGAGAGATGTTGAACAGTAGAAGGTCCTTTCCTACCAGATGAGGAGTGCTGTAACAAGATAGCTCTCGTTCCCTTCCCCTGCACTTTCACCCAGCTATTTTCTTCCCACCAGAATACTGTAATTGTAGTAAATAACCGAATTGGTCAACACAGAACACAGAGTAAATATGAAGGGAGACAAGGATGTAGGCTAAGCAGAACTTTTGTTCTTCATGGAAGTTCTCCAGAGCTTCCTTTTCAGTACCCTGAAAAGCCCATGAAGTGCTCTAAAAAGTTGTTCTCATAGTGCAAGGGATCAGATACTGTAATTTTTAAGGATCCTCATGATAAAAGTGTTTAAATGAGGCTAGCGGGAATTCATGAAACTAAGATGATAAAGGCTGCTGCAGCTCTTTCAAAAGTACCACTGGGAGATGAAACTCAATTTGGCTAGGCAGATTGACTTTGTGGGCTTTCATAGATTTAAGAATCTGGTATTTGGGCTTTGATTGACATGGAAGTGAGCTGCTTGGAAATGTATCATTTGACTTCATTTTATTTTTTAAAGAGCCACCTCCACCTTGGAGAGATTAGCAATGAGCTACCATTTTCCTGTTTGGTGTGGATGAGTTGCGTTCTTGATTCTGATGTAAATGCCAGCTTTCAAGAGTATAATAACCTGTAAGAGGACTTTCAGCTTCTAAAGGGAGAAAAAGGTAGTGTAGTTTGTGGGCTTAAAGTTTGTCTCTACTTGGCACTGGCGCACAAAGCTCTGCAGCACTTGGAAGCTGGAGGAGTGACAGAGAGCTAAATATTACTTGTATTTGCCTGCGAGGAGGTGGTGGAGTCACCACCCCAGGAGGTGTTCAGGAAGCATTTATATGTTGTACTGTGGGATGCAGTTTAAAGGGAAATATTGGTGATAAGTGGATGGTTGGACTGGATGATCTTAGAGGTTTTTTCCAACCTTGGTGATTCTGTGATTCCATTTAAAAACATCTTCAGCCAAATCTTCTCCTCAGCTTTATTCTTTGTATCTTCATGTACTGGCTGCTAGGGATGTGAAAACTATGGATTCTTATTTCTGGTGCTTCCTGTGCTTTTTTCTTTCCACCCCCCCAGAATGTGTGTTGGCATTGTAAGTGTGGAGGCAGCAGGGCATTCTGCAGCTTTGCTGGCTGCATCAGCCCTTTGTCTGACCTGCTACAGTGTGTGGTAGATTCCTGACTCAGTTTCCCTGCTTGCAGGACAGAGATAACTGATAGCTTTTTGTACAGAGTGCTTGAATCTTTGGCTGGGAAGAGCTGTGAAAGAGTCTGAACACTGTAGCTGGAGTGGAAAATTGACCTCTAGATGTATTCCCCTCCTAAGTATACACTGTGTTTGTTTGATAGTGGAAATGTAATCCTTTGGGAATCACGAGTTCCTATAACAGCTCCGATATATAAATACAAACACTCCTCATTACAAACAACTTCAAAGCAATCACAATATGGATTAAAATACACAGCCCCCATCCTCCGTACTTAAATGCAGCAATGTGAAGTTCAAATGAAGCCATTAGCAGTATCTCCAAATATTTGGCAAAAGCAACCACGCTTGTGTAGCTACAGGCAATGAAAGTCCCTACAACGAAAAAGGAGGGACGGGGGGAGTAGCCTGCATTGATCTAATTAGTCAGTGAGGCACAAAGTATGTAAAATCTCATTATATATCTCTGGGAAAATTTGGCTTGAGAAGTAAAGAATATGTAACTGATTTGTCTATGGGTGGGTTTTTCATGTCTTTGAATTTTCCAACAGGAAACAGGATTTCTGAAAACATATTAAAAACACACAGACATACGCACACGTATGTATGTGTAAATCAGTGTTTAAGCACACATGTGTCACCAGGTCCTGAAACTCTTACTCAGCCTTTACTCAAGGCAGGCTTCCACGAGAAAGTTCCTGGCAGGGACAAAGTTAAGATGATTTTTTTGCTTCCTAATGAACTCTGAATCTTGCTAATGCCAGTCACAGCCTGAAAACACAGTGTGTGGCTGTTCCAGCATTTCTAAACCCAGACGATGGGTTTGTCCCATTGCCCCAGGCGGTACAGCTCATGCATGAAACAGCTCTTCTGCCTAAAGAAGATTTACCTAACAAAAAAAATGGGGACTTAAATTGACTTTTTTTATAACTTGCCTTTTGCCCTTTTCTTTTAAGCCTTTCAGGGATTCATGTTACATTTTTAAAATTTCTCTGAAACCAAGAATACTTGAAACATTTACATTAGAATTTAAGCCAAGATTCCCACCCAATCAGTTTGTCTCAAGAGCTGAAGACTGAAGCCCAATGCCAAATAGAAGTTACAGCCTCCCCCCCCTCAAGAAAAAAAAACACAAAAACCAATAAGAAATAAAACCAAGCAGCCACCCACCAAGTCCTAAAGCTAAACAGCCAAAACAAAAGGGGAGAGGGAGGGGGAGAGAGGCGCTGAAATGAAGAGACTCGCTCGGTCTTGCAGGAAGCCAGGTTACAAATAAAGAAAAGGAACAACTTTTCCCAGCCAAGCATTTTGAAGGAGGGATGGGATTTGGAGGAAGTGCTGAGTGTTACCAGTGCAGGTGCAATTAGTGATTTAGTTCTTGTTTAGAGGGTTCTTTAATAAATATTTAATATTGGCTATGTTCCAACCAGTCTGTTTTGCTCTTTCCCCCTTTGTGTTCTCTTCTGCACTGACAAGATCATTTGTTTAATCCTTTTCTTGAAGAAGTTGCTCCTATTCTTTAAACTGGATGTTAAAATCTGGTTTGACCTAGACATGTTCTCCTTGCTCAAAGCAAAGTGGGAGTCATTCTTGTTCCTTGCTTGCTCTCTCCGCTTTCCAGTGCATCTCTTAAATATTGAGAATTTGGATTTATTTTGCTTGCTTCCCCACCTGTCTTCCATTTCTACCTACCCCACCTCAACAAACAGATGTCATTTTGGCACTTGCATACCAGCAGATCAGAAGCTCTTTGATGGGTGAAGACCAAGGCATGAAGCTGTCCCCAGTCACCGCTTAGCAGGCAGGTACAGTGACAATCATTTCTGTAACCTGCTAAAAGATCTGTGGGATATTAATGGTCTGCAGCCATATATGCAGACATCTCATGGAGCACAGGAGGGAGTTATGTGTTTAAAATAGTTTTCCTACCAATTTATTGAAGAACTCTTGAAGAATTATGTTATCAGTCTCTTGTCCCAGCTGTGTGAAACCTACGTTCTTCCCTACTGAATGCTTAAGCCTCTGTCTTGAGGGAACAAGAGCCTTTCAACATTACAGAATGAGTACACCCTCTGTTTTATATTGATGTTTATCCTTATGAGTCAGAGATGGCATCTTCTGAAGGGAAGGTCCACTAGGTCTGCTGCTCTCCTAACTAGGCAGAACAGCAGCTGCTTAGCATAAGACAGTCTGTCTCTGTGCCTTCATCTCTTCCACAGACAGACTGGTAAGTTTATTGTGGCTCTCAGAAGCCAAGATGAGCAAAGTCAGATCCTATAGTTCTGTCTGGGCACTGCTTGCTGAGCTGGCAGGAAAAAAAGCCCTGATAACCAATCAAGCTACAAGAAGCAGGTGCCTGTTGGCTCCACTCAAAGGTGAAGCTAGCTAGGTCCCATCTTGAGCTCTTCCTGAGCCCTGTCGTATTCCCATGCTGGTCTACAGATTGTTTTATGTGACATGAGGTGAGCTTGTTTCAAAGCTGCAGAAATAATCCAAGTATGGCTCACACACACACGTGTGACTAATTATTCTTAGTTTCTGAATGCACGAGTCAGCTTCCTCATTCCAAGGCTTGGATGAGTTGAATATCACAGTGGAAGTTTCTTATGCTATTGTATCAGTCTGCGTGAGAGCACAAGTCTGTTAGGTGGTCTTTGGCCTACAGTTCTCAATTTAAATGTGCTTGCTGGAAGGCTATAAGGTATGATGACTGTATGCTTTTGTAAGAAGGAAATCTGATATAGATGTGTATCACTTGGAGCACACATCACAGGTTAATTACTGACACTTGCGTTCTTCTATAAACGGTGCTAAGTAGGACTATATTAAGATGCAGGTAGCCGTAGGCTTTTACTTGCAAGAGACAATGAGTGCCTTAAAAATTGTATTTTAACCTTCCCTAGAGTATTTTACAAAGGAATTGTTCGCAGTTACTGGTGAAATTGTATATTGAAATGAAACCCTTTCAGATAGTTATAAATGAAAAAGAAACACACCTGAGGACCTAATGTTTTAAAGGCCAGAACGAGGCCAGTCTTATCCCTGAAAATTTTGTATCCTTTCTTTCTGTGCCTTCTGCTGAGTGGTACAGCAAGCTTAAAGCTAAAAGTGCTGTGTGAGGTATAGCTGGATCTAATGCAGGAATGCTGAGCCCTTTTTGGAACGGAGATAGAATGCCTCACAAGTGTTGGGGCCCTGAACATTGAGCCAAAGTTTAAATCTAACTATAGAAAAGAAGTTGAATATTTGTGTCCCTGAAAACTGAAACCAGGTCTTCTTGCAGGCTAGCAGACTTGGTGGAGATTATACTGAAAAAAGCATTGTCCATTACTTAGTTTGCTAAATGAACGATTGTTACCATGTGGGGTTGGCAGAGATCTCTAGTAAAGCAGGGGCTCCACAGCCCATTAATGTACTTCAGCTGGCACTGGGAGTCTTCCACCTAAAGCCCTATGGGAGGTAAGTTTCCTGCGCAGTGGAACTCGGCCAATATTCTCTGTAGCTGGACTTGACCCTTGAGTGAGATGCTGGAGGGAATGATTTACACACATGGAGTATGAATGCAGCACAGTGTCTCATTCTCAATAGCTGATGTGCTTTTCAAGCAGACTTCTTAAATGAAAATGCAGAAGGTAGCTGGAATAGACTGTCTAGCCTTTTTGTGAGCTACTTTCAGTGTTTTAAAGTTGGCTAAAGGGAAGAGCAGAATATTAGTTGTGAGAAAGAATACATCTTGGCTAAACAGGCAGAGAAAAGAGTTTGGATGTCCCCACAGTACCTACTGAGACACAACCTTTTTTTTTTTTCCATCTATGGTACCAGTCTATCAAGAAATGGTGGTTTATTTCATCACGATGGCAAAATTACGTTTAGTTCACAGTATCTTTGGTATGAGGTGTCTTGATAGTCTAGCATATGGCATGCAGATTTTCCTACTACAGCTACAATTCCTCAGGTTTTTTTTCTGATTCAATATAGAGTAACCTTTTGAATTGAATGGAATCATATAGATCTGACAGAATGGAAGCCTGAAGAAATATTCGATAATACCGTGCAGGTGGTGGTACTACTACCAAAAGGCTCATCAAGTAGGACAGGCTGCTGTGCTATTGAAGGAAATATTTCAAGAGCAAGTCTATCACCTATTACAAATTTATTACTTTAAAATATGCTCAAAAGCCTTGTCTTTCTAGATGCAGTTTCTGGCCATGTCTGTTTATGTACACCTATGGAATAGTGAAAACCTACAGATGGCAAAACCAAATGGGAATTGTATATTGTTTACAATGCATACATTTTTAAAAGTAACTGGAAATATCTCTGAAATATGAAGATTTTGACTTTTACTTTGAATTTAGAAGGAGAAACTTCAAAGTTCTGTACAAAACAATAACAATAATTTTTAAAAAGCCCTGCACTTCAGCAGGTTGTTCTTTTTTTTTCCCATTCCTCTTTCTCTTAATCTCATTAAATCAATCTAAAGTAAAAGAAAATTCAGTCTTTTTTTTTTTTCCTGCTCTGGTTATGCTTGTGGCTTATTAACATAATTGCACCAAAACTGGGGTTGAAGTTTCTCATTTTATAGCAGTGGTGTGGTTCAGTCACCACCGCTGCTGGCACACGGTCGGTTCACTATCCATTCCATATGTGCTGGAGACCACAGCGTAGAAGAACACTGCAGAGTATAAGGTGGAGTGCAAATAGTGGAGGAGAGAAATGCTCATCTCTGTGTCTTTTTTTGAAGAAACAGTTAATAAAATGGCTTCACAGGACACTGATTGTTGTTGCTGTTGTGCAAATGCACAGTAAGTTTCCGGACAACTTACTTTCAGCTGAGGGGATCACAACATGAGCAGGAGGGGTTCACCAAACTGCAGATGTACGTTGCACATGAAACACATTACCCTGTTGTATTAATGTAACATGGAAGTGACTGTGTCGTTGATGTTACTACAGAAAAAGCCTCAAAAATTGGAAGTATTGTGTCTGCTTCAATTTCCGTATGATAGTTCTGCGTAAGAAAGAAAAAGTAAATATAGAATCATAAAATCGTTGGAGTTGGAAGGGATCTTTGAAGGCCATCTGGTCCAACTCCCCTGCAATGAACAGGGACACCTACAGGTAGGAGCTCAGAGTCCTGTCCAGCCTGACAGTGGATATCTCCAGGAATGGGGTACCCACTACCTCCCCAGGCAACCTGTGCCGGTGCCTCATCGCCCTTGTGGTAAAAGTCTTTTTCCTTATACCCAACCTAAATCTACCATCTCCCTCAAAAAGAAACTGGTGATTATTATGTATTGTTCTTTACTGTAATTGTATCATTTAGGCAGTTGAGAATATCCAGTAATTTTGCAGGGCTGGAACTGGAATGCGGGAGAAAAGGTTTCCATTCTTGTTTCACCCTTCTACCTGCAGCTTTATGGTGTTTCTTCAGCTGGGTTCTATCCACACAGGCCTCCTGATAGCTTACATCCCAGGACGGGCTGGAGTTTCTGATGTGTTACCTGCAGTCTGGGCCTTCAGTGCTCTCTGAGAAAGATTGGTGGAAAAAAATTGTAAGAGCACTTTGCTTCAGGTCACAAATTGAGTCAAGAACCTTCAAATGAGATTTACAGCAAAATATTGAGATTTGTTTAAGTCAGCACTGTAACTGAGAAAGAACAGGAAAATAAATTAGTTTTTCTGTGTATTAAATCCTTGATCTGGTTGACGGAACAGCCACAGAAATGTGTATACTGGCACAAAATGAAATGAGAATGAGCTGCAAAGGCTGGTGTGTAGGAGTGAGTTTTGGACCATCATTTCTAATGGCTGTGTCAGTTTAAGCTGATCACGAAACTACAGTGCCGTTGTGTGGTTAAAGTTCTAGCCTCAGCTTATGTGTGTCTGCTAAGGAAGGTAAACGAGCATCCTGAAGCTTTACTTTGGCTTGAATATTCTGAAGTTTGTGAAGACAAGTGTTTGCCTGGGAGAAGACTTAGACCTTCTTATAGGTGCTTGTCAGACTACTGGCTTTCATAGCTCTTAATTCTGAACTACAATGAAGAACTTTTTCTGAGGAAGCACATCAAATGGTTTTGCACTGGTAGCAGTGAAGGCCAGGATAACCCATTTCATACCTTCATGTAGCTCTGAAAGAAACAAGAAAAGGGACTTGGAAATCTAATAAGCATTATGAAGGGTACTAATGTGGGAGGATATAATACTGTGTGGATTCCCATACTTCAGCTTTTCTTGGTTTGAAAGAAAAATATGTTTGCAGAGAATGTTCTTTGATAATGTAACAGGAGCAGCTTCTGGATTCATTTTCCAGTAGAATTTGAAGTTTTAATCTAACGTTAGATATCTGATTCCTAAATGGACTTCTGTGAACACCTCTGCAACATCTTTGCAGTGTGCCCTTGGCCTCCTTCATTGCCAGCTGAACACGTCAGGATATGATGTTAACTAGAGCTGTTGACATGAACTCTTGTACAGAGAAGTTCTGTCTCTACTACCACCTCAAAAACCCCTTTTTATATTTCATTAAAATGGTCCACGATGTGTCAGTCTTTGGTGGATCTGTGAACCTGGGAGCATGGAGGCAGTTTCTGAGCTGGAAATAGGCTTCTCTTCAATTTGTTGTTCTGAAGGTTAAGGTAGTTTCTATGGCTTTCATTCTCTATACTGAAATGAACTGTTTTTTTCTGAAACCTTAGTTTGGGCAAGGCTGATGTCCCCAGATTAGACTAAAATAAAGGAGAAGTGAATAGCTTTTGTTTTCCTGTAGAAAGATCAGGAGTAATCCAGTCTTCCTCACAGAATAATTGAAACTATGGCATCCATCTCTCCAGAGCAGGTTAATGTTTTAGAGCAGTGGGAAGTTGCCTTGCAGTTAAATTAGCTCGTGATCTCTATGAAATATTATCTAAATCCCTAATAGAATTTGTTTTAGCGGATTAGGCCAACAAAGGAGACCATGTTTAAAATGGCCTTACAGCTTGTTGCTTTTATGGCTTATAGTTTTGAGTATGTGAACTCTGAATACATTGATGAGGCTAAAAGAACGGTCTGTAATGTGTTGTATAAATCAGCTTTACAATTAAATTTATTGAGCACATCTTGTTTGCAAATCTAAGTATTCATAGCTCAAGTTCTTGTTCAGAAGTAATCATTTTTAGATGATTTCTTCTTCTGTTGGACAATGAAATGGTTATTACAGGTGTTTCATGTAGAGCTATAGATACATGTATATTAATTTTTGTATGCAATTTACCACTGGTTTCCTAAAGCTGCTGGTTCTTCTTGTTAGAAATTCTAGCAGGTTTAAATAACGCTTGAACATATGTTTCTGATTAATTTGTAAGCTTTCTGCAGGGAAATTTGCAAGTAGACCCATAATATGACTGCAAATATTTTTGTTTAATTTAGAATGCGTGCCTTATTTCTGCGTTAAAAAAATAAAAGGCAAAACAAAACCCAACAGTGTTATGCTATGCATAAACAAGTGGGTTGTGCCTTTGTGTTACATTGGTAGATAAAAGTGACATCCAGGCTGAATATTGTTTTGCTTGCTGCTGTACATGCATTTAATTTTTTAGATGATTTCTTTTTAAATTCTGGTTTGTGTAAATTAGTTTTGATATTAAACAATAATCACATCTCCAATTCTCCCTTTTCCAAGGGGAAATGGTTTTAAACTGAGACAGGGGAGGTTTAGGTTAGATATTAGGAGGAAGTTTTTCATGCAGAGGGTGGATGTCACACTGGAACAGGTTGCCTAGGAAGGCTGTGGATGCCCCATCCCTGCAGGCATTGAAGGCCAGGCTGGATGTGGCTCTGGGTAGCCTGGTCTGGTGGTTGGCACCCCTGCACATAGCAGGGGGTTGAAACTCAGTGATCATTATGGTCCTTTTCAACCCAGGCCATTCTATGATTCATTCTATGATTCTTTTTTTTTTCTTCATTTATCTGTGTTACAAGTATTGTGAACCAGGAGTGCCCCATCCAGTCTAGTTGTGAGCAATGCCTGCTACTGCTAATATAAACAACTTTGGGTTTATGTTCATTGAGTACAACCCTATGTCCTGTTGCTCGTCACCAGCCTGCCCCTCTGCTCCTCTTGGGGGTAGAGGTTGACGTCTGAAGGGAAAAGCTCAAGAGGGCATTTTGACTAGGCTAGTATTTCTCAACCAATTGTTCATGGGTCTCTCATTGTCTGTAAATAGATTATTTAAAAGAGAGAATTAGGAGTAGTAAATACTACGTTTAACTCAATCCTAGCTTGAAATGAAATAGAAATTGCCACAGTAACACTGAAAAAGGAGACAAGTGTTTAGAATGGTTGACCAGAACTGATGTCACCATCAACTTCAGTGCAAGATAATGTCCAGCTGTTATTCCTGATGTCCCTTTGACTTCCTCAAGAATAATGTTGATACTTCAGTTGCACAGTGATGATCTCGTAGGTCTTTTCCAACCATGGAGATTCTATGATTCTGTGCTTAATATTTATGGATGTGTTATTTCCATGGACTTCTGAGTATCTATGGAGTTGAGAAAGTGGTTGGCTTTACTAAGAGGGGAGGGATGGGGGGAGTAAAAATATTACAGAACTATTCAGATCACTTTGGAGGAAAGGGAGATGAGGAGAAAAGCCAATAAAGAGCAAGATGTGTATTTCTTAGTTTAAAACCTATATATTCTTCCCCTTTCCCAGACTAGTGAACTAAAGGTGGCGAAGAATGTTGTTTTCATAACAGATGTTAGCTACAGAGTTGCTGGAGGCCCCTTTAAACAACTTACAGCAGTGTTCAATGTTTCAAAATTGAAAAGTTTGTTTACAGAAGGTAAGATTTCCCTGAAGTGTATTAAATAAGCAACTTCCACCTAAAAATCAAATTGAAATACCGATTCAGTGAAACATCTGTGCTTTAGGTTCTAGCCACCAGTTGCCATAAATTAGTTTTGAGTATGTTTGCATTTAACTTTTTCCCCTTTTAAGGAGCCAGACATGCCATATAATGTTCCTGCTTAGCACAGAACAGTTGCAGAATTTACCAGCTGAACCTTTAACTGTTTGATATCCTGTGAGCAGAACGAAGTTCTGGAAATGTCAGGCTGATGTAACAGTGCTTCATATGGAGAACATTAGTTGTTCCTTGATTAGATTCATAAAATGTAAACAGGTTCAAGATTACAATCACGCTCACACCACCTTCCCAGCAAGAAGAAATTTATCTATTCATCAGTGTCTGTAGGAGCTTATTACGTGTGCTTGTGTTTTGTAAAGTCTGTCTGCAAATGCAGTACTCTCTGTGGAACTGAAAAAGTATTGTCCTAGGAGACGAGTCATTGAAGATCATCAGGTAGGCTGGTAATTTAATGTGAGAAGTACAAACAGATCCATGCTGCAAATAAACAGCCACTTTACATGCTGATGCTTTCAGCACAGCTATGGGAATATGTTTTGTGCATATAATTCCCAGTGAAAATGGGAGATCACTAAAAATTACTTAAGACTGTATTTTTTGTAATGTAAAGTTATACCGTGTTGTATTTGGCTTCTTTGTAGGAAGTTTCTGGGACTTTTTGTTTTATTTCTTAACAGGTCTCTAGTTAGCAGTTTATATTCATTTGGCAATGTAGATTTTATTTTCATGAGACAGAACAGATTGATAGGGTGAAGCCATTCTGTACGAGATGACATTGCGTAGTCAGAATGAAACGAACTTTGTTGATATCTTTGTATGATATTATCCATACTGTCTCTGCCTTATAGTTTTAAATCATTATTGATGGATGGATCTCAGGATTGGAGGCACTTTTGAGAGCTGTCCTGAGACAGGCTTTTATTGTTACTGCGCTCCAACTACTTTTTGTTCTGTGTGCCATCGCGGCTCTTTGAAGACAGTTGGCCATTACTGCTGTGCTTCAGCTTTGTAAAGGTGCTTGTGAGGGAAGGCTGTCAAAAAGAGTCATGAGATTTGATAATCCTACTTGTAATCCTCTTTTTTGAACATCTCAAAGTGGCTTTTGTGTTATGAGTGTTATCTGACCCACATGTAGCCACAGTGAAGTATCTTCTCCTGCTGCTTCCTCAGCAAGCTAAAATGTGACCTGTAGTGAAAAACAATGAAGAGTCTCTGAGAGGAAAGAATCTGTACGTGAAGGATGATGCTGTGTCACTACCTGCATCTGCAATTGTGGAGTCTGCAAATCTGCAATCCATCTGTGTGTTAAATGCCCAGACAGGTCTGTTGTCCAACTGTCCTCCAACCATTTTTGATATGTAGGTTCTGGGACTGTCTGCTTTACTTACATTCTCTTTTCAGCTTGCCATCATCTGCCAACGCATGCCTGGCATTAAACCTCTTCAGAATGAGAGGGGAGGAGCCCACTTTTATCCTGAAGCATTGATGAAAGGTGGTTCTACTTCAGCTGTTGGAAATGTTAACGAACGGCTTAAACCCAGCTGAATATAGACTGTGGTACAGACTGCTCACAGCTGCTTTACTCTTCTCTTTTGGAGGCAGGCTTTTGGACCCTCTGGAGTTTTCCATTTCTCTTCCTTTTTCTTTGTTTTTTTCTCTCATGTTGGCTGCCACCCACATGGTTTTTCCTGCAGGTTCTTTCTCTAGCCAGGAAGACTGGGCATAATTCCCTTGAGATGCCTTCTTAGGGTCTTCTGGAGAGAATTATCAGAAGCCATTCAAGGAACTTTCCTTTCCCACAGTCTGAAATCACACACTGAGTAAAGAGTCGTAGACCTGCAAGACTTAACAGCCTAGTAATATGGCAGTCATGATGTTTTATCATTGCCAACCTCCTGTGTCCGCTTACTGCTCACAGAGATTTAGCTCATCCTGAGAACTGGTTTCCGTTTGTCTCAGCTTTGTAGCAATTGAATGAATTTTGTCTTTTTTTTAATGAATTAAATATAGGAGCAAGGTGTCTGAGTTCCCTTTGTTGTTCTGTCAACAGACGTTCTGCATATAAGCTGAATGGTTGTTGTTTTTCACAGATGCACCTGAAATATAACTTGACTGCACGCATCACACTGATGTGTAGAATTTAATTGCGTTGTTTACTTTAATCTTCTTCAAAGAGCCAGGAGCTTTGGAGTGTTATATTTGGAAATGCTAAGTCGCTTTGCATACACTGCAGCAGCAGCAAAGAAAGGAAAAAAAGAAAGGCATACTTTATCCCCTCACCGTGCTTTTGTGTGTAATTCAGTTCATTAAGGTGTTTGATGTTGATTTTGTTTTGCCCACCACAGGTTTTGGCTGAGCTTTGTGATACCTCGTTAAGAGATTTATTGAAGTCTGAGGACTAATCAGGAGCTTCTAGCATGTGTCTGTTCAAGGAGACCTCTCAGTGTTCCGTGTGGAAAGTATAGCAGATTTCAGCCTTGCGTTTGTCCTTTGACCTAAGTCAAAAATACATTGATCGGTTATTGAAAGAGAATGAAAATTCTAAATAGTAAAAAATAATATCTGCTCTCCTCTGCCTTTAAGGTGTGTTGAAGAAAAGTTGTGCACAGTGGTGGGGAAAATGCTCCATGACAGCTTCCCTTTGGCTGTAGTTGTCAGGCTGCAAGCAATAAATGATGAGATAATAGGGTATTTTATGAGCTGTGCAGTTTTAGCAGAATGAGTTGTGCTTCTGGCATTACTGTGAGGACTGTTTATAGGGTTTTTCTCCTGTGTCCTCGTGGTTTAAGTTAATGCTCTGGAATGGAGATGATCTCTGGAAAGATGGATGACAGCAAAATCCGAATGGCAGCGTGCCTGTACCTTCAGTGAACTGCCTGACCTGTCTGCTGCTGCCAGACAGCCCAGTTAGCGCTCAGCTAGGTAATGCTTCATGCCCATTCCCGTGGATTGGCTACCACCAGGAAGGGTCTGCAGCCCATCACATCACCCCTCCAGGTCAGAGCTGCACTTTGCATCCAAGGGAAGTCTGCTGGGATCCACAGGCTGATGCGATAGGCTGCCGGAGTGTTCAGATGGAGAGGAGATGATTATTCCATCTCCTTCTTAGCCAAAGTGTGAGCCATTAAACATTTGTTTGCTGTCTGATTGCACCTTTTTCTTCTATGCTTGATCAGGAGGACTGGATTGCCTAACAGGCTTTCATTTGGTACTTTCAGTAGCGAGTGTGGTTGTTGACAACATGTGCAGGTGTGCACAGATAGAGATTAATAGGAAAAAAAGTACATTTCTGTGTCCTCGGATCCAATCAGAGCTTGGTGTATTTGGTCAACAGCTCTGGTGCTTGAACTATACTTGTACTGCCCATATCTGTAGAAGTAGTCAGAAATGCACTGGTTTGAGTGTCATCCTGCTGGTGCACTGTTGTGTCTGTAAGGGAAATGTCTTATTTACGGGACAATGCACCAGTTTGGCTCTGGCACCTGAGTATGCATGATGAACTTTTGAACCTGCAGTACAGCCTGTGGGATTGATACTGTTCTAAATAAGTGAGCATTTGGGGTTTGCCTGGACATGATGTAATGAGATAATTGCAGAACCATTTGGCTTTTAACCGCAGACATAACCTCTTTTTTTCAATGTACTTTATTTAGCTTCATAAAACAAAACGGCATTAATCTTAAGTCTCCGCTGCTTTATCACGTAATGGATTGGATGACACAAACCTCCTCCGAAACTCAAGTTTTAAAGAATGTCAGTGTTATTTTTAAGTGTCTCCAGCAGGAGGCTTTCTGTCTGGAAGGAGTCCTGAAGACGGCTGTGCTGTAGCAATGCAACATGAACTGTTAACGGCAGCGATTTCTCTTGTGCATAGCGTGATTAAATACAGGGTGCAGCATCTGACTGCTTACCTCTGCTGTTGCGCTGGTGGTGTATGGGAGACCTATTTTGTAAAGTATTGCAAGGGTGACTGTAATAGGAACAGCAAGCTTTCAATCTGAAGGTTTCTGGTGCTGTTATTTGGATACCTACCACAGGTGTGAATGCATGCTAGAAGTCAAAGTCAAATACTAATCTAATAAGATGTGATTATCACTAATCGCATACAAAAAATAATTGAATCAAACATGGTACAGAATTTGATGCTGTCAGCAGTGAAAATTTTCAAATAGGGCTTACTTTTTCCTGTTCTTTTCATGTGTCTCACAGGTCATAAATGTTGATGGAACAATGAGGAAAACCCTCTTAGAAGATAAACTTCCGCATATATTTGGGTTCACACTGCTGGGTGATTACATCTACTGGACGGACTGGCAGAGGCGAAGCATTGAAAGAGTTCACAAGATAAGGGCTAGCAGAGACATCATTATTGATCAGCTGCCAGACTTGATGGGCCTTAAAGCAACAAGTGTTACCAAAGTTTTTGGTAAGTGTGGTCAATCATGGAGTGTGTCTAAAGTAGTTTCTAGAAGCTCTTGCTTTCACTACGCAGCTGTTCATCACTTGTAATGAGGATAACTGTGGTCTTTAGTGTTTGAAATGTTTTAAAGGAAAGCTGTACTTGTTTTTGTAAAGCTGGGGAAATAGAGTGTTGCAAAAGAAATTTGGGCTTCCAATTTTATAATGATATTATAATGATTTTATAACGATACCTAAGTCCTCTGCAGCTTCCACCTGAATTTTTTGTGAGAAGAATTTTATTGCTGGCTTTGATCTCTAGAAGTTTCAGTGCTCACAGGATTGCACCATTTTCTGTTGCCTTTTTCCAGTACCAAGTCCCAGTGTTCTTCCATTGGCAGAATATGTTTTACTACATGGAATGATACAGGCAAAGTTAGTGGCTATCACATAGATACCTGAATGCAAAAGGCACGCTAATTTTTAACATCTCAACAATTAAATCTTGCCCTGAGTGATTAGCAAGTCGACTGAACTATAGGAAACTCTCACAATCACATAGAACTCTGCGTTTTGCTTGAAGGACTGTCGAGTCTTCAGATTGTAACTTGGTATAAGTTGACATTGATCTGTATGTTTTAAAAATGGGAAAACTAAAAGCTGGATGGGACTGATCTTGGAGATTTTTTTGTGATAGCATTTGAATCCCTGGTTCCAACTGATGGAGAAAGACACTTGCTTTGTCTTTTGATCCTTACTTTTCCCTCCGTATTCCCACACTGCCTGGTCATGGTCACTGACTTGAACAAAATAAATGAGAGATTGTAGTGATTGAACAGCTGGGAAAGAACTGCAGTTACCCAGTTATTTTCTCATTACTTTGTATCATTGGACTCAGGCACATTTTTAAAACTGATGATTTCAAAGAGATATAAAGATGGAGTACTGGACCAAAAAGAATGAGGATAATTGCTTGCCTTCTGTGAAGGAACTAGTCTTTGGGGAGGCTATAAAATATGTTTGTGGCAGTTCTTCATATATAGGAAGGGGGTGGGACCAGCCTCCTAATGCCTGGCTAGAGGAAAAGAACCAGTTTTGAATGGCTCTGTTAGCAATCCATAGGGTTAACTTACTTTGAAAATGTGTAGTTGCATTACATTTTCACTCAGCTTTACCCTCCTCTTCCCCCCCATCTCCATAATACACCAATATCTGTTTTGTTTTGTTTTTAAGGAACTAATCCATGCGCAGAGAACAACGGAGGCTGCAGCCATCTCTGTTTCTTTACACCCCAGGAGACCAGGTGTGCCTGTCCCATTGGCCTTGAGCTCTTGAGTGACATGAAGACTTGCATCATTCCTGAAGCCTTCTTGGTTTTCACAAGCAGAGCAGCAATTCACAGGATTTCCCTTGAAACCAATAATAATGATGTTGCTATTCCTCTTACTGGAGTCAAGGAGGCATCTGCTCTGGATTTTGATGTTTCTGATAACAGAATCTATTGGACTGATGTTAGTTTGAAGGTATTACTGACATGTGAATTCCCTGAATATAAAGCCACAGAGCAGTTTCTTTGATCTAACAAAGGTCTCTGTTACATGATCTGTCCTGCAGTTGCTAATGTTGTCATTGAATTGCATCCAAGGAGACTCTTGGAGATGAAGACAGTTACATTGTTGAATGCACAGTTGGGTGACAGGCACGTTCCCATTTCAAATAGAAGTCCAAAGTGTTGTCAGCTCATGCTGAATGCTGAAGTCTTGGATGCTGCTTATGCTGCATCCATATATGTGTTTACTGTAGAAATGATGTTTTCATGTCACATAGTAAGCTGGCAACCCCCCAAGCTTTTTACCACCTTCCAATTTTGATTTGGAAGACAACCCTACTTAATATTCACTTCTGGCAAGCAAACTTTGTAGTGGTTGCTGTTAGCCCGAGGCTTCAGCTTGGCATAAAATAGCCCAGGGAACTTGTCTGGTTTTCTCCGTGTCGTGTTAATTGCACCCTGCTCGCTCCCCATCTTCTCTCAAGTCCATGTGTTCTCTAGAAGTTTGAAGTTCCCTTCTCATGTGTTTGGTTCATATCCAGGTGAATGCTGAAGTGAACGTTGTGTTCTTTGTTAATGTTACTTTTTGAAGTGAATTAAGTAATGTTAGAAAAGAGCACATTCGCTTCACTGGAACTGATTTTCTCTGTTTAACCTCTTAATAAGTTTTCCAAGAACAGTCGTATTTGTTTTGCCATGGTACCTAAACCATAATAGGAAAAAGTTCACTTGTAGGGATAGTTTACATAGCTCTCTAAGACTAACGAGGGTTGTGCTTCAGCACTAAAAGTACTGATGTGGGTACCTTTACTCTAGGAACAGTGCCAATATAACAAATTAGTGTGCTGCAGACATGATTACTAAATAAATATCAGGCAAGCATGTGGAAAGCTGGGGCTGTGGTTATCTTAACCATTGGTAGTGGAAAATGCATTACTTCAGCTGCATCATTCAGATCCTAGTCTGATTCTGTGTAGAACTGGGCACCGTTTAACTTGTATACGGCCTCTTAAGTTATCCATCACACTGTACTTCACGTATGTATCGCATACATTTCAGCGTATCTGAGCTTTCATTCCCCTATCCCTCCACATTCTGCATCTTGGCAGCAAGTAGTGTAACTTAAGAGCCCTCCTCCTGTTTCCATACTGTTCTCCTTGATGATCGCTCCATCCCTAATCTCCTATAGCCTCTGGTTATGTGAGGACTCGTGTTCAAAAGAGTATTATACTTTTTCTGAGTTATACACTTTAAAATACTACTTTTGAGATTTGCCTTTAAAAATGTAAAACATCTCTTAGTGCTAAGATGCTACCGAAAGTAAATGATTGTGCACTGATCTGGGTGTTCCCAATGGTGAATTTGGAAGTTGTTTCATTGTTCGTTGTTGGGAGTGGCTTATTTATTCATATACAGTCCTTGCCCTGTGACTTATTGTGCTGACTGTGTAAAACTAAAATATAGATAGGATCAGCAAATTTGCTAAAGGTGACTGATCATGAGAAAAAAAAAATCTGATTTTGCTGAATTTGTGACTTGTTCCTTCAACTTAAAACACTATCGAGAATTAAATACTTCAATATATATATATATATATTTATATACTAACAGAGGGGAGGAAGAAGGGTCAAGGAAGAATCTGCAGATACATTGTGCTTTCTGGAAGTCATGTCCTTTTAAGGCATTTTGGATCGGTCATAAGAAACCGTTAACCTTTCTGAAAATTCAGGTCTCTTTGTTCTGTAAACTGCTGTATGCTTTTTCAGCAGCAGACATTTGTTTACAAAAAGTAACACCAATAGATTGTTGTTGTTTTGCTAAACTCGCTGTAAGCTAAACTTGATAATAATTACTTTTTGTCTTGGTTGGAGTATCTGTAAATGCTTAAATATTTTTACACAATTGTTTTCCAGACCATAAGTCGAGCATTCATGAATGGGAGCTCTGTTGAACATGTGATTGAATTTGGGCTAGATTACCCCGAGGGAATGGCTGTAGACTGGATGGGAAAGAACCTCTACTGGGCAGATACTGGAACTAATCGAATTGAGGTTGCCCGCTTGGATGGACAGTATAGGCAGGTCCTTGTGTGGAAGGACTTGGACAACCCAAGGTCTTTGGCTCTTGACCCTACCAAAGGGTAAGGGACAGTGTTGTTCTTCTATGTTTTGTTTCTTTCTACTTGTATGTGACAGTGCATTTGGCAGACCATTTCTTCAGAGTCATAAAGAAAAACAAACAATAAAGGCTTGTAAACTCCAGAACCCTGAAGGTCGCATTGAAAAATTGAGAATTGTCAATCATATTTTTCCTTCTTTCTTTAAAAATAAATGCATTACCATGTGCTAATTAATAGCCCATAGCCACATGGTTATTCCTTTTTATTTTCGTATTTATTTTTTTAAAGCAAATTTAGAAAACAAAGCTAAACAGCTTAACTCAATCTCATGAAGTTGTATCATTTTGTTCCTCTTCTCATTGCAGGTACATGTACTGGACAGAATGGGGAGGTAAACCTAGGATCGTTCGAGCATATATGGATGGAACAAACAGCATCACTTTGGTGGATAAAGTGGGTCGTGCCAATGACCTCACCATTGATTATGCAGACCAGCGTCTGTATTGGACTGACTTAGACACCAGCATGATCGAATCATCAAATATGCTAGGTAATCTATTAGATGCGTCACAGAATTACTCCATCAAGTATAGAAATTTGCAGTGACCACAGTAAAGCAACTGAATAGAGTTACAGTGTGTTCTAGTTGAATCCTTTGAATTATTGTCTCCTTAATGAGCTGTTAAATCACTTATCTTTTTCCCTAAAATGCTGAGTTTATTACATTCATTAGACTTAGAACCTGCATGTGACTAATTGGTGATAAGTAGTAATTGGAAAAAGTTGAAATAACTTGAATAATATTAGTCTGCATGTATATCTTGTGTATTTTCATATTTTCCATTAGGATTCCATTTATTTACTTGCATGTGGTTTAGTAAACTCCGATGGTTGAAACCAACTTAATAATGAATTGAATGAAAGGAGATAATTTTGGTTTGTTTCTTTTTGCAGCTGACATAGAGCTTTTATATCCTTTAACTGTTCTGTAATTATAAAATAGTCTTCAAGCTGTTAGGTGAGGCAGATGTAAGTTCATGTGTGGGAAAGCAGAGGTTATGTAAGTTTCCAGATACCACTCAGTGAATCCGTGGTAGGATCAGAGGTGGAATCCAGAAGCTTGTGACTTGACATCACGCATTCCATTTCCAGAGAGAGGCCTTTGTTAGGTGGGAATCAGCACCTCCATGGTATCCCAAAGTAAAGAACGAGGCTGATGAGTCCAACATATTTAAACCAATATTTAAGGAAACTCATACAGGGTTGTTGTAGCAGTGTTCTCATTGATGACACGCACTATTTCCCTGCATCTCGTTTATTTTTACTTGTATATCTTCAATGAAAAGCTACCAGTAGAATGAGGTTTTTTTAAGGTGTTATTATGAGCCTATATCTTCTGAGTAAGGGGAACCTACTTCCAAGGGTTGATGTGCTTTTGTCTGGAGATCTTATGCTTTGGTTGTGTCTCTCATATTCTCCATTTCATGACCTGGGAATTATGCTTTACTTGATTTTTGTTATTTTTTGCAGGACAAGAACGAGAAATCATAGCAGATGATCTACCTCATCCATTTGGATTGACCCAGTATAGTGACTACATCTACTGGACAGACTGGAATCTTCACAGTATAGAAAGAGCAGACAAGACCAGCGGGAAGAACAGGACACTTATTCAGGGTCATCTGGATTTTGTGATGGATATATTGGTCTTCCATTCTTCACGTCAGGATGGCTTGAATGATTGTGTGCAAAATAATGGCCATTGTGGTCACTTGTGCCTTGCCATACCAAATGGATTTAGATGTGGCTGTGCTGCTCACTATACCTTGGACCCCAACAGCAGGAACTGCAGTTGTAAGTGTTTTTTGTTTGCTACAGTGTTCTTTATTGCTTCTGGCCACCAGGTGCTTGTGATCACTTTCAGTATAGAGCCCAGTAGGCAGCTCAGCAGCACCCAGATACGTGCTCACTAACCCACTGCACAGGGGAATAGAAGGGTGCGTTTGAGAAAATTCTAGTTAAATGGAAAGGCAGACTCCATAACTCCAAGTGCTTCTCACTTTCTCCTCCTTTTCCCCAATTTTATTGCTGTGAATGGCATCAAATGGTGGGGTGGAGCATCCTTTTGATCTGTTTGTGTCAGCTGTCCATGCAGCGCCCCTGCAATGTGAGCAGCAGAAAAGGCCTTGAAGCTGTATAAACACTGTGTAAACCAGTGACTGTAGGTATGTTATCAATGCTGTTCTGATCAAAAATCCAAAACACAGGACTACACCAGCTCCTATGAAGAAAACTGTCTCACCCGAAACCAGTACAATTCCCACCCCTTATTCCATACACTGTCATTCTCAGGTCCTGTGCTGTCAGATATGTTCTCTTTAACCACAACCTCCATTCTCATCCTTTGATTCTCATGAACAGATATATTATTCCTTTAGTCTGTTACTCCCTCAACCTGTTCTGCACAACCTTACCCATGGGCCACAGTTCCTTCAGGGGCATATTTGCTGCATCATGGCCTTATCTATGGTTGCAGATGCTGTGGGGTGTACCTGCTTCAGTCTGGACTTACTCACATCCAGAAATGCTTTGGGTACACGATTCTGTGATTCTCATGTGGACTTATCCCCGGGTCACAGTCCCTCTGACTTGAATTCATGCTGTAATTCCAGTCTGCCCAGTTCAGCAGCAGTGCAACATCAGTAGTTCCCTGGCCATCTGCCAGCCTGGGCTGATGTCCATAGCGATTATCAAACTGTTTCCAGACACAGTAGAGTAAGAAGATAAGGTGTGCAGCAAACAACAGAAATGCAAGCAGCAGTCACTAACGAGTGCTCCCATTACGCAGTAAGCAAGCAAGTTCTGGGGTGTGAACAGGGCCTGCCAGTTAGTAGCTGAACCATCATAAATATAGTCTAACACGCTCCAGTCAAATCTGCTATTATCTCAAACTCTTCCGTGCTCCTTTCCGGGTGCCAGGAAGGACAGTTGTGGGTTAAATCTGGTAGGCAGCTGAGCACCATGCAGCTGCTCACTCACTCCCTGCAGTTGGGGTGTCAACAAGAGTTGTACTTCAGCACCAACCACTTCCAAAGCAGCTCAAAATCCTTTATACACTGCCAATATCTCTTATTTGGAGTACAACAGGCCTCGCATCCTCTATCCCAATTCCAAAAGCCTAGGGGTTGATCTGAAGTCTCTCCTGCTGCTTTCTGCTGGGAGCTCCAAGTGGGGCCATTCTCACCGCCTGCAGTGCAGAGCACATTCTTTTCTATATCTAATGCTGCTTGGCTGGCCAAAGGGACGTAGTGTGAACTATTTCCCTTTTAATTTGTTTAGAGGCTTGTTGTTGCTCGGGGCCCCATTTGAAATTGTACTTTCAGGACACTTGGTATGAGAGGGTTTACAGTCAGACTGATTTGGAATATGCATTCTCCAAAAATCCACTTGTGTGGATTGTGTTTCCTTTTTGCTAATTGGTGGAGACGTAGCTCTTATTTCACTGATCACAACCTCAGGGGTCTGACAACTTCCGTCTTGCTGTTTTATTCGTAGAAACTGAGTCTCCTGTTCAGGTCCCTTGATCTTACTTTGTTTCGTGTCAAAACTGAGTTTCAAGAGGATTTGGACTATTTTCTTCCTTTTCTCAGAAGCTTATTTAGTTTTCAGTGTGAATATAGTTAAGATTGTATCCTAAATGTTCTTTGTCTTTTGTATGTTGGTTTCAAGCAGTATGTTTGACCACGAGTCACATTTTCTTATGCATTCTGTTTTGTTTCAGCTCCTACCAGTTTCCTGTTGTTTAGCCAGAAATCTGCCATCAGCCGAATGATACCTGATGACCAGCAGAGTCCAGATATCATCCTGCCTATGCACGGCCTAAGGAATGTGAAGGCTATTGATTATGATCCCTTAGACAAATTGATTTACTGGGTAGATGGGCGTCAGAATATTATAAAAAGAGCCAAAGATGATGGCACTCAGGCAAGTTTACATGGTGTATATAATTTTGTGTGGGTTGTTTTCTGTACTATATAATGCTCCCCTCCTGTCCCTTGCACCAAAGAATCATCAGTCTAAACTTTTTTCTTGCCAATGCTTATTCACATGTATTCTGTTTATGTGTGAAAATTATGGAGGTCTTTCAGGATGGTGATTTTAATGTGTACACAAAGTAGTAGAATAGAATATCGTATGTATCTGAAACTACAAGCCTTGAACTGTGATGCTTAGCTAAGTGTGGGCAATGAAGTAAGGGAGATTCATCATCTGAATTATATTTGAGAACAAAACAGTACTTTAAAATCAATATCGTTCATGCCAGTTGTGTGATCACGTTGTCATCATTGTAAAGCTCTCATAAAATGAAGACTCTTGTCTATCCAAGCTGTAGTTAAATCCTGATTGAATGTACAACTGACTGTTGTGTCAGATGGGGATAGGCTTATTCACATGCTTCATTGTTCTGTTGGGCTGGGTGCATAATTGTTTTGGGCTAGCTATTCACACAACAGTAGAAAGAAGTGTGCTGTTCTTCTGGGCAGTGTTCTGCGTATGTTAGCATAGCTTAACTCCCAGGACAGGAGAACAGATCATTTAAAAGCTACAGTTTGAATAAGAACACAAAAGGAAATGTAGAACGGGCAACATATGTTTTCCTTGTTCTGAGCAGTTATCTAAACAATGCAATATGATTTCAGTGGAACTGGGCTGGCCTCTTTGTATGTTTGGGGAATCAGTGGTTTTATAGCACCTTTAAAGAAATAGATTGCGATCTTGTTTTTTGGCCATCCCTTTTTAGACTGGGAGGAGGTCTCTTAGTGTAAGCAGCTCGCTGGGTTGTGGATGAATTTAGAAGTGTTTATTTTGCTTTTTAGGATGAGCTAGGTGCTAATTGTTGCAGTCTGTCTTCTCTTTGGTACTTGCCAGGTGCAAATTGCAATGGAGAGTCATCTGCTCTGCTTTCCACTAAGCTGGTCAGACAGCTTTGAAGGCACAGATCCCCTGCAAATTTTGACTCTCCAATTTTCACTTTTTTTACCGAATTTTGCTAATTTGTGCTTTTTGCAGATGATGTGTGTTACATTCATACCTGGGTAATGTTACCCTTCATTGCAATAAAAGGATTATTTCTTAGTATTTCTAGGCGTGCTGTCAAGCAAAAGCAGGGATAAAGATTTAAACAGAAAAAGAAAGCATGATATTGCTACTTGGAATTTGGTGGATTAGAACAGAATTATTGAAATACAACTTTCTCAAGTAGAGCTGTTTTGAGTGACTTGTTTGGCTTAAGCTGAATACAGAATAGCATGTTCATCTTTCTAGACCCATATAATCTGACTAGTAGCATTCGTCTTTGAAAAGTATGTAGATATTGTGAGTCCTGCCAGTACTATTAGTATCCCAGTGGCACTGGGATTGGCAGTACACTAGTGAAGTGTCAGTAATGTTAAAGAAACAGCAGAAGCATGGTTTTCCTTTAGGGACTCTTGGTACGCTCCAGTGTTCTTCATAGAGGTAAAGCACTGAAGTGCATGTTGGATTTGTAGTATATAGGGAGTAGCTACTAGATACTACTTGGATTTGGAGGCAGGTTGTGGGGGGAGTTGAGGGTAATGGTTCCTGGAACTTGACAATAATGTCAGATTTTGTAAGGAACTTCACAACGACACAAGGGTTAAGGCAAAGTAATGTTTTTAGTACGAGTGTGGGGCAAACCTCTGGCCATCTGATATGTGAGCAAACTGAACTAGGTTTCACTGGAAGATCTGAGTTCATAAGAAAAGGCAGGTCTTCAATTATCTGCTACGCTACAGGTAATGTGGGAAGGAGCCTTTAGGAGGAGATTCAGATATATTCATCTGACTGGGTAGCAGTACACATCTTGCCAGAAGACTGCCCTGTTTGTTCTACTGTTTTGTTCGAGATTGTTCTTTGTGCAAATACACACTATTGTTTTCTTCCATCTCCTGCTAATTAATTCTACTTATAGGAGGCCACACAACTGCTTTCTGGAGAGTATTGCATAGTCTATGGATTTTGTTCAGATGTTTTTCCTCGCATCCACAATTTGAATCACATTTTATTATTATTATTATTATTATTATTATTATGCTTTGTCACAGTTATTTTATTTGGTGTTTCCTTGTGGTTTTAGGCTTTTTCTGGATGCCCACATGGGTAAACAGTGCTTTTTGTACAGAGTTCTTATGGAGCAGTTACTGGAAATCATTCTCTAAATGCTGTCTTGCAGCCTTTTACTGTCATGAGCTCTCCAAACCAAAGCCAGAACCCAGAGAAGCAGCCACATGACCTCAGCATTGATATATACAGCCATACCTTGTATTGGACCTGTGAAGCCACAAATTCTGTCAACGTTCACAGGCTGAATGGCGAGTCAATTGGGATGGTGCTGCGAGGCGACCACGACAAACCCAGAGCCATTGTAGTGAATGCAGAGCGGGGGTGAGATTCTTTTCTTGTACCTCACACCACAGAATACATTTGGGATGCGTGTCAGCTGTGTGTGCTGATGCTTAAATGCCACTTTACTGGTAGGTGGCTTACCATGTGTTTGACAGATGTTGAATGACAATATGACATAACCATGTGGATGCAATTGTACCCAGAGATTCTATCTGGAACATCTGTGGGACTGTTTTTTTGTACAGTGCTGAGCATACTCTTCACAGTTCAAAAGCTTCTGTGGGCAGAGGGGGATTAGAGGAAAGATGCTAATCTCATTGGGACTAACTCACTTGGACATGGTTTGTATTTATAAAAGCTTTTCTGCTTTCTCTGTAAAAATGGGAGTTTAGCTTTGTTGGTCTCTTAAACACTCAACTTTTCTATTCCAAGGTTTTAAATAACTTAAACTTGCTTTAAATTACAAGAGGTAAAAATGGCAGAGAGTGACTGTGTTGAACACAGTGGCTACCTGGGAAGGCTGGATTTGTGGTCTGAGTCCTGAATTTGCCCTGCCTTTGTTCCAGAAATCCTTCCCTCCAGCTCTTCATTGCCTCTGTGTTCTGACTGCTGCCACTCTTCATTGATGCCATTGCAAATGGTTGTGCAGCAGCGTAACCTATGGTACTGGGGAATCTGCCCTGAAGAAATAGTGGAAATGTCTCAATATGCCAGTTAGCAAATGTTTGGGGTTCTGCAGCTGGTTAGATCTGGGTCTTTGCTGTGGGGAGCAACAGAGACCACAGTCATCCCTGCGTAAGCAGTTCATGCTTACTGTTTCAGAAGCCCTGTGCAAATGTGAGCTGCTTCCCCTGAGTTCTGAAGCTGTCGCCTAAGCAGCTCCTGCCTTTGTCCTCAGGTACATGTATTTCACCAACATGCAAGAGCGAGCTCCCAAGATTGAGCGTGCAGCCCTTGATGGCACAGAGAGGGAAGTGCTTTTCACAACTGGGTTGATCCGACCAGTAGCCCTGGTGATTGACAACAAACTCGGAAAGCTTTTCTGGGTGGACGCAGATCTGAAGCGCATCGAAAGCTGTGACTTGTCAGGTATGTGGTATGCAATTAAATATTTGGAGCAGCATATGCATGTGTACAGGACATTATTCCCCCTTTGATGCTGACCCCCATAACTTCTACAGTTGCCATTTCTGCGCAGGCAGTCACAGCTAACAATTACTGGTGGGCTTCTTTGAAGTGATTGGAATAAACGTGTCTGTAACGATTGCCATTCTCCAAGAGGGACATTTGACTTTTGATATCTTGCAACTCATGCAAGATCAGATTTAAGTAGGTGTTAGCTGTCACAGAACCTCTAAATCGCTCCCTCCTTTTTTTTTTTTTTCCTGTGATTAAAAAAGTTGGTGTAACTCTTCAGTTTTTCCTTTTTTTGAGTTTACAGCTTACTACATTAAGGTAGCATGAATTACAAACTGAAGGGGGGTGGCTGATGTGATACACTAGTGTTGCAAAACAGTGGAGAGAGATCCATTTCTTGCAATTTCCCAAGTTAGTAAAACAAAGATTCTCTAAATGCCTCAATCTCATTTTGTGTAGCTGTCCAAGACTTAAATTCCAAAAGTTAAATTTAAATTCCATTTTTCCTGAATGTGGAGGTTGAGTTTTTTGCTTGGCTGCTGAACTGGGCTTAAAAACCTCAGAAACTGCCTCCGTATGTTTCAAGAAGTGGTGTTTCTTTGTTTGTTTTTGTTGGGTTTCGTTTGTCTTTTAAATAAGTTAGAAATGGTTTCTGTCGATCTCAGGTGCTAACCGTGTGACTCTGGAGGACTCCAACATCCTTCAGCCAATGGGCCTGACAGTGCTGGGGAATCACCTGTACTGGATTGATCGGCAGCAGCAGATGATTGAGAGAGTGGAGAAAACTAATGGGTACAAAAGGACTAGAATTCAAGGCCGAATTGCACACCTAACGGGCATTCATGCTGTGGAGGAACTTGATATGGAGGAATTCTGTGAGTTTCTTCAACTACCTGATGTTTTTCACTCTTGGTCACTGTATCAAGCTCCTCATCCAGCTGCGTGTTTCAGCAATATTGGTTTTAAGTTAGGCCATGGATTGCTTTCAACTTGAGGGGCTGTATTAACATGAGGTTAATAGGGGAGGAGAAACAAGTTTCTCATTCTTGTCCAGAAGAGGCCTTTTTGCCCAGCTAGAATGTGTGATTTCACAGCACTTAGTTACCTGCTTTCTACCAGCTCACATGGTAGTAAATAACTCTAAAAGCTGTTTGGAAACAATTAATGATTGCTAATTTTTAAAGTACAACCAAGTAATTGAGTTGGAAATACCTTTGTAAGGATAGAAAAGGGAATGGTACCTGCCTTTTCTCATGGGGTTTCAGACCTATTTGTGAAGCATGACTGGTTTGACTCAGCATGACTGATGCTATGAAAGCCTTCAGTAAAGGAAGGAGAATGGGCAGGATGTTCTGAAATCCTGCTTTGTGGATGTGGAATTTCTCCTTGATTAGAAAGAGGTTGGTTGTGTTGGACCTTATTTTTCTGGCTTGCTGACTCAGTTCCTGTGCTCTGTTAAACTTCAGACATTCTATGTAGCATTATTCTGTAGTGGGTACCTGGGAGACAGGAGAAGCCTTCATCTGTTCTAATGCTGCCTCCTTCAAGGAAATAGGCCAATAAGGTTGCTACCTCAGGATATACTGCTGTTGCAGGGAGAAAAGCAGATGAACCCTGTCTTTCATATTTCTCCCCCTTCATGGCACGCTGAACGCAGAGTGAAGAAACCTGGGAAGAGGAATATCCCTACTTTATCTGGGCAGTAGGCAGTAAAGTTTTTCCCTTCTACCCATGTTCCACTTTGCCCTGTGGAAAGATGGAGGAGTACAAGACTACGGTATGGCAGAGTAAGGGAATGCAGGTCTGAGGTCTGGAGAGGAGTAATGCTTCCAGTATGTGAAGGGTTGGGGGTAGAAGTCTTATATAGAGAGGATGCACATAAGTGCAAACTTGCCTACAGGGGTAAACTGTTGGAAGGAAGGCAGCATATTTAAACTGTACCTGATTCTATTTGCTAATCCTTAACCAGATGTTCTTTTTCTTTCACAAACACTCAGTTTTTCTTCTTCTTTGCCATTTCTCTTACTTGAGTGCATTTCAGAGGTAGTACATAACGATGGAAAAACAACTTTTCTTTAAATCTCAACACTGTTAATAAGAAAAAAGGGAGAGATGGGGCTTTATATCCCACATGTTTTTAAGAATGTTTATTTTATTATGGCAAGGGTAATGTTTCTTTAGGGTTGCACTGAAAGGAAGCACTTTCTTACATCTGAAATCTGTTACAACAGGAGAGTAAAAATAAACATGCGCGTGTGCGTGCCCTCACAAATGTGCATGAGGGCACTTAGCAACCCATGCTTCAAACAGTAACATCTCCAATACTGTATTAAATTGATGGATTTGTTGAAGGTGATAGCAGACTGCTGAGAAACCCAAACAGATGGAAAACAACTTTGGCACAAAAGTAGAGATAACTGAACCATTTCTTCCCAGTGGAAGTTCTTGATCCTTTACTGGTAGTAAAGAACACACTGTGCAGCGGCATCATGAGTAACGTAGGCTCTGTCCCCACAGATCACTCCAGCAGATGTTGTAAAGCACTCAGATGGGCTGGGACCCTCAGACAGTGCCTTCATCTGTCTGTGCCAGTTTCTCATCCAACTAATGCTTCCTTAGTTTGATTTCATTAGAAATCACTGGGTTCTTTGCACTTTTGAATAAGTGATTTGGGAACATGGCCACATAACTTAATAACAACTGTGTGTGCTCACATTGCAGTTTTGTGAGTAACAGGGATTTGGTGAGGGTGCACAGAAGCTAGGTGATAGGACAGGATAGTAAGAGGTCTTGGAGATTAGAGGCAGATTCCTCAGTGTTTGGTGGGCTGGCATTCTGCAGCAATGGTGTGTGGCAGCTCTAGAAGTGCAGATGGGCTGTTTGGGTTTGCCTGAAATGTGACCTTCTCAAATCTGCTTCTTCACTTCTCTTCACCAGAGCTCCCAAATTGATTTTATAAGTTTCTTGAAGGTCTCCGTATCACTGCAGCCAGGAGAAATAGTGTCCTCGTGAAGTAGTAAATTGACTTCTGAGCACAGAACTGGAAAACCTTGCATTTATCTTCTGCTGTGAAATCTTAGTTAACTAGAACTATTTCAACTAGAAATGTGTTATGGGTGGTTTTGTGAGTTTATCTTAGCTAGTAGCTAAGCTTTTCTTTCTTTTTTTTTTTAACACTGCCCAATCATTCTTTCTGTGTGCTTTTCCAGCTGCACATCCGTGCTCCCGTGACAATGGTGGGTGCTCGCACATCTGCATTGCCAAAGGGGATGGGACTCCAAGATGTTCATGCCCAGAGCACCTTGTTCTCCTGCAGAATCTCTTAACGTGCGGAGGTGAGTTGTGTTTAACAGCGCTGCTAAGTGGTTTACATTGGGAAAGAAAAAATAGGAATCACTGGAATATCAGATTTGGTCTATGAGGTGCTGCTGGATTTTGAGAACCGTCTGTCTGGATGGTGGTATTTTCAAAAACAACTGAATGAATGAAGTCAGAATAACCAAAATCAAGTAGTTACTATTGCAAGAAACTTGCCTGCCAAGGTACTTGACTTCCGTGTGGCACAAAATTATATGAAATTCCTGCAGGAGTTTGCATTTGAATCCAGAATGTGGAGTTCTTCATTATTGTATGATGTGACAGTTTATGCCATAAACGAATGTATATAACAGTGTTGATAACCCATGATGATCTGGCAGTTGAATCTGTACGTATGATTCCTGCAGTACTCCAGCTTTTCAGATAACATGGTAACGTAACACACCATGCTGTCTAGTTAATGACAGACAGTTCAAAACCTCAGTTGCAGTTCTTATTAATTAAAGTAACTTGTCTTTCCTCATGGAAAGACATTCCTTTTGCAATTCCCTTTCACAGCCCCAGGTATTTTGGTAATTGTTACCTTACTATTGCAAAGAGCATTAAAATTGGGGGGGGGAAATGCTTCTTTTTGGGAGATATCCAGTTTAATTAAATTATTTGGCTCTTTTGATCCTCTGGGCTTTTTTTTATGTATTCATTTTGCTGTGGATTTCATTTTTCTGGCTGAGCTCTGACCTCCCTTGGGACAGTCCTTTCCATTATAAACTGTTTTCTTTCCCATGACCACAACACGCTATGTGGTTTTAGAGTAGTGGAGGTTATATCTGCAGTTGGAAAAATAAAACGTATTTCTTGCTCTACTTCTGTTGAAAAACGTGGCCAATGAGAGATTCTTAAGTTCCACTGCTTTGTTGTCTTCCCCTATAAGCCTTAAAATTAAGGGCCCTCTTTCAGTCTCTGCTTCTTGTGTATTTGTTTTCATTCTCATCCTTCACTGAGGTTGCAACAGCTTTTGTAATCTGTCTTGCCTGCAGTAGTAGTAGCTCATAAGCAAGTATTTCAGAGTTGGTTGATAGCTGTTTTGGTTGGAGAACATTTTGTTCATGTATTCTTGTGAACACACTTGACAAGGTTTTAAATGCAAATTCGTGGCTCTAGATGCAGAAGTAGTAATCTGTCTGCCAAACTATCTAAACAGTGCACTCCTGCCCAAACTAATGTCAGAGTTACCTTGGTGCGTCCGTCTGGCATCCTTCCCATATCTACAGCTGCCAGGTCACTGGGTAGGTTTGTAAACCTCAGTATTGCTACACCCAGTTAATCATAACTCAGAAACTTGGAAATCATGGGAATGTCAAAAATTAAACATATGGATTTTTACTCGGCATATTTGTTTTTCAAGCTCTTGGTTTTACTTGAGTCTCGTTCTTGAACATTTCTCTTTAGTGAAGGACAACAGCACTTCAAAAATAGTTTGTATTTTTACAGAGAAACTTCAGTCCAGGCATACACAAGTTTTTCTCCACCCATGGAATATTTCCATCACATTTGCACTCTGTTGATAGGGCTAAAATTGAACGAATGCACACATGTGTTTTGTTTTCTCTTTCTGCAGAACCTCCAACTTGTTCCCCAGACCAGTTTACCTGTGCAACTGGAGAGATTGACTGTATCCCAATGGCATGGCGGTGTGATGGATTCCCAGAGTGTGATGACCAGAGCGATGAGGATAGTTGCCCAATATGCTCTGCATCTCAGTTCCAGTGTGAGAAAGGACAATGTATTGATGCACATCTGAGGTGCAATGGAGAAATTGACTGCCAAGATAAATCTGATGAAGTGGATTGCGATAGTAAGAATCATTTGCCTTTTCTCTTGGCTCTGACATAAGCAGCTATTCGGGATTCTAACTGTTTTGATACACATTCATGATTTTTGGTTTCAAATGGGCAAGAACAGCCTTAGTTTGCGAGTCTGGCAGAACTGTCCACTTGATTCTGCTTTTTTCTATGAAGTGAGCCTTCAAGGGCTGCTGATTACTAGCCCTCATAAGACGTTCTCTTTTCTGATGATTTAATATAGTTTGAATTCACATAGAATTTGAAATCAGTTAACAAAAACATTTTACTGAAGCAGGGGCTTGTGGTTATAGATAAGAAATATAACAGAGCTGTATTTGATAGAATGGTATAAGGTAGTATAGACTATGTAAGATTTGATTATATCTTCATGTTTTAAGATGTCAGGCAATCAGTTACACCCATTTAGTTGCTGTAGGAGGTCCTTTCTGATTTGCTTTCAGTTTTGCCTCAGCTGAACAAAAATGTGGTGTTCCAGAATTTTGTATCAGTCTCAATAAGTGGGATGTGTAATGGTACAAAGGAAGAATGAGAAAAGTGCTGACTGAATTTTACCTACTGCAGCAAAACAGGTGTTCTGGTGCCTGCCTGTTTATAATATAAAGTGCATAGTGGCTCGGCGTATCTGACGTGTTTGGTTTTCTTAAGACTGTTGAACAGTGCCGTGCTAATCATACTTAACCTTCTCTTTCTTTCTGTGCAGCCATTTGTCTGCTCAATCAATTCCGATGTGCCAGTGGGCAGTGCATCCTCCTGAAGCAACAGTGCGACTCCTTTCCGGATTGCATTGATGGCTCAGATGAGCTCATGTGTGGTAAGATGTCTTTGCTTGAGACCAAGTGCTCACTTTACAGTTCTAACACCTTACAGCTAAATGCAAAGCTCCAGTCTTTACGTAGTAATGTTCTTTCAGGGAAGCCTGATGAATCTCGGCCTTGTACTAGCTAGGTCAAATTAGTTTCTTCCTTCCATCTTCTGGGTGGTTTCATGAGCAAGAGTGCTGAAAATAGCTGGGGTGGCAAAGCGAGAAAAGGCTAAAAGAATCAGAACTAGAGAATCTGTTAGCTCTCCTTTTGGAGATCTCAGATTGCACGTGCTTCTTCTGATCCTCCCACACATCCCGTTTCTCACAGCCCTCACTTGGTTCCCCCCGGTTCCTTGGATACTGTGGAGCCACTTTTTCTTCCATTTTTATTTTACAATTATTTTCTTTGTGCACTTGGCAAAAGTTTTGTGGTGCCAAGTTAATGCAACCGTTTCCTGTTTGCACTTTGGGTCCAGTCCTGCAATTAGGACTTAACTGATTTAAATGGGTTTTTCTGTAGACATAAGACTGCCTCTTCTGAAGTTTCTTTGTGGAACAGAGCATTCTGTGGTTTCTTGATTGACTGAGAGAAAGTCAAGTAAGAAACAAAAATGATTGCTACTTTCAGGATGAAGATCTTGCATTCAAAAGAAGCTAGGTTTAACCAAAATGAGAGTTTTGTGGTTTAAACTGGCTAATTTGAGAATATATTTTAGTTCTGGCTTTGCCTTCTTTCTGGTATCATATCGGAGTTAATCTGCCTATTTAAAGGTTAGGTCCTTGGCTGACCTATGAGTTGTCATGCGCTAATAAGAAAGGCACAAATGAATTCTTGATGTTGAGCTGCTAAGAGTTCATTTGATAGCTCTTTACATTTCCTTTATCTTCCTTCTCAACTTTCAGTTCTTTTGCATTCCCTTCAACTGAAGGGCAAGAATTTAGAATGTAGTCAATGGGAGAATGATACATATCAAATCTCAAGTACTGCAGCACTTTTTATTATTTAACACCGGGCTTTATGGGTGAAAAAGAAATAAGTAGTAGAAAGTATTTGAGATATTCTGGTTGTGTGTTTTTACTCCAATCTGTAAGGTTCTTAATAGTCACTAAGAATACTTTTCCATCCTAAAGTGTCACCCTTTTAAGAGCTTTTAGCAAGGAAGACATCCACTGCTCCATGTGTAGCTTGCCTACCAATCAAATCTTAGAAACAAAATTCTACTGGCTGTTGTTATATCAAGATGACAAGTAATCCTCTTACAAGGTGAATTGCAAGACAGAAAGAAGAATACATTGCTGTTATTGCTTTATTTACATGCTTTATTTACATGAGGATAGAGCGCGTGTGAAGTCTTATGCATAGGATCAGAATCTATGTAGTTAGAGGTGGCTGAGTTAGATGCAGTGACTTTCAAAGACATGATGTAAATGACTGTGCTGACTGATGTACTGCGCAAGATCCAGGACAGCGTGACATACATTGCCATATTTAATGACATCCTTTTGTTTCCCCCCTTTTTCCAGAAAAATCAAAGCCATCCTCAGATGAACCTCAGCCCCACAGCAGTGCCATTGGTCCTGTCATTGGAATAATACTTTCCCTTTTTGTCATGGGAGGAATGTACTTCGTTTGCCAGCGAGTGGTGTGTCAGCGCTACGCCGGGCCCAACAGTCCCTTTCCACATGAGTATGTCAGTGGCACACCTCACGTCCCTCTTAATTTTATTGCGCCAGGAAGTTCTCAGCATGGCACTTTTACTGGTAAGGATGGTAAGAACCCTACTAAGCACCATTACATTGTCCAGATTTGAGGTTCTGCAGGTTATTAAGAGCTGACTGTTGCCTGAAGCGTAATGAAAACATCCCCTTTGGTTTAGTCCATCTCTGAGACAGATTTCCTGTTTGCTTTTGGGCAGTGTTTGTTCTCTCTCTGTCTCAGGCCTTCATCTCTAAAGCAGGAGAATTTCTCTACCTTGCCAAGTAATCAAAGCATGCATCCAGAGAACTGTGTGCAGATAATAAGTTGAGACTGAAGGATAATGTTGTTATTTCTAATTCAGCTGTCATAGATTTTCATAGCTCTGTATTGCTGTGACGGTGACAGTCTGACCACTGATGTTCATTCTAATGAGAAGACGTAGGTTGAAGCACGGTGCTTCAAAAAAGTGAGTGGTCATGAACAGTGGTCACAAAAAGAATCATCCTGCTTTTCCTAAGTGTTTCCCAAGGCTGAAACATTTCTGAAGGCTTCTGAGCTCAACTCTTCCATTGGCACTGAATATTTTGGCAGGACAAATCTGAGAATATATAGTCTGATTTAAGGGCATCTTCGAGTTAACAAAATTGGACTGTGTTGTTTTCCCCTTTTTCTGCCACCCAGGTATCCTTCCTTTTTTCAGTTTAAAAAGTGGGGCTTTTTTTCCAGTAAGAGTATATATATGTTTCCTTGCTCTTGTTCTTGTACTTGCAATTGAATTTCATTGGATGGAAATGAAAACTATGGATGTCTCTGTCTTGTTTCTCTTGGGCAGTGCATAGTGCTTATTTTTGCAAATGCTCGAGTCTGTTTAGATGGAAAATTTCTTCGTTAGCAATTTGGGTGGAAAATTTGGATCAACTGATCTGGAGATTCCTTTCTCAGCGGACTGAGAGCACTCCTTTGTGAGGAGCTGCAGGGTCACAATAGGTGGTCTGGGGGTGAGGTGTTTGCTTTACATAATATAAAATTGAAAATATGTTGTTCTTTGTAATCCTGAAGCTTTTATGTAAAAGATGATTCCAAAAGCAACAACCAGTAGAGTTACGTGGATTTGCCAAGCTCTGGATTTGTTTTCTGGTTTGCATTAATAGATGGAACTGTGGTTTACCTAACCTTGGATTCCTCTCTGTCTCACTGCAGGCATCTCTTGTGGAAAGTCTATGATTAGCTCCATGAGCCTCATGGGAGGGAGCAGCGGTGCCCCCTTATATGACAGAAATCATGTTACTGGAGCCTCTTCTAGTAGCTCATCCAGCACTAAAGCCACTTTCTACCCACAGGTATGTCTTGAACATAAGGCTGTGACTCAGATATTGGAATTCAGCAGAGCTCCTCATTTAATTTTCTCTCATGCTTCACCGAATCTGTGTAACTTGATGTACAATTTCATGCTAGTACCCAGTTGTTGCATCAGTGCCAAGGTAAAGGGATGAAGAGAAAAAGTGTAGGTGGATTTATGTTTAAAAAAATTCTTAGTTAAATGAATCTTGAAAGACAAAAGTTAGCCCAGGAGCTGATCTGCCTGTACCATTGATATTTGATATTTCTGTTGGCCAAACTCTTCCATTGGGGGTACCAGCCTAACGTCTTACTTGGAATTCTTCTACCCTTCCAATTCAGTGCTATGTGAGCCAGGACCTGCAGGGACAAAACGTCAGCCTTCAGAAAGAGAGCTATGCCAAATTTTTATACAGAAGTTGTTGTGAGGGCTTTGCTATCTTAAAGTTACTGCTGACCCAACTGTCAGTTCTTTCTGGTAGCTTTGTGTTCACTCAGCTTTACGTTAACTACAAAAAGAAGCAGTCTGAGCAATCTAAATTTCTTGGCTTTGCACCTGCTGCTCTGTATATGTTTTAGTACATCCAAACCCAAAATAAAGTCTCTTAATTAACTCATATGATCTTAAAAAAATAAAAAATAAGCATCAATCCGCCCAAGCAGCAACGAGAGAAGTAGAAAATAGGGTCAAGTGACTCACTGAAGGAGTAAATTATGTTTTCAAAATAAGCAGAGTTGTGCAATTAACTCAAACTGAAGTACTGATTTTAATCTTCCTAGATCTTGAACCCGCCTCCGTCCCCAGCTACCGATCGCTCCCTGTATAATGCAGAGATGTTTTATTCTTCAAACATTCCTTCGACCACAAGATCTTACAGGTACAGCTCAGATAAAAAGGTTTGATACACATTCCATCGGTCTGTCCTTTACTTTTGCATCTTAAACAGGACGTTCTTGTTTAGACCTTTCACTTGATTTAAAAAAAGCAAAAAAAAAAAAAAAAAAAGCCATCAAACTTTGCCTCTCTTAACAAATGACCATTCAGATTGAGATTATACTATATGTAACCCCTAAGCATTAGCTTTGTTCCTTATTTTGATGCAACAGGGTTTAGCTGTGCATTTATATTTATATTGCTTTGTAATGGCCACTAAGCATATTGTGAGGAGTGTTTGGTCTGCTCTGCTCTGATGGATTTAACCTATTTGTTAGTTCTTGGAACCAAACTAAGTGGTCACGTTGGTCTTCTCTGGCTCTCCAAACCTATGGATGTACCACCAGGTCAGAGGCTGGCAAAATGCACTGTGAGCTGCAGGTAGCTGTGCCATTCAGTTTTAACACAGTTCAAATGCTTCTCATTTGGCTTCCATGAAAACCTGAGCTACTGCTGACATAGAATGAAGCCGCATCTGTCTTGACTGTGGATGTAGGCATTCGTTTTCAATGTCTTTGTTTCCCTTTCTCAAAAATCACAACTAATGCGTGTGCATTTTATTTTGTTACCTCGCAGGCCTTACCTTATACGAGGGACAGCTCCACCCACAACCCCGTGCAGCACAGATGTTTGTGACAGTGACTATACCACTAGTCGATGGAAAGCCAACAAGTACTATATAGATTTAAACTCAGACTCAGACCCTTACCCCCCTCCACCCACACCTCGCAGCCAGTACATGTCGGCAGAAGAAAGCTGCCCTCCATCTCCTGCCACAGAACGAAGCTACTTTCACCTCTACCCACCTCCACCCTCTCCTTGTACAGACTCCTCATGACCTCAACAGAAGGAACTTTCCCTGTAAATATTTTAAAATATGAACAGATTTTAAATATATATTTTATGATTTAAAGATAAAAAGGGGTGGGAATTAAAAAGGAGGAAAAAAAAAAAGAAAAAGAAATGTGAATAAAAATGGGTGGGAGGGATGGGGCTGTGAAAATTGTACAAAGGAAGAATATTTATAAAATTGATTTTTTTTAACTTAATTTCCCTTCTTTTGTGCCATATTTGCCTTTTTGAAATCACGGAACTGACTTACTCCCCAGAGGATTTGGGGAGGCAGCGTTGAGCCTTTTTGCATTTCAAACCACCTTTTTACACGCAAAGTGTATGCAATTCTTTTTACTAATGTGAGAAAAGAAAGTGAAGTGGCTTGTGGAAGGAGGAGGCTAAAGACCGGTATTCACAGAGAAGAAAAACGTGCTTAAATATGTTTGTCAGTCTCTTATTCCTTGTACATCACTGGGAGAAAATATGCAGAGTACCACTGTCTTAAGCTCCTGTTTGCTAGTGAGCTGAGTGCTTCCCAGCAGAACCTGTGTCCTGAGACCTGGATTTTGAGTCCCAGTCTACATTTGCTCAGCACTGAACTGGAAAAACACCTATTTTAACCAAGTCTTTCAGCTTAGCTGTTTGCACGGGCATCGTGTCCTGACTCACACAAGTACCGTACTGTGTACTGGTTCTGGAACTGATAGAAGCTAGAAACATACCCAGATTTCAATTGCTTGGTTGAGCTACAGTCAGTTCCCACTTTGAGTGCATGATAGTAGAAGTTGTAATGGCCTGCCAGTGAGAGCAAGGGGCTCTTAACAAGAGAAATGCCTGACAAACTGCAGCTTTGCTCAGGTTCACCGTTTTAATTTGAATGAAACCGGGTTCCTTCATCCTTGTCTAACATCCACTTCCTTGTGAGGCTTTGGTGACTTGGCTGGGAAGGAGCATTAGCAGTCAGCTGCTTCTCAAAATAAGGTGGTGCCTCACCTTTTACCCTGAAGTCCGGTAATTCCTCTGTTCTGGGTCTTTGAGATGTTTACCTGTGTTGAATTCAACAACGAATTGCTTCACCTCCAATGTTTATTTCCCAAAGCGGGACGATACAGTGGCTTGTGTTTGAAGTGATAAAAGTTGTTTGTTTGTTTGTAGGACATGTTAAGCTCAAAACCAAAACGTCTGCCATTCAAGCGGTTTAGTCATGTCATCAAAATTTGCCACCAAGTTTAGTCTAGATTTAGTAACGTAAAAAGCACAGGGAGGAAGGAGAGAAGGCAAATACATCCAATTGTATTAAAAGAAAGAAGCTGCAACAAACTACTGTACCCTCAGGATACCGTAATGAGTGAAGTGCTGCTTCTATCTCGTACCAAACCCTTTTGTGAAAGGGAGGCTGGGATAAGTGCCTTTCACAACACAGAAGATAAATGTTTGCTTTGATTCATCTCCTGTTGTAACAAAGGGATTTGGGTATCAAATGGTAGTTTTCACCTCTGTCGATGATGATGTGTGTGCCTACCTGGGATATTTGAGGGAAAATCTGAATATGGAGACCTGCACCTGTTTCTGCAGCTGCTGAATTAACATGTGGTGACTCTTTGACAGCCTTAATATTGTTGGCAACAACAAAACGTTTTTCCTTTTTGAACTTTAAATTATGTTCGGGTTGGTGTTTTTTGAACAAAAGAAGCCTAGGACTCCAAGGGCAAAGGTTGTTGCAGTGGTGGGGCTGGGACCGTGGAGTTCCAATCCAGTCTGTGTTTACAGATTTGTTAGTGCAGGTCTTGTTCTTCCTGCCTGTGTTGTTAAAGGACAATATTGGTGCTGTCATTGTTGCATTCCTGAAATTCTTCAAGTAGATTTCAGTACCTTCATGGCTAAATATTTGCTTCTGAGTTTCACATTTGGAACAAATATGTTCCCCACCATTTCCTGTGGAATAAAATAGAGAACTGGGGAATCCAGCACTGGAGTTTAAGAATGGATTATCTTCCCCCATCCCTTGCCAAAGTTAGCAGTTCTGTAATATCCCAGGAAGGACGAGTTCATCGTTTGTTACTCTGAGTGACTGTGCAGATCTCTGAGAAAGCATTCATGATTTGGTGAAACCAAACAAGATTTTCATGTGATTGTGTTTCAGTGAGATAAATGATGAGTCCAGATCCGCAGATATTTCATTTATCCCATAATCATATAAATGTTCTACAGTACAGCGCTTGGTCGAATTTCACACCATACATCATTTTGTGCGTAACTGTTGGCCATTTGTAATGAATGTATTCATTGTTTCATGTTACAGTTCTAGCGTAGAGCCATACCATACTAATTTTCCTGTGTGCCTGTGGTGACGCTGAATGCAAGATTACTTGTCTTTTTTTCCTTTCCTTAAACCACTGATGGTTTTAAAGAGCTGCCACTGTAGCAATCCCAACCACTTCGTCTTATTCTCCTGTTACTAAGTTCGGAGTTGAGTGCAAGAAAATCAGCTAAGACTGACTTAAGGACCAAAGGAATTTGACCCCTAAGTACTCAGAAGGAAGCAAGCACTTGCTGAATGGAACAGATTAAGCGTGTGTGCTCTTGTATTTCAATGGGATGTTCGGAACCTCTTGCTGCTGATGTTTGCTGAGCAATCACTTCATCTGAGGCGCTTCAGGTTTTGTGATCAGAATGCAGGTTCCACACTGCTCCATGGAACTGACTTGAGAAGCCTCTCCTGAAGAGAACTTGTAAGCAAATATGTAGCATCTAAGGATTTAAAGAGTAAAATGTTGCTTTTTGTTGCTGTAGGCTGTCTAATCTAAAAAGACCTCTGCACTCCTGCTGTCAGAAAAGACCGTATATTTCAGTGAGAAGAGCTCCTTTTCTCCAGAAATATCCCCCAGTGTGCTTTTAGTCAAGTATGTTTTCCATCCTGTGAACCTTCAGGCTAAAACTTAGAAAACAGATGCTTGCTTCTTCTAGATCAGGATGAGGGTAAGTGTTGCGTGGAATTATTGAAAGCATGTGGCAAGTTGTAGCGGTGCAGGGCTGAGTGGGAAATAAGAAGGGAAAAGTTGTTTTGCTGAGGTTCAAGTGTGGTTCTGTTAGTGCAGAAGGGTGTTAGGAGAAAGGCTGAGGTATCCTGGTGTGTCCTAGGAGTTCTGCCCCGAGAACCTGCAGGGGGCTGCAAGTGATTGGACTTTCCATGTGAGCATCTGAGTACTTGAATCGGTTTGCTGAAGTATTTTCAAAGCCCATAATGACTGTATATTAGTACTTTAAAGCAGCTTGGGGTGGAGTATGGAGCTGTGTCTGGATAGCAGGTAGTAATGGGCAAATGAACTGGTTGATTCTGTGTTACATCTAAGGGCAGATTTCAGAGCAGAGAGCAGTTTCTTTGCCTTCTGGTGCAGTCACAAAGGCGGCTATGAGGGTCATCTTCGCTCTGTAGAATTTATTCTGTCTGTGCAACAAATGCAGTAGCAATGTGAAGCTGTAAGGTAAATGGGCAGACTTAAAAATCATGATCTTCATTGGCAAAGTATCCTGTGATTTCAAGCACAGAGTTAGTGTGAATTCTACCTGGAATTCAGCTAGACTGATCAATTTGCAGTGGATGTAATTAATCTATTCATTATTGGTGGGTTCCCATTGTTTCAGTGCTTTGACTTAACTGTCTGGATAGATCTCTAAAGTGTACTTGAGCGAAGATTGAATTGCATCTACAGTGTACAAGAAATGGAGTTTTCTTTAGGATAATGACATTAAAAAATGTCCAGAGAATTAGGTTGTGCCATTATTGACAAGTCCTAAAGAGGAAAGGTGACATTCAGATTTTCTTCTCTTTGAATAGTGAGTTTGATTTGTAGCACTAAAGCTTGATCTCTTTGGTTGTAAATCTAAGATGCATCATGTTCTCCCCATTTTTAGGGTGCCAATTGGTGCCTCTTGGATCCTGGGGCATTTGAAATCAGATCCTTTTGCTACAGCAAGCTCTGGGGTTGTCGTGCATCAGAGCCTGTGGAGCACACTGTAGTACATTACGAGTGTGCTCGGTCAGACTTGACGAAGTTGTGTGCCCCGTGTGCTCTGAGCATTATCAGAAGCAGATCTTTTCTGATGTCAGTCATTTTGTTGGAGTATGTGTTGAGTCAGTCCAAATGAGTAGCTGTGCTTATAATTGTACAACAAGTGATACCCATTAATGTCAGGAAATGAAAACAGAAGGCAGGCATGTTCCCAGTAATTAATAACACGCAGGAGTGCCTGGCATGGAGCCCTGAATTAGAAATAATGTATTTGTTGCTACGGTGCTGAGGGACGTTTTGCAAACTTCCATGTTTGGGCTGAGCCTCGGACAAGCCATAATGCAACATGACAGACATTTACAGAACAGTTATTCAGTTGTTTCTGTTTAATAATGAGTGCACTATAAATGATGAGTGCCATCCTCACCACAAGTTTCAAAGTGCCTGCTGTTCCGTTACTGTTCCCTTACGTACTGCAATGCTTTTGCCATTAAATAGAAAAATCCCCTTTCTTTGACTATCAGGAGTTCAACTGAGCAGCTTTAAGGTGTTTCCCACGTCTTAAAAGTAACATTAATATACATAGATATTTTCATTCCTGTCGTGTGTTCTATATCTCCTTCCTGAGAACAAGTACTGAAGGGGCTTTGTAAAGGGTGTTTCTCCTCTACTTCGTGTGTTTTGCCGTTGGCCAACTATGCTGTGGGTCTGCTCATGTGAGATCGTGCTCCCGGGCAGGAGGAGGAGAAACAGATTTAAATAATGGTTAAACCTGATAAGAACGATAAGAATGATGGAAACCAAGCTTATACAAAGGGCTTCTTCATCCTGCAACCACGTTCCTCCGATGCCGTGTCCTGCCATTACAATACTCCCAGCTGCCCATGGCAGTGAGGCACCACAACCAGGCTGTCCCCAGCACAACCTGCAGCTCACCTGAGGAGGCCGGAGCCACTTACTGAGCCAGCACAGAATCCTGCTGGATAGAAGATGATGGGAACAATTCCTAAACAGGACACTTGACATCAATGCAAAGAACACGCCTTGAAAGAGGAGAAAAGCAAGTCTAATAGTTACAGAGATGGACCAGTTCACCAGCATTTATGTCTGTTCAACAAGTGCCTCTGCAGTTGTACCTTAATCTGACTGAAGCTCCCAGGGGAGCTGTGTCTGATGAAGGCTGCCATGTCCCACTTACATCTGTACAGAGATCCTGTAATGCTTAAACAAGAACAGAAGTATCTTAATTGCACCCACAAATGCAACAGTCATAGATGGTATTAATCAGCCCGTAGAGGTCAAAACAAAAGCTGTGGAAAAGTGCTTTGCTGATGGATGTGAGATTTGGAGGGCATCATCGACTAAACTCTAACCCAGACCGCTTTCTTACTTATCTAATTGTATTGTAATTGCTGCTATTTGTAAATGTACCTGAATATACAAAGATTACCAAGATTTTTTTATGGTAAACACATGCAATCTTTTTTATATTTATATTAAAACGTGTATTCTGCAAACAACCTAATAATTACAGCTTTATATGTGTATCATTTTGTAGGATCTGTTACTACAAAGGACAACCAAACCCAGTACTGAAGTGCCTTCTGTGTTTTAAGCAGCTCAGACATTGACTGGGGAACACATTAAAGCCTTAAATGACAGAAGCCCCAAGAATCCTATGCTGAGTGCACTCTAATGATTCTGAGTAAACACAGTGTTTGGTTCTCCTCAGCTCAAGTGTGTCCACAAGTAGTGGAACTGAAACCGACAGCTGAGGGGTTTTTAGGGCGTGCATGTCTTGAGTTTGTAATATATTGGGCTTTGTCTCAAATGCGTTATTCCAGGTGGACATTCATTTCCATCTTTGTTTCGGCAGCGATTTGGACGTGTTAAATACAAGTTATTGAAGAAGTGCCAACAGGTGACAAGTATTTGGGGATTTCATGGATGTTATTTTCTGATTGTCATTACAGTATTTTTTGTGAAAGCCATTTGCCATGTTTCAGGTCTTTACCAGTTGTTTTCCAAACGTGGCCTTTAAGATACAAATGAACCTGGTTGGAACTGTCATAAGATTTCTTTGAGGCTTTCATCACCTCAGACCATTATACGCTAACAGTTTTCTGGTCACGAAACCGCAGTGATTCTTTGTGTTAACAGAACTGCAGTTGTTGGAAATAACTGCTATTTTGTATAAAGATTTGTAAAGATAACAGAGTGTGCCTTTGTACAATAGATATTGTGGATTTGGTTTTTATAATAAATATATTTTAAATATTTGATTAGGAGTCCTTGTGGGCGGTGATATTTCAGCATCTGCAACAGAGGCAACCAGCCTGTGGCACAGTGGTATCGGGCCCTGTTTGCTAACAACAGTGCTGCTGTCTCCTCATTCTTACTTCAAAATACAGCAGAAAGAGCAAGGAGGTGAAGAGGTTAATTGGAAAGCTGCACGTCTTTAGAATTATGACTGTTAGCAAGCTATCCAGCTTACCACAACTTTGTCAGCATCGTTACCCTGTCAAATTCATTGCAATTTGTTTCGATAACTGCTGCGGTTTTGCTATACCAGGTCAGGTCAGTATTTCTTTTTAATGTATAATATGTTTTAAATCATCTCGTTAGGAGACAAAACCAAATTTGTGACTAAAGACTCCATTTTTTTCAGGTGGGCATACTCGAGAACTAGCTTGCTAAGTCTAGTTTGGTCTTGCATTCTTGCAGTCAGTACAGATAATCTCAGGTGCGTGAAAACAAAACCACCTTTGTCCTGTCCTAACTGTGAAGTCAAAATAATCCTTACCCATCTTTCTGTTACATTCGCACAAGTGAAACTCGGTGTGTCTGGTGAGCTTTGACAATGTAAAGCTGAGTTCTCGGCACTGAATATCTCTGTTCTTTCGAAGGCCTCGGTGTGTCTGTGATCTCACAGATGGGAGATTTCTCAGAATAAGCAGTTCCATTAGTTTGTAACAGGGAAGAACTGACTGTGGAGCAAAGATGAGGGAGAAAGTGGACCAAAAATGATAAGAAAAGGCTCCTGGTGTCTATGAGAGGCTCCCTGAAGACATGGCAGAAAAGTCAATGGGCTGGAGAGGGCAAGCCAACCAATTTGTAAATAATGTCCTTCTGAGATCAAAACCTGTCATGTTAGAATTGTTTTGCTAATGAAAGTGCGATTTCTGTTTCAAAGACGTATCCTTTCACAGGGTAACAGTTCTAGCCCATCTGTAAAGCTGTGTGTCTCTAGGTATCAGCAATATCAGGAGCTGCCAGGAAAATCAAGAGGAGAATCTGGAGATGGATTTAAAAAATCTCAGCATCACAGTGTATGAAACCTATGTTTGGGGATAGATCTATTTTCTGTATAACTGATTGTTTCCCCTTTTGCTTCAGCCCTCTTAGAAGTGCTATTTCATTTTGGCACAAGCAGCCGGAGTAAAACTGTAGTCACCAAGGAGGGTGTCTGCTGGTGGGATTTTAGGCTGGTGTGTTGACTTGGGCATGTGGGCATACTAATATGAGAGGACAGGAGGAACACACATGCAGATATAGCAGCTGGCTCTTCAGTCCTACAGTAAGTCCTGTTAAGGTTGGAGAAGACCACACTGATGGAGGGTGCAGTGGGAGTACCTTTTCTCAGAGTGAGATATTTATTCTAAAGGTCTACCATGGAGACAATTACGTGATGACAATTTTTTTGCTGCTATTGCTGATTTTCCTTAACCCCAAAAAATCTAACACAGCAAAACTTTTTTCTGGGAGCAACATCTTTGCTAGGCAACACTGCCTGCGTAGCTACAGCAGCCATTTATTTAATGCATGACCCAAGGATGATGCGGGGGAATTTTGCCTGACGTGATGGAGAATGTGAGAAGTTGACAACTTTCCCAACAGTGGCTCATCAGCGGGTGAGAATAATCTCTGAAGGCTCCAGCTCTTGTTGCTTTGACAAGGATGCTTTCCCCTTGTCTTAGTGTGCCTCGGTATGCTCACAATTCATTCTTTTTACGCTTTGTTTAGCACCGCTCACATTTTAACTGTTTGCAATTTGCTGAGTTATGTTTATGCTTAAATCATTTCCATTTTACTTAGAAACAGAAATTGTCTCATTAAAGTTCACTGCTACAATGAACTCACTGTAAGTTGGCATTCCATTTGTTGTCACTTTTTTGTCCAGTATCCAGAGAACCTTGTTGTCGCATGACATTTTTTGGCCTAGTCAGTGGGATACCGGGTACACAATGACTGACAGCAAATGGAATGCCTCAGAGGAAGAGATGCCTAGAGAGGGTTGGGAGGGACTGGCCTGTATCCTGTACATGATCTGATCAAACTGCTCAGACCCAGCTAACGTTGGGGAGCAATCTGTGGGCAGCTGTCAATGCCAGAAAAAGAAACGAGGCAAAGAAAAGAAATCAAACTTCTGTGTTGCTGTTGGAGGGCATCTGAAAATCACAGAGATCATTTAGAAAGAGTAATTGAACAATTGGAATCTGATTTTCAGACTTAAGGTGATGTGAAGAATCTCGTGACCACTACAGAACTTTGGGGAGATAAGACTGAAAATTCTGTTATTGAAAATCACCATATGAGGGCTGAACAACCCTATTCCTCCAGTTTAGAGGCAGATTATATTGATCTGGGGGACTTGGATGCACGTGTTTGATTGTCCAGTGGCAAGGAGGAGCAATCTAATGGCCCTTTTGGAAAGGCAGATGTCTGTCCTTTAGCAAAGATTAGTGGCCAGCTTGGTCTTGGTAATGTAACAGGAAATGAAAGAGACAAGGAATTTTACTTTCACAGAAGTAATGAACATCTCTCGACGATTTAAGAACACAATGGATGTTTCTATCATTAAGTGGTTGTCTGACACTTGGGACAAGGGAGCTAGCACTCTCATCATCACTGATTCAGAAGTAGGAACTGTGTTATGAGCATTAAGGCAAGGCATTCAGACCATGATCTATAAAGTTTTATACTCATGGGAGAACTTTGCCCCAGTGATAGTTATCTCCATGTAATAATGCTTCTAATGGTGAATTCTCACTTGTTTTCTCTCCTGATAGTTGTAGTGTTTAGTACCTTAGTACCTTCTGTCACCTGTGTTTCTATATTTGGTCTATGAACTATGCTATATTTGATATTTTGCTGTACTTTCACTATGAAAACTACTGTTCCATTAATCATTTGTACTTCCTATTTTGGACCAGAAGAATGTAAGCTGACAAATGCAGCACACCAACTGAAAACTGTCATTCTATCATGTTACGTTCATTACTGTCATCTTCATGATGCTCTTATTTCCATGCAATGGAGACAATTTTACAAAGCATATCAGACCATTCTGCTCTCTTACCATTATACAAACATGGGCAGTCCTTAGTCTGGATTGCTCACTTGACCAGTCCTATTGATCCCGGGCTATTTTCTATGCAGCAGCAGCACATGTAAGAGCTTACCTTGCCAACATGGGAGGCAGGTGCTTAGTAAGTACTCAAATCCAGAGAATGAGTTTTCTTTATATCCTTTGTTTGCAGAGACCTGCATGGTGCCAGGGCATGAATATGAGGAGCATTTAGCATTGGCAGTAAGAGGAGACACAGTAAAGGGACTCCTCAACATGTCTTTCTTTCCCTCTGTCCTTGTTATCAACCATAGGATAAGTGCAAGCACTTTGGGTTACCTTTGTTTGCAGACTGTGATGTTTGACAGCAACTAGGAATGGTTTCTCTCATATGGGCTGTTTGTTTTGCTTGTCTGACAGGAAATAGTTGAGCATCTGAGTTCTAACAGAAAGGCGTTAGTTTACCCAGCAATTATGTGTCTCCTAACTACTGCTTGGTATTTAAAGATATTATTTGGTGTTAAGGAAAACAGGTATACACGTGTATGCTTACTTCCCTGTCCCTCACTTCTCTACTACCCCTGCTTTGTTTTGCTCCATGCCACAGGTGAGTCTCCAGTCCTTTGTTTCAGATATGGGGAGGATGAGGCCTCAGATGCATGCGTAGGATGCTGTGGGGATCCAAGGCTGCTGCTGAACCTAGGGGAGCTGAAAAAAAGCCATACTCAGGGCCAGGAGCTCACAAATAACCTGTCCAGGTAAGGTCTGCTCTAAATTGTGCTGTTTTTCAAGCATTTGCATATATCCAGAGTGTATTTCAATGAGAATGAGACCAAATTTCTGGAGACGCTTTTACACCTCCAATCCAGAGGGCAGGGATTTGTGTCTGCACGGGATGGTATTTTTTCTTCCAAGCAGTGGAGTAACTTGGGGCTTCCTGCTTCCATCACTGATCCAAACCTGCCACCTACTGTTTGTTAGAAGGGAGACATGGTGTAGTCAGTAAAAGCAGTGTAAACCTTAACCAAACTAGATGCAATGCTCCTTTGCACTGCAAAGCCAGCTGGATAACCTGGCCATCACAGGTTCATCTGCTCTCCACCATCACATACAGTGAATCATCCTGCAACACGATGCTTCAGGCATGCAGGTGTCAGGGAGCAGCAAGGCCAAAGCCTGGACAGTGGGAAGAAGCAAACAGAGCAGGGCAGGGGGTTAGTGGAGGTGGGAAAAACTGGTGTTAAAATGATACTGGCTTTGCAAAGCAACGCTCATCGACTACTTCACAGCAATAGCTCAGGGGGCCTCGGAGAGGAAGCCATGTCGATGGAGGAGGGAAACTTGAGGAATGAACCACAGAACAGCTGGGATTGGCAGGGCCCTGTGGGTCCATGTGGCACAACCCCTGCTCCAGCAGGGACAGCCAGTGTGGGGTGCCCAGCATTTTTCTTGTTGGACTTCGTGCCATGGCTGATCACCCAGACCCCCTGTCTTTCTATCTAGATCCCCTCCTAGTGTCATGCATGCCACTGACTGCAGTGCAGCATGGGGAAAAATCTGCTCCTGCTCTCCTGCTGCCTCTCCTCACAGGCCTTGGCCCTGGCCCGCTGCTGAGGGAGGGAGACCATGTTGATTGGGGTGCCAGGTGCCCCAGGACCGTCTTGCTTGTAGGGGCCCAGCTGGCTTTGGCGATGCAACTGGAGTGCCCTTCTGTGGCAAGATAGAGAACTGCAGTCCTCTTTCAGTCTCCTTTGTGCAAACACCTCACCATGCAGGTTTGCTGTGGGTGGGAGAGCCACAGGCTAAGCTCCCTGGAGGGGCTGAGAGGTGGCAGATGCCCACAGACTGGGAAGGAAATAAAGGGTTAAAGCACAGAGGGAGGGATGAGGCTACAGCTAGCAGATGTCTGGGGCTGAAAAGTAGGTCACCTATTTCTGCTGGGGGGGGTGGGATTTGGAAATCGACATCTATGTGCAAACAAAGCCAAGTAGCACATCAAGGAGTAGAACTGAAGGCTGGAGCCTGGCAGAGATCCTCTGAGGACACCGGGCTGCACATTAGAAATTGCTATTAATTAAGATTATCTTTTCAAAATTACTTTATCTGCATGCACACATTTAGCTCTTGTTGATGCCTTTGCCACAGAGTCCATGGGAGACCGTCACTCCTGAGGCTGTAGTCCTTGGTGTGTGTGTCTCTCTCTTTACTAATGTAAAAAGGGTTAAATACAACTGTCCAAGCAGGTCATGAGGTCTCCGTAAAGCATTCTCTGTCTCAGGGGTTGGAACTGTATATAGCTGAATGTGGTTGCTTACACATTATAGGAACCTAATCCAGGCACTCCTGATCATGTACATACACCACGCAGCTGGGAACAGCAGGCTGGGAGAGATAGGAAGAGATGGGGCGAAGCAAAGCAAGTGTGCCTTTATTTTCCTGAGAGAAGTACCATGGAAGTAATTTCTCCACCTTGTTTTTCCTCTGTGCTTGTTTAATCAGCTTAGCTATTAAAAGATAACAAGGGTTTAGGACTATCATTAGCTTGGAGTGGTCATGTGGCTGTACTGGTAATTAGCACTGCTGTTGAACTCAGCATTGTTTAATAGGTAACTATAAAAGCCACTACACTGCTACAGAAGCAAGAAAAAGTAAAGTTCCTCTGTTCTCCAATCTGCATCCATTTATATGTTTGCTTTCTTATCTTGTTTATCTTCTGTGATATTAGCATCTATACTCAACTTGTTTAACTGCTTGAAAAGGGTTTAAGACCCTACAGTCTAAATTTGCACTCCTGCCACACTTCTGCTGAGCTGCTCCGTGAACTTTCAGGTACCAAAAACCCCTGGGAGGGTCCTGAGGGGGCCAGGTGTCTCCAGTCTGAATTTGAACACAGTAACTCTGTACTGCTTGGATTGTGTCCCCAGGAGTGCCATTCAGTCAATATCCTGAGCCCCTGGGTATCCTCCTAAGGTACTGGGCTCTTCACATCTCTCCTTGGTTACATTTGCTTTTGAAGCACTGCCAGAGGAAGAAGAAACGAAGATGGGTGCTCCTCATACACAGTAGTCTAGTGTTAAGCTCACCCAGTAGAAGCTGCAGGGCAACATTCTCCCATTCCCTTCTTTGCACCTGGACATTAACAGTTTGCTTCAAAGGGCTAAAGAACATTGCAAACCATAACCTCAGGAACTGGAGAGAGAGACTGGGGGGTGGAGATATGCTAGGATATCCTGTATCAATCTATCTGACATCTGTATCATATCTAGCTCTGAAAACAGTGGGTTCACAAAACTTCAGGAAAAAATATCCTACATCTGGTTACTGTGCATCACAATTCTGTAACAATAATGCTTTGCTGGAGTGCAAAGGATGCAAGCAGAAAAGAAACACTGAAGTGGTACTGCTGAGAGGACTTTGGTGTAAAGTAAAGCAAGGGTCCAAGAAGTATAAAGCCTTCAAGGTAAGAAATTCTGTGCATCATGCAATTGCTTGCTTCTGCAAAGCCCTTTTTTGCTCAGCAAAGAAGTTATTTGGGCACCGGCCTAACTGATGAGCTACTTTGAGATCTGCAGCCAGGAAGGCCAACCTTAATGCAAGATTGCTTTGTTTCTTTCCATGGATATATCCATTGGCAGGGCTTCTTGGGTTCAACGCCGTGCACACTGTCTCCTATTGAAAGAGTAAAGGTGGGGGAAAGCGTTACAGGAGATAGGGAACTGAAATTACTGTGGGAGGGGAAAACATAGGGGACAGAGTACATGTTGGTTGGACGCTGTACTTACTTATTTCTGCAGCTTACAGTATAACTAGTTTTATTACCGGGGCATAATTTGGTGTCTGATGTTAATAATTAATATAATTGGGTCTTCCCCTGTTCCCCACCATTTCTAATGAGCAGTGTGTGCTTTTTTAGCTTCATAGTTAGGCCTCGTTGCCTCAGGAATCTTCTCGCTGCTGTTGCCTTCCCTGATCCCAAAACGGCCCTTTCCAAGGGGGATGGTATGGAGGTCCCATCCCAGTCCCCAGCAGCTTTTCCTTAGAAATGCTAATAGGATCAGCGTTGGAAATGAGATTAAAAGACCGAACTTGAACATTTTGTTTCAACTAAATGGATTAACTCGTGGGTTTGGTGCAGCCCAAAGCATCCACGTTCCCCCTCAGCAGCAAAACCATGAAGTCGTTGTTCAGAAATGTTTCTTCCTTCCCCTTAAAGCTACTTAGTTTTTGCAATGCTGATAAGCCCTCAGCCTAAATCATTAACATTCTTCGAAGGTTCTTTTTTTTCCCCTCTCTCATCCTGTGAGGAGGATAAAGGGGTTTGTGAGGGTTATGGCTAAATCTGGAGTGTTGGCGGCTCAGCCGGCCTCGCTCTACAGTCGTTACTTTGTTGTTGAATTAACACACAGACAAGAGTTGCGGTCCCGCACTGGAAGGGCACGGCCCGGCTCCCCCGCTTTGCTCTCACTTTAGCGACGGCAGAGCCACGGGCTGAGCTGGTTGGGCAGGTTACCCGCAGCCGCTTGCGAAGTCGAGCCGGTCTCCCAAGGAGGGGCAGAGGCGCTGAATCACGGCGGCAGCTGGCACAAGAAAAACGCATTATTTAAAGCCTTGCTTTTTCCGTCCTAGGCTCAACCGCATCCCAGCACGGAACACCGAGAGCTCCACGCTGCGCTTTAATCCGGGAATAAAACAACCCCTCCGCTGGAGAATGCGGGCATCGATCCCGCTACCTCTCGCATGCTAAGCGAGCGCTCTACCATTTGAGCTAATTCCCCACTGCGCAGCCTCCGTTCTCCGCACGCAGCCTCACTCCGCCCCCCCCGCACTTGTTGTCAGGCAGTTTGGCGCCCGCGCGGCGCCCCGAGGGGCGTGTCCCTGCGCAGCGACCAATGCGGAGGAGCGGAGGGGCGAGGCCGAAGGGAGAGCGCCACCGCACGCCCCTCCCGCCGCGGCCGCCCGCCGGCTCCGAGCGCCTCGGCTCCGGATTGGACCCGCAGAGGTTATTATTTTTTAAGAGGCCTCCGCTCTTCCGATTGGACAATGGAAACGCCCGTCACGGTGACGTGCCGCTGTTGCTAAGTGGGAAGGTGGGAAGAGAGATGCGCCCTTCTCGTGCGCCGACTGGCTAGAAAGAAATCGACGGCCCGCCCTCATCCCCGCTTAAGCCCGTAGCAGCATTCTGATTAGGTGACTGACAGCGAGGATACTGCCAATGAGAGGCCGAGCCGCGCACGCCACCCAATAGGAAAGAGGCGGGGCGGAGCCGGGGCGGTATGATTGGCAGGCGGGGCGGAGGGAGAGGAGGGCTCGCAGGCGCTGATATGTCCGCCATCTTGGAGCGTAGGTGATGGTGGCGAGCGGTGGCTTTCCCGCCTGAGCGGAGGCAGCCCGGGGCCTGTGGCGGGGTGACGCTCTTGCCGAGGTACGTTGGGCGCAGCGGCGCCGAGGCCTTCCTCCGGCAGAGCTCCGGAGGGCGGGCGCCGCGTTCGGGGCCTTTCCGCGGCGGCGTGGGCCTGGCGCCTTCCCCCTCCGCGCGGGGGCTCCGCGCGCTCCTCAGGCGGCGCGGGGTCGGAGCCCGGCGGGGCTGCGTGGGCCGGCCGGTATCGGCCAGCTGCTCGCGCGTGGAGCCCTGAGCCCGGACCGCGCCGGGCTGCGGCTATGGGGTGCCGCCGGCCTGGGCGCGGCGGGGAGGGCTCAGGGCCGCCGCCTCGGGCCCTTCGGTGGGGCTCAGAACTGCTGGGCGCCCGCGGAGGGGCGGTGCTGGTTTGGAGCCGCCGGCTGGGGCGGAGCGGCGGGCCGCGCGGTGCGGTGCGATACGGTGCGATCCGATGCGGTGCGGTGCGATCCGATGCGGTGCGTTGCTCCTCGGGCTGGCCGAGTGCTGTGGGGCCGACCGTGTGCTGCTCCGTGCCGCCAGCAGTCACTTGTGTGGGTACCGATTACAGAACTTCTCTCCTGTGTCTCGGTTGTCAGTCTGGATTGCCCTACCGATAGCTAACTTTGCTTTTGCTTTCCTTCTTCAAAATCACTGCTGCTGTATTCCTGTGAGGATGCTGCATTTTTTTTTCCCCAAATAGTTATTATTTTTATTCATTATTATTATTCCTTTTGGTTAAAATGTGATGAGAGTGTGGCAGTATTGATTTATCTGTTGCTAAATACACTTGGCAAAATCCAGCTTTGAAACCTGCTGCTTGTTTTTGTGTTGCTTTAATAGTTAGAAACTTCAGTAAGCGTAAGGGGGAGTTGGTGTTGCAGCCTTGTGACATAAGCGCAGGTGGAGCTGAGGTCAGGGGATTCTCTCCACCAATGTGACATAAGTAGCAGCACGCTTATTTGCGCTATCCCAAAGTTCTGGGCGGAGGAATACAGAAAGCTTAGGGGCGATGTAGAAGCTTTAGGGAATCTTCCTGGAGAGTGATTGCTTTAAAAATGAAAGGTTGTATTGCGGGTTGTGTTACTGTTTAGGTAGACAGTGTCCTTCGGTGGGATGGGTGTAAATGTACTCTAAACTGTTTAGGTGTAGTATCATCATCATAGTATCGTGCAAGTTGGAAGGGACCTTAGAGATCAAGGTGGTGGTGGTGGTGGTTTGTTCTTTTTTGTTTTAAATGCTGAATATTAAGCAGGCTTAATCTATCATACTATTGTACACATAGTAGCACGCTAACTGCACAAATACCCAGCGCTTTCTTTCTTCTTCTTAGTAGCTGTGAACTGCACAAATACACTGTTTCAGTGATCTGTCTGGAATACTCAAGTTTGATAAACTGCAACGTGGTTTCAGCACAGCACGTAGGAGTCTGATTGCTTAGCTCTGCCTTACTTCTTTGTGCTCCCTTGGGGAGGCACGGACTAACTGTAGCTTGCAGGGGCCTTTATTATGCAAATCGAAAAGAGCAATACAGAATTATGTTTCCAATATTCAGCTTATAAACGAGACCCCATGCAGATGTGGTATACAACCAGCATGTGAAGTTCTTAACAGTTTGTAATCCTAAGTACTTCTTCAAAGGTGCTGAAATGATGAGTTTCATCTATCTGTGATGCTGCTTTTACCCAGATAAGGTTTTATTTCCTTTCTGTGGGCAATGCAGTATCAGATCCCGCACTTCTGAGTTACTACAGGAATTTAGCTTCTACGGAGACCTTATTTTGGCCAGAAGACCTGTTGGAGGGTTCTGTTTGCAGCGTAATTAAAGCAAACACTGCTTCATGTGAATTTGCAGTTCAGAAATATTCAGTAAAGCAGCCTGTTCAGTGGTAATGTCTTTAAGCAAGGTGGTGCATTGTCACTTCTTTGCAAGCAAGTTAGATTTATACGTAAGCTGCAGTGGTTGTCGTGTCGCTGGATTCTCTTAAATGTAAGCTGTTAATATTCCATTACGGAATTAAGGATATTAAATAGTTTGTGTGCATCTTTACAATATTGCTTGCAAACTGTTTGCTGTGCTGCTGTTGATTTGATAAAGTGAGGAAATGTGGCTGTTTCCTTCCGAGCGCTTATTTCTTGCACTTAACAGAGGTGATGCTATAGACAGGATACCAACTGGAGTGAATCAGATGATGATCTCAGGGTGGACTTCAAGTCACTTGAATAGAAATTCTACCGTATTACAGCAGAAAATTATGTGTGTAACGTTAATATTAACAGATGGTTAGAGAGTGAACTCTAGTGCTGTGGCTCAACAGCTTTGCTTCTGTGCTCAGCTTAAGCTTGGAGTACACATACTGTGCTGTGCTGCACTACACAGCTGGCTCCGAAGCAACCAGTGTGTGACTGAAACCTTAGGAGAGCGATGCTTTGATGAGCTCTCTGGTCAGGTTCCCTTTCTCTCAACTGATGATGTTCTCTTTTTGTCCAAGTGCTTAAAAGGCTCTGTAGTATTTATTTAGCTCTGCAGGCAGTTAAGCTGATTGCTTTGTATCGCTGTATTGAAATATTTTATCTGCTAGTTTCAGTGTTGCAGCACTGTACGCAGTATCTTTGTAGCAGTGGACTTGTGTGTTCCCATCTCACTCATAACTGAGTTCATTCATGGCCTTTGGAAGTTGAGATGGAAATACAGCCTCTGTGGGCAGCGGAGGCCTATTTCCATAGTAAGATGGGATGTCACAAGCATTCCATGTGGCATCGAGTTCTGGTGGTCATAGTAGCATTTTCATCTGTGACCCTCAAGGTTTCCATATATTCTGTGTCACATGGCAGGTTTAGGATGGTGTGTTTCTCACAGTAGGCGCTGCATCTGAATTCACACAAGAGAATACATCTGATGGCGTTTCTCTAGAGCAAGACGGGAGCCATGGTTTTTGGCAAGGCTTCCCACAGTAATAAAACACATAGGGATAGATGAAAAATAGTATCTTGCTTGTCTCGACCCATTTCTTCCAAGTTGGAGGAGAAGAGCAAAGGACTTGAAGCCATTTAGTGATTGGGTTCGGTTCTGGTGTTTAGGGTGGGAGGGAAGCCTGGAAGATTAAGCAGAAAGTACAGAGAGAGTAGGAATGCTGAAAGCTTTGCGTATCACATTTAAGCGTTTTGGTGATGTGTCAATGTTCCGGCATCTGTTGTAGAAACCATATGCTACTAAGCAACTGAAGTAAAATGTTTTTCTACTCTTGGGTATTACATACAGCTCTATAGCTGGTTTGGGATGTTTTTCAGGAATCTGAATGGACTGAACTGATCGGATCGGGATGACACTGGGTGGAAGCTGCTAACAGCTTTGCTGCTGGCTCTTCTGGAGCATTTGGGTAACAGTTCTTAACGCTAAATTGGGAAGAAAAAAAAATCTCTTATTGATTTCTTTTATTTCTTTTATTTTTTACTCAAAGATTTTGTCCTGAGCTGTGTTTATTGAATAGCTTCCCTTTGGTGCTGAGAAGCGTAGTAGGAGTGTGGGGTGTAAAAAGGCCTTGCAGCATACCAACCCCCTCGGCTGTTTCTTTTTGCTGTTTCCCCAGTATCATAGAATTGTTTCAGTTGGAAAAGACCTGTAAGATCGTGTAGTCCAACTGGGACTCCATGTGGTCCTTCCCTAATCCCATTAAGCAGACCTATCAGTTCCTCTCCTCTGAGGCTTAAAAACCTGGAGCGCTGAGTGGCAGGATCTGTGCCACCTGCTGTGGGGAAGAGTACCTGATTGACTTTGGTATGCAGGTGCATGGACTGTGAAGCTGTGGTATGTGATCTGGCAGTGTATGTTGTCTCTTCCTCTGAACGTAACTGAACAGACTGAAAATATTCTCTCAACACTGTGAACCTGTTGTTACACAGGAGCGAGAGACTTGGAGGTATTTTGGGTGTGTTGGTGGAGTGGTTAAAGGAGAGCATATATGAAATGGATAGTGAGGATGTGATTAAGATGGAACTATGGTGTGAAGGGCAGCAGATTTTAATTCAAAACCAAAAAAGCAACATGTACACGAAAGCAGGAACTGCCTGATGGCTGAGACATGCAGGTTGGTTTTCTTGGAGAAACACCTAGGAACTTTCCTATTTAATTTTGGATGAGGTGATTCCAAGCATTTATACATACGCTATTACGCTTCTGTGGGGAGATGGAGTGTGTGGCCTAGTGGTCTCTTTTCTATGTCCATTGGGTCTTCTGAATTACAGATTGCTGTTATTTTTGTGGTACTTGTGCTGTGGGAGGAGTATCAGCTGCTGCCTGCTCAGGGTGGATTTCTGCATCTTTATACCAGCGTACTTACACAGTTAGCATCTCTGTGACAGAAACTGAAAATAGAGGTCTCCATGCTTTGTTTACTGCTTGTTGGCTTTTTTTTGTGTGAGTGGTGGAAGCAAACTCTTCTTAACTGGGAGTTACAATAGGATAAAAGACAAGGCAAGGTTCTGGTGGAAAACAGCAGCAAAAAGCCAAAACTCTTATTCCTGTGTAGTGCCTTGTAACCTTACCTTTAAAATAGGCGTAGGGCTCTCTTGGTGTTCTCTTCATACTGATGAGGTAGTACTTTAATCTGTCTTGTATTTAAAATGCTCAGCTGGTAACTTTGCCTTTTGTCACTGCCTTGGCAGACTTGCCATGTAGCCTGTAATTAGCAAGCTAACCCATCAGGAATACCTAGTAAATTGCATTTGTTTGACAAGTTCAGCTGCTGGCACCAAACGTCTTGGGGAGGGGGGAGGGTTGGAAATAAAGATGGAAAGTCTAGAGACAACAGAAGTGAGGCCATAGCAGTGGAAGACCCACTTCTGGGCAGGTGGGTTTCCTGATGAAGTTGTGACGTGCAGCTACAGCAAACCAACGTGCTTTCATTTTTGCTGCATTGCAGATGGGAATCTTTGAAAACTGCCAAAGCACAGAAGTTACATTCCTTACCTCCCGTGGTCTGTCTTTGTACCCTTCTGGCTGACGTGAAGGCCGAGTTTAGTGCTCCTCATGGCGCTGACTTGGCTAACTGCACTTTGGCTGAGGCTTTTCCATCTCGTGAGTGGCAGCTGTAGAAGCTGTACTGAACTGTGTATGAAGTAGTGAGTGCTTCCTTTTGGCTGTGACAAGCTTGCATTCATCAGACACATCTTTGTGTGCTTGATGCCAGTGATGGGCTTTTTGTTACTCGAACCCACCTTTTACTTAACGGCAAAAAAGGGGCTGTGTGGTGAACACTATATTTAAATGAAGTTTACCTGAGTCTCCCTGAAGTAACAGAGGTGGTAAAGATGTGATTGCCAGAAGGTCTGCAGTTCTTAATGGTCAGCATAGTAAACATGATGCTCCTTGTATTGACTGTGGTGGTGAGCGTGCAGCTTTGAGGATTTACAGGCAAAGCAGCAAGAAACCTGGTATAGGTGAAAGATGGGGTAAGGCCACTGCACAACTTGCTGGGCTCTGCAGGTTGTAAAAAGAGAAAGTAATTGCTGCCACAGCTGTGAGTTGATATTAGCATTTAGCACTTAGCTTTTGTAAGTATCTTGCAGCTAATTCCAACCTTACTATTCTTCTGACATTACTGAGTTCTTCCTGTTACTTTACCAGTGGTGTTCTGGGATCTCTTTGCTCATCTGGAAGGGGTGTACTTTGCTATCAGACTTCGAAAGTTGTGCTGTGTCTGTAATTCTTCAGTTTCATTGTTTTCTGGATGAGGGCTCTCCAAGAGTCGCAATCCAAGAACTTAATACCGCTGTACTGTACTGTACTGTAATACCAGTACGAGGTGGCTGGGGGCTGAACTGAAAACTATGCTCTTTCTCAACCTATTACACTGTTTGATTGCATTTGTTTCTCAGTAGATGTGCCAGGTACTGTTTTCCTGCTCATTCATATGATTTTGATGGTGGATGGGAACAAATGCTTTTCTTTTTCCTGGGGTGGTCTGTACCATTGTGCACTCCTGCTGTGCTTATGCATCTAAAAAAGAACCTTGGTGTTGCTGGATGGAGTGCTGGCCCCTCCTGGCCTGGGTGCTTTGACTCAGAAATGCAAGTCATAAATGCATATTAATCTCTAACTGTCCAGTGACACAGTGGGAAATCTGATGGCCTGGATCAGAATTGCAGGGATGGGAATTCAAAGGCAGACAGTAAAAAGAAAATGAAAATCTGTGCCTCTCTGTGGTTGTCTATGAAAAAGGATTGGAAGTCTGAAACCTCTCTTAATGATCCGGTGCAAAGAACTGAAGCGGAGCTTTAGAAAAGTTTTGAAGACCACAGAGATTGCAGAGTAGGTCTTGCATTTCCCTTTGCAACTTGCGGCTTTTTCTTCAAACACGGGATGCATACGGCATGTGGAGGAAGGGGGCACCTTCTGTTCAGCGGTGTTGGTGATCTTTTTTCCACTACTGTCCATCAAAATGGAAGAGCTCTGTGGGGACAGAATGCATTTGATTGAGGTACCAGATGCAGCTGTGTCTGGGCCATCTGATCTGACTGTGTGTGTGCACCTTGTGAGGTGTGAAACTCAGGTTCAAGCAGCAAGGATAACTCGGAAGGCTCTGCAAGATGCCTCCTCTGTGACCTTCCATTACTTGCTTCTTTTCTGATTTCTCTTCTAGAACTTATGTAAGTTTAATGGATGGCTGTTATTTTCAGTGAGTGAGACTAGGTGAAGTCTGCTCATTCAAAGCAGTTGTTCTTAGGGTTGGTAAGCTGAATCTCAGCTGCCGCTGTGATTGTATTTCCTTGCTTAATGGATACATTGGAGTAACTTTCTCTTGTCGTGTTGATAAATGTGCAAATGGAGAGGCTGCGGAAATAAGCATAGAGGAGACCTAAGTTTTGGTACATGAAGTCAAGATTAGGAATTCTTTTCCTCAAGTGTAAGTTGAAGTCAAGGGTTTATTTTCACCTACTTGAATTATAGATTAAAAGAAGAAATATCTTCATTTGTTCTTTTCATGCTGCACACTCCAAATTGCGCTGTAGGGATTCCAGCCTTCAGTTTGGAGAGCAAAACATGTTTGTTTGTGATATGGTCATGCTAGCCTGATATGACATGTTAGCCTGGGTATGTGCACAGAACGGGTTGATTAGTTCTGTCCTTACAGCATGTGGTAGCACAGAAATTCAAGATAATATATTTAGGGGCTCAGCTTTTGCTTTATGAAAAGGGCAGTCTTCCCTGACACCTTGAAAATGTGCAGCTGTCAGAATTTATCTTAATGGTTCTCTCAGCCTTAGTATGAGGAAAAGCAGGAATGTTTTGCCCAGAGTCTGTTAACTAGTGAAGTTCGGGTAGTCTGTAATGTGAGCGGGGAGGTCCGGGGAACCTGTAGTGACACTAGAGTCAAATGTGGGAAAGTACATGACAGGCAACTGTGGGTTTAATTTTTAGGGCGTTAAGTCCATTCTAATTCTGGCAGCAGCAATAGCTGAGGGGAACTTCGAGAGGCAAAGCAGTGCTGGGCTCTGAGAGGCTGTTGCCAGCTTCCATTTCTGAACTGCAAATTTTATTAAGTATGCATTTTAACAAGACTGACATGTTGCATACAAAGAAAACTTGTAGGACTTGCTTATTCTGCCCGTACAGGAGGGCACTCTTTGCTGACCTGGTTTGAAGTTACTGAAGCAAGCAGCTTTCTTCTACCTCTGTTTTTTCACATACCTCAAAACTTGACTTGCATCCAACTTTCAAGGTCTAATCAACAAGGTGAAAAGGAGGATGAACTTGTTTGTCTGAGCAGTTAAAGGCTGTCCAGATTAAGTGGGTATGTTTACATTATGCACTGCCATGCCATGGAGGTAACATCCAAGCCAATTATGCATAGACTTTTGTATTTACAGTGTGCCATGCCAGGTACTGACAGAGGGTCGGAAAGCTGTGTGTGCAGTTGTGCTCTGCTTCACGAAGGCAAGCGAAGCATAGGTCTGAGTGGCTGTAGTGTAGCGCAGTGTCTGACACAGCTGTATTGTTGTCTGTTAGCGCTGCTTCTGCTACTACCTTACTATGAAAAAAAAAAGTTTCCTGTTGCCTGGTTCTGGTAAACACATTCAAACAAAGAGCCTTCTCATCCCTTCCCTGCTTGTTTTCAGCAGTGTCCCCGCTGGTTGGGGCAGCGTGAGGCAGAGGAAGTGAGACACTGACCCAGCTCTAGTGCGGCCGTGGTGCTAAATACCATTGATTTTTATTTATTTTTTCCAGTTGTCCTTCAAGTCTAATAACTGGTGGATCACAAACGTAAAACCCCCCACCCTTGTTGCAAGCACCAACTGAAGCAGAAAGGAATAAACGTGTAAAGACTCCTGCTTGAACTCATACATTAACCATAAGGCTGTCTCCTTAAGTTAGGATTTTCTCCTTCAGTGTTCAAACTGAGGCCTGTACAACCTCAGCAGTAGATTAGCAGTACTGTTTTTTTTTCCCCATTTCTGGGGAAGCTGTGCAGGAATTGAGGAGCTATGCTGCAAATTGCCATCTGGTTGGTTGGGAGAATAGAACCGTTGCTGAATTGTCTCTCCAATCATAGATATCTTACTCTCATTATCAGCTGCAGGAAAGCTTTCATGCTACAGTCTTGAAGCAACTTAAAGTCACGTAATTAGGAACAGAGATGGAAGAGGTGCATCCTGGTTTCCCTGTCCCTAGCAGTGTGCTGTTCCTTGGCCATGCAGGCCCTGGTGACTGGTGAACCCTTTGAGCTACTTCAGCATGTGGATTTAAAAAAAGAAATCCAACCCAAACCACAACCCTCTTTCCTTGCTTCTCACAGCAACCTCATCTGTCACCTCGTAAAGCATGTTTTCACTTTGAAGTGGCTTGCAGAGGTTTGTCAGGTGTGGTGTCAGGGAGTAGACCATGTGCTGAGTGGATCGTGTTGGGACTGCTGGCTTCAGTGTGATTCTGGGAGAGGAAGAGATGTTCCTCATTGAATTCTGTAGTAAACTGTAGTATACTAGTGTTCTAATGAGGACATATTTGGATTCTCTCCACCAGATGTTTGGAGGGGTTTGCTAAAGAAATGATGATGATACTATTCAGTCTCTTAAATGATTTTTGCGCTGTTCTGCCTTGAGCGTTAACATTTAGTAGTTTCCTGTTGCAGGATGGTAGCTTCACTGTGGAAGTTTTCTGGGGTAATAAGCTGCTGGAAAAAGGGGGGAAATGCACTTGATCTGTTGTATACTCACACTTAAGGCATACTGAACACCCACCACCTCACTGTGCTGACATCCACTCTTTGGTCTCCGTAGATGTTCAGCAAACCTCAGTGAATGTCAGTGGGTGTAGTTTCCTCCTGGTGGAGGAATTCAGTGACACACCTTTGCTCCATCTGCACTTCCATGTCAGATGCCATTTTGTCATGCTCTGCTGCCATCTGTCACACAGCAACAAAATGTAATGGAATAGTGATGGGAAGGTTCAACCTTTACTGCTACAGCACCACCATCTGCCTCTGGTGTTCTGGGCCAACATCATAAAACAGCGTTACTTTCAGAGCAGCCCTCCTATTATTTGAAGGAAAGAAAGTGTGTGTTTTTTTCCCCTCTACCCATGTGTGTGCATTTGAAAACCAGAAATGGCAACCAAGAAAACCTGGGTAAAGCAAAGAAAATTCAGCCCTCCTGTTTACTTTTTCTGCTCTTGTAAGTCACTTGGCTCACGAGGGATTGGCAAACCTACTTGACATTTCGACCTGAAGATCTCAGGATGAAAAACATGTTTGACCTTTGAAAGTATTATGGCCAATGTATTACGCTGACCTTCAGTTCATGTGTACGTTGGTTACTAAAATAGCCTTAGGAAAGGCTGTATTTAATGTTTGTGTATGTCAGGGCTTGGAATCTCTGTGCCGTTGTGCATGAAACAGGGGAGTGATGGCTTCTGGTTCCAGTGCAGTTGGGAGGTACCGAATAGTGTAGTACTGCAAGCAAAACTTCCTAGCCCTGAAGTGAATAAATAAAAAAGTACCAACCAGAGCACATTCATTGGGTGATTGTAACTGAAATGTAAATGTTAACTTTGCGTTCAGAAAGAATTCCAAGAATTCCTTCCAACCCAAACCACTCTATGAATGTATTTTTCTTGCATATATTTAGGTTGATGGAGTTGTTTCCTCCTTTAGCTCGTGTGCCTTATTGCCTGCAAAGCAACACTTCGTGTTTGTGCAGTTGTTGAACTACTGAACCGAGAGCCTGTTAACAACACTAAATTATAAAATGTCTTTTTTGTCGTTGTAGGAGGAAATCTGCTTCATCTAATTCAATCCTAATTCAGTCCTGCTAATCTGCTAATACTGTAGATTGAAAGATTTTTGCTGTTGCCAGGATACCCTGTAATGGGAAGGAGCCTGAGAGAGTACAAATTCTGTTGTTTAAATTTTGTTAAAGCTTTTGTTTAACAGGTAAGAAATGTTGCTATTAAATTTCATCTATAGCGGTACACTTAGCTTTGGCATCTATAAAGCCTCTGATTAAACTTTAAGTTGTTCCTAAATGCTTTAACTTTGTCTCTCGTCTTCACTAAAGGCTTATTTACCTGCTTTTCCTTTTTCTGCAGGTCAGGCTTTGTGGCCATTCTTTTCCTTTCAGCCTTCTTTTTTCCCAACAACAACTTTACAGATGGCTGTTTTTCACTTTGTCTTTTAATCCATTCTGCTGTTGCGCTACCTTTTGCTTTTATTTTGTTTCTCAGCCCCTGTTCCACCTCTTCCCTTCAGTCTTAGTTGACCCTTGAGGCTCATTCTAGACACGCTGTTGTGGTTATTCTATTTGTTTTGCAGAGAACATGTTTTAAAGTGTTTTGATTTTGTGCCTGGAAGTGTATCAGTTGTCCAACCTCCCATTCTTTGAAGAGTTTCAAAGCAAATGTGTTTATGCATTGACATATGTTAGGTATGAAAGATTTTTGGCATTATAGGTTCTCGTATTGGAGTAGAATAATTCTTTCTTCTGCAGCCTGTTTTTTGTATCAGACTGAATGCTGCTGAATAAAAACCGCCTTCTATGTAGGTATGCATTATGTAGCAGTGTTGGTATAATATTGCTGAGCCATCTGTTCTTCTCAGTACGTAAATAACCTAATTTCCATTTTGAAAATAATGGGAAGAGTTCAAAATACTGAGAATCTAACTGAATTCCCTGACCAATTAATACTTGACATTTGTAAATGTTTGGCTGCTGGAGTGAAGATAGTAGAAAATTATTCTATTGCTTTTGGGTAGGGGGAGGCCAGGGTCTCATTTGTAGTTATAGGTAACAAGAACTTACATTTATTAACAATTATTAACCAGCGGTTTGCCATAGTGTAGGAATCACCGAGGCTATGCTGGTGGCTTGGTTCTAAACTGCTCTTGTAACTTGATTGTGAAATGTAGATCTTTTGTCAGAGAGTTACGACCTCAGGAATTTGGAGGTATCACTGTCTTCAAGTCAACATGAACTGTTCTGGAAGTTTTTCTGTACTACATCATAGTGATTGACAGCTGGGACACTCAGTCAATAGACTTCTGTAGGTGTGCACATGATGGGTGTATATTATCTATACTGTGTAAAAACACACGTATTTGTAGCTCTGAGCTGGATGTAAGGGCAGCCAGTGGGAGTATGGAATGGTAAGTGTGAAAGAGATGTCACTTCTGTCTCAATTTGTAGCTGCTCTACAACTGTCACAGGCCCCTCCTTTGGGAAGTGAAGAGAAGGTAGTTACTGTTTAGTAAATAGAGAATGAAAATCATCCTTCCTTATTAGATAATTTCCCTTCTGGCTGGGAGCTGGAGACAGCTGTTTGAGAGTGTTAGGAAAATGACTGTTTTCTTGCTGTTTACAAACATGGTTTTTCTTCTAGTCAATAAAGGACTGCCGTGTATTTCTCTCAAGTGTGTAGTTAACTCAGCTAAGGGCTTTCATTTCAGGAGTATCTATGCTGTAAATGTGTGCTGGCTGGAATCAGTTGTATCCAATAGTACACTGTTAAACTGTAGAATAGTTAATGCAAGTGCTGAATTTTTTCTGTTGTGTTCCCAAACACACTTTAGCTACACAGGAGTTGTTGATAGTACTTGGGAGAAGCAGTGTGTTGTTTTGGTATGGAAGTGGAATTCTACCTGCTAAGTGTTTTAAACACGGAACTGTCACTGGGTTATCTGCAAGGAATGTTCCCCTGCAGTTCCTGTATCTTACAGCTCAACGGTGGTAGGAACTTACTCATATGATTCCACCTGTGTTTAAGAAATGCAGGAACTGTCTCACAAAAACACTGCTGTATTATAGCTTTTATTTTAGTTTGTGATTGCTACGTGCGATACAATGCAGTTGAATCTAGGATTTGGAAGAGTAGTTGCTATCTTAGCAGTTTAAGAAGTAGCCACTAGAGTGTATTCTGTCAGTGCTCATGACTGCTGTTCTGTCTCTCTCTCCAATTTTTTTCAGGGACAGACTTTTGCTTAGTTTTACTTTGAACAGATGGTAAATGTCCAGTATCAAACTAAGGCCTTTATGAATGCCAATGTAGTATCTGATTAACATTCATTGTTTTGGGCAGAAATAAGTTGGAAACTAATGAAGTGTACTAAACCAATAGGAATCTTGGGGAGCTGGCAGAAGGACATGCCTAGCATTTTAAAGAAGCCACTTGCTGTTAAAGGTCTTTGAAATGTTGCTAAATTCTCATGGTGTTATCATTAAAAGATGCTGTTTCTCTCATTACTTCCCCTGAGCATGCTCACCTGTTTGGTTTTATGGAAGGTTCATTGTTTGCACTGAAAATGCTTCATGGAAGTACTGAGAAATTAGATTTGGTTGAGTAACATTGACGGTGCCAAGGACTGCGTTTGTGGCTCCTCTTTTTGCATCTAATGATGAAGTTGCCTTCTGTTAGCTGCTGCCTGAGAGTGGGAAAATCCTGTTTTATTGAAATATCCTGCTTAACTTAGGATATGTTTGATCATAGGAAAGTTGTGTGTGTGTTTTTTGGTGCAAAAGTAATTGATTTTTTTCCCCCCTCTGTGCTCTTGAACTCCATATGAAGAAAATGGTGTTGTGGAAAGAAGTTGTGTTCTTAGTTTGGTACGTGGCAACGCAATCCTTACTACTCTGTGTAGCACTTCTTAGGGTCTCAAAACACTGCAGCAGCTTCAGCTTGACACTCAGTGCACTTGAAGATACTCGTGTGCAATTGTGTAGTGCTGTAAAAACATGTGAAGTTCCTGATGGAAGCTCTGGGTCTGTGTTTTTAACACATTCAGTTGTCAAGTGAAACATCATACCTGAAATATCATCCTTTTAGTTCTGTTTTTGTGCTGATTTAGATGGCCCAATCTGCTTGTAGCTACCACAGGTATGAGCTACCAAGCTGGAGGGTAACTCCTGGTTAAAGATTCACCTGTGTAAGTTGTATAGAAGTCCAGAACTTAGGTGATCTGCTCATTTAAATAGTCTTAAAGAAGTGTATTTTGTAAAGAGATTCAAGACAGGAGACAGTCCCCAAAATTATTCTTGTAGGGGCATATCTGTCTAGGATTTATGGTTCATTTTGTAGACTGAGAACAGCGATGCCTGCATTTGGAAAAGCTGTTTGACTGCTACATCTACTGGAGACTATGGAGAACCTTGTAATAATTATATCCACAAGTTTTGTTCTCGTGGAGATCTCAGCTGAACATTTTGGCCTCTGGAGGCAGCTGGTCTAGTTCCTGTGGAATAAAATACACCATAGTTTTCTTCATTTGTAGTAGGCAAAAGATGTAAAGGCTTTGGGGAAGGTGCATTTGTAAGCTTTATTTCCTCTCTAAGCAGTCAGTTATGAATTTCAGTTATCTGTGGCTCAGAAGAGTGAAGAATGTCATCAGCTTATCAAAAGGCTTTCCTTTGTTCCAGATTTTAAGTCAGGTACTATTTGGAGTGTTATTTCATGATTGGTTTAGAGAAGAATCTGTTACAGTATTAACTGCAGGAAAAAGGTCAGGTTTTTGTTTTTGTCACAAATGCTACATAGTACCTTTGATTGTTGCAACTTGTATCAGGTTGGTGTGAACGATCTAAGGAGATACTTAAATTGGAAGTTTGCTAGTCTTGCTTGCTGGGAGCTTTCAGAGAGCAGGGCAGGGGAAGCTGACCAAGTGTTATGGGAGAAGAAAGTACCTGCAACAACTTTGCCATCTCTAATGCGATTTTTCTTCCATGTCCCGGAGTTTTTAGTGTTGTCCCGTAGTATCTGAAGTGCTGTTCTGATTTGGCAGTATTTTCCATCTGTTGTTGAATCAATGCTGTGATTTTGCTGCTGGTATCAGAGCTGAAGTTGAGTAATAGAGCCCGCCTGACCTTCGGAGTGGATTGTAAATTAGAAGATAGTGAAATTTGGTGAGAAGCACAGCTGGAAGGTTCCTCCTCCTGATTAGTGGACGTGCGTTCTGATTCTCTGCTACTGTTTAATCAGATTCAAGTGTGAAAAAGCATGAAAATAACTGAGGATTGGTGAGGTTTTGGGGAGAGGGTGTTAAAGTAGGCTATGAAAAGAACAAACTTGGGTTTTGTACCTTTCATTCAGGGCTGTTTTTAGATTATCGTCAGTGCTAACACCTGAGAAAATGATCTTTGAGGTTCCTGGAATTCCTCACTTGCACATTTTATGGTGTTTATTTTTCCTTGTTCCAAAGGACCTGGGCTCCTGTTGAAAAGTGATGGAATAATCTCTGGCCGGCACCTGACATGCTGGGAGAGCATCCCTAAAAGAGCTTGCCTGGGAGACAGTTTGGGAAATAACGCAGTAACATGTTCGCAGTAGTATGCCTCTTTTTATTTGTCGTTGCTGTTTTCTGTTGTTGAATTTCTCTTGAAATGAGTAACTTGAGAAGTGCACTGAAGCTACTGAAATGAGCTTTAATCGGTGCGCAGGGATTTCTGTCTGGAATTAGCGTTGGTTGGTAGTGGTTACTTGCAAAGATGCTACTTTCACTAAATGGGGCAAGGGGAGGGATTTGATCTACTTATTAGAGGCTTAAGGAAGAAAATATTCTGTGCCTTTAATAATGCACTACTTTAATTACTCCCAGTGAGTCTGTGCGTAGCTCAAATAATCCATAAGCCAATGTTTTTAATAACTCTGTGTGATTTGATTTAAGATGATGTGAAATCAAGTGCATCTGCTCCTAAGATTTATTCTGAAATTATTACTATTTTTTGTCCACCTAATCACTGCATGGACTCTCAATGATTGTAATAGTGATACTGCAATTACAACTGTCTGTACTTTTTCTTGAATGACTTTTTTTTTTTACTCCTGTAAGTTTAAACAGGAAGCTGTGTAATAGAGGCAGTTATTTATGCTTAAAACTCCTGACAAAATCCTTAGCCAAGTGAGGCAGTACGAAGTGATCAGTACGTAATTATTGCTACAAGGGAAACCTTAAAAGCAATTGAAACATCATTGTAGTGAGTATACCAGGCTTATTCTAATCTTTAAGCTAAGAGTTGGAAGTCTTGCTAAGGAGGTTTTGCTAGATACATGGATTTCTAAGTACTGCAGTGGCTGAGGTGACAAAATTTGAGTAGCTATGGTAGACATGCTAAATCCATTTAAACTTATGCAATGAACCCTTAATGCTGTCTGAATAGAACAGTTCATATAGAAGAGACCTACAAAAGATCATCTACTCCAACTACCTGACCACTTCAGGGCTAACCAAAGGGTTAAAGAAATGAGAGCATGGTACAAATGCTTCTTGAATGTTGACAGGCACAGGGCATCCACCACCCCTGTTCCAGTGTTTGAACACTTTCATGGTAATAAATTTGTTCTTAATGTCCATTTTGAACAGTATTTTCAGAAGGATGCTGTGAGGGTTGGTATCAAAGGCCTGATTAAAATTCAGACTGATGTCCACTGCTTTCCTTTCATCCCCCAAGTGGACCTTCACATAGAATGTGATAAAAGTAGTAAAGCAAGACTTTTTCTTCATGAACACACATTGACTGTGCCTGATCA